>NC_045443.1:110983007-110985108 GCF_002776525.5 Piliocolobus tephrosceles | reverse complement strand
AAAAAAAAAAAAGAAATAAAAAGTAAATCACCAGCCAGAAGCAAGGGCAATCAGCATTTTCACCAGGTAGCGGTGTGGGGTGATGGTTAGGCATGTGACAGTTGATTATATACAAAGTGAGTCATTGTCATCCCCAGGCAGAGAAGGCACTCAGAGCACATCACACCTGCTCCAAGAATTAAATTTTGCAGAAGCCCAGCTGCTGAAACTGCCTGTTGTTACTCTAAGACCAGTTTTATCTCATAGCTACTGAAACACCCTGCTGCAACTTTAAGAGTAGCTTTACCCACCACCTAATGCACCAATCACAGCTTCTGGCTCCCCAGAACTTTGCTAGTGCCAATGAACTTTTTTTCAAGATAATACATTTCCCTCCGTTTTTTTTCTTTCTTTTTTTTTTTTTTAGACAAGGTCTTGCTCTGTTTCTCAGATTGAACTGCAGTGGTGTGATCATAGCCTACTGCAGCCTCAACCTCCTGGACACAAGCAATCCTCCTGCTTCAGCCTCCCAAATAGTTGAGACTACTGGTGTGGGTCACCATGCCTGGCTAATTTTTATTTTTATTTTTGGTAGAGTGGGGTCTCACTGTGTTGATCAGGCTGGTCTCAAACTCCTGGGCTCAAATCATCCTCCCGCCTAGGCCTCCCATAGCACTGAGATTACAGGCATGAGTCACCAGGACCAGCCCCTTTCTCCTTTTTATAAAACATCCAACCTTCTCTTTGTTCTTCAGACATACTGAAAACCACCCAATCTATGTGTATGCCCCAAATTGCAATTCTTGCTTCCCAAATAAAATGTTACATTTAGAGAGTCATCACTGTATTTTTATTTTTGACTTCAGCAGGAGCATGGAGTTGTGGAGTCAGACAGAATTGAGTTCTAAATCCAGCTCCGTTATTTGCTGACTTTGTGACCTTAGGAAAGTGACCTTCCCTCTCTAAGCCTGAAAGAAATGAAAGCCTCTCCACACTGGCCCCTAGGTGCCACCTCCTTAGACCTTCAGCATGCTTGCAGTCGCAGACAAAGGGCAGACTTCATGTTTCAAGATCTTGGCCTGTCTACCTCCTTTCCCCAGTCCCTGTCCAAGGGCCACCCCCACTTCCAGTTTTTGAGGTCCCCACCATCCAAGGCCACCAGGCAGGCTGAGAAGATAGAGCTCCCCAGGCAGAAAGCACCCTGCATTAGTCTGTTTTCATACCATTATAAAGAACTGTCAGAGACTGGGTAATTTATAAAGAAAAGAGGTTTAATTGACTCACAGTTCGGCATGGCTGAGGCCTCAGGAAACACAATCGTAGCAGAAGGCACCTCTTCACAGGGCGGCAGGAAGGAGAAATGAATGCAGGAGGAGCTACCAAACACTTATAAAACCATCAGGTCTCATGAGAACTCATGCACTATCGCGAGAACAGCACGGGGTAACCAGCCCCCATGATTCAATCACCTCCACCTGGTCTCTCCCTTGACCTGTGGGGATTATGGGGATTACAATTCGAGATGAGGTTTTGGGAGGGGACACAGCCAAACTATATCCCATGCAGACCCACGTCAGCAACCACCGCCTCAGTGCTAAGTGCGTCCCACTGCTGTAACAGCATCACCCCAGGGCATGGCCTTTGACCCTCCCTTCCTTCAGATCATATGACCCCCCTGTGGTCATTGCTGTGCCTCACATGTGACCAGCTGCCCAGGGTGTGCTGTGTCTGACCACTGAGCAATCTGTGTTCCCGTAGGTTCCACCCCTGAGGACAATATCTAACCTCTAGCTATTGAGCATGTATGTGTCCCAGGACCTTACGTGTACTTCCTCATTTAATCTTTACAACAACCCGAGAGACCCAGGAAATCCTTAGTCCCATTTAAAGATAGACGAGATGACATGTGACTTGCCCAAGGTCAAACTGAAGTGAGTAGTGAAACTGGGTTTAGCTCATCCAAAGACTTAATTCTTTTTTTTTTTTTTTTTTTTTTTTTTTTGAGACAGTCTTACTCTGTAGCCCAGGCTGGAGTGCAGTGGTGCGATCTCCACTCACTGCAACCTCCACATCCCAGGTGTAAGCGATTCTCCTGCCTCAGCCTCCTGAGTAGGCAACCTCC
>NC_045443.1:110951424-110981424 GCF_002776525.5 Piliocolobus tephrosceles | reverse complement strand
ATTTCATAGGAGGTCCTGTGAACTGTTTGCTCACCCCCTGTTGCTGAACACCTACGTTGTTTTCAACTGTTGCACAATTGTGAAGATTGCTGTGGTAAACATGCTGATGCTTAAGTCTTCTCTTCTTTACTTTAGAAAAGCTCCAAGAACAACATTGGTGGTGCAACGCGTACGTGTGTTTTCAAGGCTCTTAAGATTGACATTTATGGCCAGGTGCGGTGACTCACGCCTGTAATCTCAACACTTTGGGAGGCTGAGGCAGGTGGATCACCAACCTGACCGACATGGTGAAACCCTATCTCTACTAAAAATACAAAAATCAGCCGGGTGTGATGACAGGCACCTGTAATCCCAGCTACTCGGGAGGCTGAGGCAGGAGAATCGCTTGAACCTGGGAGGTGAAGGTTGCAGTGAGCCGAGATCATACCACTGCACTCCAGCCTGGACAACAAGCGAGACTCTGTCTCAAAAAAAAAAAGATTGACATTTATCAATTGCCAAGTCACCTACCTCCCTCCCTCCCTCCCTCCCTCCCTCTCTCTCTCTTCTCTCTCTTCTCCTCTCCTCTCCTCTCCTCTCCTTCCTTCCTTCCTTCCTTCCTTCCTTCCTTCCTTCCTTCCTTCCTTCCTTCCTTCCTTCCTTCCTTCCTTCTTTCTCTCTCTCTCTCTCTCTCTCTGACAGAGAGCAGTCTTATTCTGTTGCCCAGGCTGATCTGGAACTCCTGGGCACAAGCAATCCTCCAGCCTTGGTCTCCCAAAGTGTTGGCGTGAGCCGTGGTACCCAATGGCTACGTCACTCTCCAGGAAGATTATTCCAGTGGAGATGCCTGCAGGCAATGACAATGAAAAACTCCCTCACAACCGCTCCTGTGTGCTGCTGTCAGTTGGGCTGCCGTGAGAGGTAACAAGCACCCTGTCTCTGGGGGCATTCGAGTGGGTGCTGCATGAATGTTTTCCGGAGCTGCCATGATTGGGAGAGAACAAGCATTGTTGGAGGTGAGACTTGTGCTGTGTTAAGAAAACTTCCAAGTCTCAGGGCCTCTTAGACTAACACTGAAAGTTCTGATTCTCTTTCCTCTCTTGAGTTCCCCCTGAAGCCTCACTACTACTGCTCACAATGTCCCCAGGCAATTGTGTTGTGCCCAGAGCGGCACCCGGGGCCTCTTGAACAGGACTGCCAAGTGTCGGGCAGATCTGGCCTTACCTTCAGGTGTAGCAGGGCACTCTCCTTGTGGTGGTGACGGGGACTCAGTTGGGGTCACTCAGACCTAGGTACAAATCCAGTCTCTGCCATTTCTCAGTGGGTGCCTCTGGGGCAGGCCATTTCATCTCCCTGAACTTAAATTTCCCATCTGTGAACTGGAGATCATTGTAGCTCTCACCCCATTGGTCTATTAAATGAGACAAGCAAGTGCATACTCAAAATAAACGTAAGTCTTCAATAGTTATTTACAGCCGGTGCAGTGGCTCACACCTGTAATCCCAGCACTTTGGGAGGCCAAGGCGAGCAGATCACTTGAGGCCAGGAGTTCGAGACCAGCCTGGCCAACATGGCGAAACCCCATCTTTACTAAAAATACAAAAATTAGCCAGGCATGATGGCAGGCACCTGTAGTCCCAGGTATTCAGGTGGCTGAGGCACAAAAATTGTTTGAACCCCAGAATTGGAGGTTGCAGTGAGCCAAGATTGTGTCACTGCACTCCAGTCTGGGCGACAGAGCAAGACTCTGTCACGAACAAACACAACACAAATAGTAATTTGCTTTTTATTGGTTTGGGGTTTGTTCAGAGATTCTGAGGACAGGATCAGCCCACATGTAATGCTGTAGGCAAATGTCTACCCAGTAGGATTTGAGGGTCCTGGCTCTTCCTACCCTCTAAAACAGCTCCCCTCTGCTGCCCATCATGCTGCCTAACACCCCACCATGGGTCGCCTCTGTAGAGGAAGGCAGGGAGACAGATTGTATTTGGGATCTTGCTTTGTTGCCCAGGCTGGAGTGCAGTGGCAGAATCCTAGCTCCCTGCAGCCTCAAACTCCTGGGTTCAAGTGATCCTCCCACCTCAGCCTTCTGAGTAGCTGAGACTACAGGTGAGTGCCACTATGCCTGGCTAATTTTTGTATCTGTTGTCAAGATGGGGGTGTTGGTATGTTGTCCAGGCTGGTCGCGAACTCCTGGCCTCAAGCGATCCTTTCACCTTGACTTCCGAAAGTGCTGGGATTATAGGCATGAGCCATGCACCTAGCCTTATATGCTCTTCTTATGATGAGACTTTGACAAACCTCCCACTGCGGGGGTTGGGGGGAGTGGTCTACATTTCCTCTCCTTAAATCTGGGTGGGCCTGTGACGACGGAAGATATGACAAGAAGTGACACAGTCTCATTTCCACAATGAAGTCATACAGGGCAATTCTACTTTGATGCCTGGAACCCCAGAACTGGCACCCTGAGATGCCATGTAAGCAGTATGTCTGCCCCGGGATGGCCATGCTCTAAGGAAGCCCAGAAACCAGCTTGCAGGGAAAAATCCCATGCAGAAGCCCTGAGGCGACAGGAAGAACGAGAAACATCTGGGCAACCAAAGGAGAGACTTGCGCCAGAACTGCCTAGCTGAACCCTTCCCTCATTTTATTTTTTTAAGTATATAAGAGAGAAGATCTCCCTATGTTGTTTTTGTTGTTGTTGTTGTTTGTTTTTGAGTTGGAGTTTCGCTCTTGTCGCCCAGGCTGCAGTGCTGTGGTATGGTCTCAGCTCACTGCAACATCTGCCTCCCAGGTTCAAGTGATTCTCCTGCCCCAGCTTCCCGAGTAGCTGGGATTACAGGTGCCTGCCATCATACCCAGCTAATTTTTGTATTTTTAGTAGAGATGGAGTTTCATCATTTTGGCTAGGCTGGTCTTGAACTTCTGACCTCAGGTGACTCACCCTCCTTGGCCTCCCAAAGTGCTGGGATTACGGGTGTGAGCCACCACGCCTGTCCTCCCTATGTTTTTTTTAAGGCCAAGTGATTCTCCTGCCCTGGCCTCCTGACTTCTCAAATTCTTGACCAATGGAAACCCAGATAATGAAATGCTATTGTATTAGGCCTCTAAATTTTGGCATGTTTTGTTATGCAGCAATAGGTAACTGATACAAGCACAAAATCCTTCTTAACTTTTTTTCTTTTCTTTTCTTTTCTTTTTTGAGAGGGAGTCTTGCTCTATCACCCAGGCTGGAGTGAAAGGGCACAATCACAGTGCATTGCAACCTTGACCTTCTGGGCTCAAGTGGTAGATTGACATTTAATCTACTCTCTGCTAGACACTGTGTCAGGTCCTTTTATGTTCAGTAATAATAATAAATAATAACAACAGCAGCTTCAATTTATTCAACTTTAACAAATGCCAGGCACTATGCTATGGGTTTTATTATATACTCTCCTTGTTCTTTAAAATTATAATAGTAGAGACACAGGGTCTTGCTATGTTGCCCAGGCTGGTCTCGAACTCCTGGCCTCAAGCAATCCTCCCACTTCAGCCTCTCAAAGTGTGATTTACAGGTGTGAATCACTGTGTCCAGCCTACATATAAAATCTCAATCCTCACTACAACCCAATGAGTGCCCTAGAGGCGCTGTTTTCATCCCCATTTTCCAGGTGAGGAACTGAGACTCAAAAAGACAAAATAACTGGTCCAAGGTCAAATAACCATAACTGGTAGAGCTGGGACTTGAACTCGGATCTGGATGGCTTCTGAGGCTGCTCCTACCATGTTAAAATGGCCTTTCTCAGCCTGGGGAATAGGCCCCAACCCTAACCACTGTCTACCAGAGCAGGGGTGAACCAGGGGCTATCCCAGGCCCCATCTATCTTCGTTCTCTGTCCCCAGGGGTTCCTCTCTCTGCCTGGATCTTTCCAGGAGTCTCTCAACAGATGCTCATACTCTCCCCCAACACCCCGTGCCAGCTGCTCTACCCCAGTCCTGGGAGACAGGGAGGTAGTAACCCATCTGCTCTGCTGACCCAGAATGGTGATATCTAAGCCACGCCCTAGCTACCAGGGTCAGGCCCCTTGGGGAAGGAGGACTTCTGTTTCAAACTCAGCAATTCCAGAGTTACTTCCTAAGCAGCAGATGACCTAGGGAAAAGCTGACCCTGGAGCAGGCTTGGAGATTGTGACACACAGACACTAGCTGTGAACGCCCCTGTGCTGGCAGCCTGGACATGGGGATGAACCTGGCCTGGTGCTGCTTTGAGGTGCTCCCAGTCTGTGGGGGACACAGAAAGGTAACTCAATGCATTGTTGTAACAATGGAATAATTTTTATTTTTTAATTTTCTTTGAGATAGAGTCTCACTGTCACCTAGGCTGGAGTGCAGTGGCATCATCTGGGCTCACTGCAGCCTCCACCTCCCAGGTTCAAGCAATTCTCATGCCTCAGCCTCCCAAGTAGCTGAGATTGTGGGCTTGTGCCACCATGCCCAGCTAATTTTTGTATTTTTTAGTAGAGATGGGTTTTCACCATGTTGGCCAGGCTAGTCTTGAACTCCTGACCTCGGGTGATCTGCCCACCTCAGCCTCCCAAAGCGCTGGGATTACAGGTGTGAGCCACCACATCCAGCCAACAATGGAATAATTAATAGGGACAATAAGCCCTTCCACTGAGGGAGTGTTGGCTCAGCATCCAGCATGGGGTTTGGGACTCTTCACAGTGTCCTACTTCAGCCAGGCATGGTGGCTCACGCTTGTAATCCCAGCACTTTGGGAGGACAAGGTGGGGGGACTGCATGAGCCCAGGAGTTCAGGACCAGCCTGGGCAACATAGTGAGACCCCGTCTCTAAAATGAACAAAACCAGCCAGGCAGGGCCAGGCGCGGTGGCTCACACCTGTAATCCCAGCACTTTGGGAGGCCAAGGCAGGCGGATCATGAGGTCAGGAGATCGAGACCATCCTGGCTAACACCGTGAAACCCCGTCTCTACTAAAAAATACAAAACAAATTAGCCGAGCGTGATGGTGGGCACCTGTAGTCCCACCTACTCGGGAGGCTGAGGCAGGAGAATGGCGTGAACCCCAGTTTGCACCACTGCCCTCCAGCCTGGGTGACAGAGGGAGACTCCAGCTAAAAAAAAAAAAAAAAAGAAAGAAAGAAATTAAAAAAACTAGCCAGGCATGGTGGCACACAACTGTAGTCCCAGTTACTTGGGAGGCTGAGGTGGGAGGATCACTTGACCCAGGAGGTCAAGGATGCAGTGAGCCAAGATCACACCACTACACTCCAGCCTGGGTGACAGAGGGAGACCCTGTCTCAAAAAAGATAAGGAAAAACATCTGGAAGGACCTCAGGGGGTTGGTACTAGTATCACCCCCATTTCATCAAGAGGGAAACTGAGGCTCAAAGAGATGCTCTAAGTGTTTAGAGAAGGTCCTATAGAAACCTAGTGTCCTGCGATTCCAAACATCATGTTCCAGGTCACAATGTCACCTGCCCAGAGGTGGGAATTAGAGGCAGACGCTGAAGGCGGGGAGCCCCGTGGCCATATGGAGGGGTGGGGAGGAGGGTGAAAGACCACCTAGTGGCGGTGACCTCTTAGCTGAGCCTGACAACATGAGTAGGAGTTTGTCAGGTGGAAAAGAGAAAAGGGTGTCATCAGGGCAGGCGGCTCGGAAGGAGCAGAGGCAGGTGGCTGTGGGCAAGAGGCCAACACGTTCAGGAAACAGGGAGCACTTCTGGGCAGGAGGTGGAGGTAGGGGTGAAAGGTGATTTCAGAAAGGTGTGCTAGGGCTGGATGCTGCAGGGCCTTGAATACCAGGCTTGGCATTGGGCCCGGGTCCGGCCCATGATGAGGAAGCAGGTCCTACCCTGAGGATGAGAGATGGGGGGATTAGATGCATGATAATGGCAGAAGCGGGGCTGCAGGCAGGAGTGGCCTGGGAGGACACACTCCAGCCTTAAGGACCCCAGGTCCAGCCCGCATGCCCGCCTCCTCCCACTTCCCCATCCCCCCAGCAGAAGAAATGGCAGAATGAACAGAGCTTCCCCAGGAGGCTGGGAAACTGGAAATAGGGGGAGATACTAATACGTCCACCAGCAGATCACTAACTCCTCAGTCTTGATTTGTATGTCACATTCTTTTAAAAGCGATGCTGTGTGCCCCCTTCTCAGCACATCTACTAAAATTGAAACAATACAGAGGTTAGCAAAAAGAAAAGTGAAAAAATTAAACACAAATTTTAAATATTAGAAAAAAAGGTGGTCGTGGTGGCTCACACTTGTCATCCAATCCCTTTTGTTACAGGAAAGGGGTCCTGATCCAGACCCCAAGAGAGGGTTCTTGGATCTCGAGCAAGAACGAATTCAGGGCGATTCCACAGAGTAAAGTGAAAGCAAGTTTATTAAGAAAGTAAAGGAATAAAAGAATGGTTACTCCATAGGCGGAGCAGCCCCGGGGGCTGCTGGTTGCTCATTTTTATGGTTATGTCTTGATGATATGCTAAACAAGTGGTGGATTATCTATGTCTCCCCTTTTTAGATCATATAGGGTAACTTCCTGATGTTGCCATGGCATTTGTAAACTGTCATGGCGCGGGTGGGAGTGCAGCAGTGAGGACAACCAGAGGTCATTCTTGTCACCATCTTGGTTTTGGTGGGTTTGGGCCGGCTCCTTTACTGCAACCTGTCTTATCAGCAAGGTCTTTATGACCTGTATCTTGTGCCGACCTTCTATTTCAACCTGTGACTTAGAATGCCTTAACCGTCTGGGAATGCAGCCCAGTAAGTCTCAGCCCCATTTTACCCATTGGAGATGGAGTTGCTCTGGTTCACACAGCTCTGATACATTGAGAGGAAGAGGCAGAAGGATCGCTCGAGATCCAGCTACGTGGGAGGCTGAGGCGGGAGGATTGTATAAGCCCAGGAGTTCGAGACCAGTTTGGCCAACATAGTGAGAACTTTTTTTTTTTTTTGAGACGGAGTCTTGCTCTGTTGCCCAGGCTGGAGTGCAGTGGCGCGATCTCGGCTCACTGCAAGCTCCGCCTCCGGGGTTCATGCAATTCTCCTGCCTCAGCCTCCCAAGTAGCTGGGACCACAAGTGCGTGCCTCCACGCCCAGCTAATTTTTTTGTATTTTTAGTAGAGACGGGGTTTCACCGTGTTAGCCAGGATGGTCTTGATCTCCTGACCTCGTGATCTGCCCGTCTCTGCCCCTCAAAGTGCTGGGATTACAGGCGTGAGCCACTGCGCCTGGCCCATATTGAGAACATTTTACAAAAAATGAACAAAATTAGCCGGGCGTGGTGGCACTTGCCTGTAGTCCCAGCTACTTGGGAGGCCGAGGTGGGAGGATTGTTTCAGCCTCGGAGGTTGAGGCTGCAGTGAGCCCTGACAGATGCTACTGCATTTCAGCCTGGGTGATAGAGTGAGACCCTGGCTTAAAAAATTAAAATTTAAATTAAAAAAAAAAAAAAAGTTGTCCTCCTAGGGGGAAAGCCGAACCCAGTTAGGATCTCAGAAGGATTTCAGGTGAAACCACCCGAACTTTCGTGGGCAGGGTGGGGATTTCTCCACCTGGGATTTTCTCAAATCCTCTTTGTCACTATTCATTACCAGAAGCAGCTTGACATCCTCTGGTCCCTCTGCTCTCGGGAAATGAACCTCCTAGTTTCACCCTCTAACTTTCCCTCTTCGCCTTCCTGCAGTCCTTATCCATCGGCTTGTATCTCAGTTTCAAAGTGGAGGGAGAGGACAGTGGAGATTGGGAAGACCCTAGGAAGCTCCCCGGGAGCTGTACCTTTAAGGGCAGGGGCGGGGCGAGTCTTCTGGGGCGTGTCCCGAGGGGGGCGTGTCCCGAGGGCGTGGCCGGGACCGGGGCAGGGCGAGCCGGGGCGGGCCCGGACGGGAAGAGTAGGATCCCGTACGCTGCAGCAGGCGGGGCACCCGGGCTGGCGGCTTCGCTGGCGGAAGGTCGGGCCGGCAGCCAGGGACCTGGAAGGCTGCGAGGACCTGCGACGTCGAGGTTCGGAGTTTGCGGGTCCCAGGCCCGGCCCGAGTAAGAAAAAGCCGCCTCCCCGCAAGGCCGGAGGACCCGGGCGCCCCGAGTTCGACTTCTCAACCTCTGTCCGGACGGGAAACGGAGCACGGAAATGTTCCTGAGGTCCCTTCCCTGGAAAGCGCAGCCCCGATTTCCCGCCCCAGACTCTTAGCAGGTCGGCGACCATCCGAGCGCTAGACATAGGCCCACGTGTACAGAGGACGCTCAGTAAATGCTCACTGGTGAATCAGTAAAATAAATCGGCGGCAAAGAGAGACGAGACGCATGCTGATCTTCAGGTGTTGGGGACACCAGGGAGGCGAGCATTTATTGTGCTTTTATTGTATACCCCGTCGGTCAACATTTGTGTCCATTTTACACATGAGGAATAAGAGGCTCGGAGAGGTGAAGTGACTTCCTTAAGGCCACACAGATAATAAGTGGCTGAGACGAATTTGAAACCAGGGGTGTCCTGTTTCAACTTGGTGCCAAATAGAGTAACCTGGACTCCACTTGGAGGGGTTCAGGAGAACCACAGAAGAGGAAGGGCCGTGTCTTCCGTGGACAGGTATGGAACCGTGGCTGGGACAGGCGCCCTTCTGATCTCTCTTCCCCTCCCTACCTCCTCTCCCTCCCCTCAGGCTGCCAGTACATTGAGAAACACCTGTGCAGACTTAAAGAAAAAAACGGTTTTATGGGGTTTGGTTTCCTGATTGCAAAAATAAGACATACTCACCGTAGAACACATGAAAAAGCCAAAACAGGAAATTTAGTTTGCTGAGGACTTTTGTTTTTCCAGTTTAATTCCTTTGAAATAAATTGAAGCCATTTTGGCCCTGGGCTTGAGGGAAGAGGCACATGGTGGTGACCAGCCCAGCCCCACTGCTAACTGGCTGTCTCTGAGCAACTCACTTCCCTCTTGCCCTTAAGTTCCCTGTCGGAGGGGCTGTGGGCTCTAATGACCCTCTTGCTGTGTGACCTTTGGCGGGTTACAGAATTCCTCTCCTGGGCATGGTGGCTCCTGCCTGTATTCCCAGCACTTTGAGAGGTCGAGGTCGGCAGATCACTTGAAGCTCAGAGTCCGAGACCAGCCTGGCCAACATGGTGAAACCCTGTCTCCATTAAAAATACAAAAATTAGCTGGGCGTGATGGTGTGTGCCTGTAATCCCAGCTACTCAGGAGGCTGAGGCAGGCGAATCACTTGCACCTGGGAGGCATTGGTTGCAGTGAGCCGAGATCGTGCCACTGCACTCCAGCTTGGGTGACAGAGCAAGACTCCATCTGAAAAAACAAAAAAACAAAACAAAACAAAACTCCTCTGAGCCCCTGTCCCTGTTGTGCAGCGTGCGGGGGCGACATTTCCAGAATTGTTCTGAGGACTGGATGAGGGAGGCATGGTGCAGGGAGGAAACAAGCCTGGCTTCACCTCTCTGTGCCTCAGTTAGTTCATCTGTGAAATGGAATGGTAATGCTACCCCTCTCGGCATGTTGTGAGGATAGAATGAGGTCATCCATGTAAAGCTTGGCTCCTTGTAAGACACAGAACAACAGCATTGCTTAGTGGGCTCCATAAAATGTGGTGGGCAAGCCTCTCTAGGTCTCAAACTGGTGGCCTAGAGGCCAAGTCCACCCCTAGAAGTAGAGTTTGTTTTGTTTTGTTTTGTTTTGAGGGCTTCTGCAATCCCGCCCACTGCCCATTTCCCACATGTGTGTCACCCAGCTGGCCCCAGAAGCCTGAGACTCTGCATCTTGGTTCAAGTCCCTAGCACCTTGCAGCCCTGACATTCTGGCCTCAGGCTGGGGGTCAGGTGGGACAGGGTAGGTTTTCACGGGGGCTCAGGAAGAAGGGCGTATCTGATCTGCACACTGAATGGGCAGGGCCTTGGGTCCCTCCAGTGAGACTATGCAGAACACAGTTTCTCCATCAGCTTTGCTTTGCTGCTGGGAGGCAGGAAGGCAGTTCCTTAACTGAGAAAGTCTTCCGGCCCCTTTTGCTGGGTCCATGGGTTTTCAGTGACATTGTCCCCCCTTCTCACTCCCACCTTGCAGGCCACCGGAGCCGCCCGCTGTTTGGAACTGAGCTACTGCCGAAAGGGAAGTGGAGAGTGAGGGCCAGGCCCCGTGGGGGCGGATGGCCGGCAGATGGCTGGATCTGCGCTGGGCACTGAGTGTGCTTTGTGTGCTGCTAATGGCGGAGACAGTGTCTGGGGCTAGGGACTCGTCTACAGGGGCTCACGTTAGCCCCCAATTTCCAGCTTCAGGTGTGAACCAGACCCCCGTGGTAGACGTGAGTATCCTGATAGGAACCTGGGGTTGGATGGGGCTGTGTTCCTCCAATCGATAAATATCTGTTGAGCATCTGCTATGTGCCAGGCACTGACCACAGCCTGGGATATACCAGGGAACAACACAGACAAAACTCACTACTCTCAAGGAGCTGACAGTCTCCTGAACAGACAGATCGAGAAGTAAATGTATACACTTTGGGAGGCTGAGGCCAGGAGTTCAAGACCAGCCTGGCTATCGTGTCAAAACCCCATATCTCCTAAAAATACAAAAACTAGCCGAGCGTGGTGGCGGACGCCTGTAATCCTCAGAACCCTGACACAGGAGAATTGTTTGAACCCGTAAGGTGGATGTTGCAGTGAGCCAGGATTGTGCCACTGCACTCCAGCCTGGGCAGCAAAGCAAGACTCTGTCTTAACAAAAAAAGAGAAGTAAGCATATACATTTCAGGTGGTGATGTGCTAAGTGCCCCGCACACAATTGCTAAAGTGGGATGGGGGACGGCGTGAGCATTTCCAAATATTTCAGATTGAGCGGTCACAGATGATCTTTGAGGCAAGCCACTGAATGGAGAGAGGAAACCACCTACATAGACACCCCAGGGAAGAGCATTCTGGGCAAAGGGAACAGCAAGTACGAAGATTCTGGAGCAGGAACAAGCTTAGTGTGTTCCCGGAACAGCAGGGAGGCTAGAAGGGATGGAACAGAGCAAGTGAGGGGAAGAATGCTAAGAGAGGAGGATGGAGAGGTAATGGCGGGCAGATTACAAAAGGCCTTACAGGCTGCGGCTAGGAGGTGAGAATTGTTTTGCGGTAGTGGGGAGCCAATGGAAGATTTTAAGCAGAGGGTACCAAAATCTGTGTTAGTCAGAGTTCTCTAGCGGGACAGAACTAATAGGATAGATGTATATATAAAGGGGAGTTTTTTAAGGAATATTGACTCACATGATCACAGATGAGGTCCCACAATAGGTCACCTGCAAGCTGAAGAGTGAGGAAGTCAGTCTTTTGAGGAATCCCAAAACCTCAAAAGTAGGGAAGCCGACAGTGCAGCCTTCAGTCTGTGGCTGAAGGTCCAAGAGTCCCAAAGCTGAAGAACTTGGAGTCTGATGTTTGAGGGCAGGAAGCATCCAGCACAGGAGAAAGATGCAGGCCAGAAGACCAAGCCAGTCTAGTCTTTCCACATTCTTCTGCCTGCTTTTATTCTGGCTGTGCTGGTGGCTGATTAGATTGTACCCACCCAGATTGAGGGTGGGTCTGCCTTTCCCAGTCCACTGACTCAAATTTTTTTTTTTTTTTTTTTGAGAACAGTCTCACTCCATACCCAGGCTGGAGGCAAAGGCTGGCGATCTCAGCTCACCGCAACCTCTGCCTCCCGGGTTCAAGCAATTCTCATGCACAGCCTCCCGAGTAGTTGGGATTACAGGTGCACACCACCACGCCTGGCTAATTTTTTTGTATTTTTAGTAGAACCAGGATTTCACTATGTTGGCCAGGCTGGTATTGAACTCCCAGCCTCTCTCTTTCTCCCAGTGGTGGGAGAAAGAGAGCAGTCGTGGATGACTCCAGGTTTCTGGCCTGATCAACTGAGGGTCTGCTGGTGCTGTGATTTGAATGGAGAGCACTGAGGGAGGACCAGTGACGACGCTGGAGTTAGAGGCAAGAGGCCTTCCTCCCAGGGCAGGGAGGGCACAGCCCATTGAGACGGGCTACAGAGAACTTACATCTTCCCACTCTGATGTCTGTAAGGGGAGCAGAGGAGGTCACAGCAGATCTGGAGTGAAGGAACAAAAGCAGGGGACTGCTCAAGATGACCCCCTGGAGTCCCCTGTAACTGCCAGGGGCTGGAGTTCTCGCCATTTCTTCAGCCGGAATCCCAAACTCAAACTGATGGGCTGAGAGCATTCAACGCCCACAGCAACTTTATGAGGCTGCAAAGTGCCTTCCAGTCCACCCTCTGAAGCAGGCAACAGGCAATTAAGCCCATTTTACAGATGGGAAAGTGGTTTGTGGTTACTGTGGTTATAGAATTGAGTACCGCCTCTTGGAGCGTGCTCCTTGGGGGCAGGAAAACTGGGAGATCATACCAGATCATTGTGCCACATAATCTCTCCAAGTTATTGAGCACTTACGTCAGCCCTTTGCTCACAAGTCCTCCCCTAAACCCTGTGAGGTGGGAGTGATGATCTCTGTGCTATAGATGAAGGCTCCGAGGTTCAGGGAGGTGAAGTTGGCCAGGAGGAAAGTGGCAGAGCCAGGTTGAGAGCTCTTGGCTGCTTCATGCTAAATCCGTCCCCTTCCCCTCTAGTCCACCGCTTCCCAGGACAGATGGGCCAGCTGCCTTTCTGGAAGTCCCCACCATCCAGGGAGCCTGCAGGCTGCGAAAGGCCCCTCCAGCCCCTTACCGTAGGTCCTTTTCAAGTAGTTGTTATGCAACAAATATTTATTGAGCACCTACTGTGTGCCAGGGCCTGTGCCACGTGCTGAGGGGATAGCAGGAAGCAGAGAGACCTGGTCCCTGCCCCGCTGGAGCTTATACTCTAGTGGGGTCATGGGTGAGAAGCAAGTTGACAAATCATTCCACAGGGTGAGGGGGAGGGGGACGCTGCTCTGCTTAGGCTATCATGGAAGGCCTCCCTGAGGACAGGACATTTTGACCAAGACCTGAATGGCTTATGAAGATCCAGGGGAAGTGAGGGAACAGTAGATGCAAAGGCCCTGGGGCAGGAGCAGAATGACAGATTTTGCAAAGTGGCTGGAACAGTGAACAAGGGAGAAGGAAGGGAGACTAGGCAGGAGAGAACAGGGGCCAGATCATACAGGGCCCTGGGAGCCACTGCAGAGTTGGCTATCAGTGAGAGGAAGGTGGGAGCCACGGGAGGCTTTAGAGCACAGGAGGATGTGATCTGACATAAGTTTTTATAAGAATTCCAAGGCGGCCGGGCGCGGTGGCTCAAGCCTGTAATCCCAGCACTTTGGGAGGCCGAGACGGGCGGATCACGAGGTCAGGAGATCGAGACCATCCTGGCTAACATGGTGAAACCCCGTCTCTACTAAAAAATACACAAAACTAGCTGGGCAAGGTGGCGGGCGCCTGTAGTTCCAGCTACTCGGGAGGCTGAGGCAGGAGAATGGCGTAAACCCATAAGCGGAGCTTGCAGTGAGCTGAGATCTGGCCACTGCACCCCAGCCTGGGCGACAGAGCCAGACTCTGTCTCAAAAAAAAAAAAAAAAAATTCCAAGGCATTGAGTCCGTTACCCTTTCCCGTCCCGCCTGACCCCTGTGTGCACCTCTCTGGGTTTCCTGGGACTGAGTGAGTGATGCAGGAAAGAGGGTGGGAAGAACTGGAAGGAAGTGAAGCCACCCCCTCTTCCCCACACACAGAACAATCCCCCCTTCCTCTGTCTCTCTTGAGCAGAGAGCTGGGGAGGGGTCCTGAGGGACCTGGGGGAGGGCCGTGCAGCTCGGGGAGGGCGGAGCGAGGCAGACTGCACAATAATGTGATTTGGGAGGCCAGATTTGGGGGAGCTGCCTTGCTGACTCATTCTGCTGTCAGCGAGATGGGGTGACACCCCGCATCCTCCCTGGCTGACCCCGAGGACAGGGAGGAGGGAGGGGAAGAAGATAGTGAGAGGGCAGGAAATGGAGGCTGCCCCTGCCCAGTTGGGCAGTTTCCTCAGGAGCTGTAGCAGGTAACTTTTAGCAGGTGGAGCTGAGTTTGGAGCCACTTCTCAGTGGTGGGCTGTGTGCTCCTGGGCAAGCCACTTTGCCTCTCTGTGCCTCAGTTTTCTCATCTGTGAAGTGGAAACAATTGTGCCAACCTCCTGGGTCTCTGATGAAGACTGAATGAGTGAGATGATGCCCAGCACAGTGTGCAGCACGGCTGTTAGGAGGGCCTACTCTGCCAGGCGCTGTACGAGACTTTGGTGGAAGGGACAGATAAACAAGTCTGTGATCCTGCCCGGGTACGGTGGCTCACACCTGTAATCCCAGCACTTTGGGAGGCCGAGGCACGTGGATCACTTGAGGCCAGGAGTTCGAGACCAGCCTGGCCAAAATAGCAAAACTATCTCTACTAAAATACAAAAATTACCTGGGCATGGTGGTGGGCACCTG
The DNA here is from genome assembly GCF_002776525.5 of Piliocolobus tephrosceles. Taxonomy (NCBI): domain Eukaryota; kingdom Metazoa; phylum Chordata; class Mammalia; order Primates; family Cercopithecidae; genus Piliocolobus; species Piliocolobus tephrosceles. The sequence continues at coordinate 110,967,018 of NC_045443.1, read as the reverse complement.
TAATCCCAGCTACTCGGGAGGCTGAGGTAGGAGAATCTCTTGAACCCATGAGGTAGAGGTTGCAGTGAGCTGAGATCACACCACTGCCCTCCTGCCTGGGTGATGGAGTGAGACTCCATCTCAAAAAAGGAAAAAAAATAAAAAGTAACTGGGAGGGCCTACTAGGCTGGGAGTAGTCAGGGAGGGCTTCCTGCAAGAAGTGTCCTGGGAACCAAGAATTGGATGGTGAACGTGGATTAACTAGAACGAAAGGAGCCGTGGCACCAAGCAGAAGGAACAGCATGTGCAAAAGCTGGACCAATGCCAGGAGGGTCTGGGCATTCCAGGACCTGACAGCTGACCAGACGAGCTTTACTGGAGACTGACAAGGGCAGAACACAGGGACCAAAAACAGGCAAAGGAGGGCTCTTCAGCAGCTGGAGGAGGGAGCACTTTAGAAAGAGCCCCTCTGGTAAGATTGGGGGTAGGAGGCCGAATGAGAACCTCTGCAATTGTTCTTCGTGGTGGTGGAGATGGAAGGAAGGTATGAATTCAAGCATTGTTTAAGAGAGAAAAATTTTTGGCCAGGCTTGGTGGCCCATCCCTGTAATCCCAGCACGTTGGAAGGCCAAGGCGGGAGGATCACTTGAGCCCAGCAGTTTGAGACTAGCCTGGCCAACATGGCGAGACCCCTTCTCAACAAAAAATTTAAAAATTAGCCTCGTGTGATGCACACCTGTGGTGCCAGCTACTCAGGAGGCTGAGGTAGGAGACTGCTTGAGCCTGGGTGGTTGAGGCTGGAGTGAGCTGTGATCATGCCACTGCACTCCAGCCTGGGTGACACAGACAGAACCTGTCTCAAAAATAAATAAATAAATAAATAAAACTTAGATGATGATAATGCAACCTTTTTTTTATTTTTATTTTTGGAGACGTAGTTTCGCTCTTGTTGCCCAGGCTGGAGTGCAATGGCGCAATCTCAGCTCACTGCAATCTCCGCCTCCCAGGTTCAAGCGATTTTCCTGCCTCAGCTTCCCAAGTAGCTGGGATTACAGGTGCTCGCCACCACACCCAGCTTTTTGTATTTTTAGTAGAGACAGGGTTTCACCATGTTGGTCAGGCTGGTCTCGAACTCCTGACCTCAGGTGATCTACCTGCCTCCGCCTCCCAAAGTGCTGGGATTACAGGTGTGACCCACTGCGTCCAGCCTTGTTTTTTTTTTTTTTTTTTTTTGTTTCTTTTGAGACAGAGTCTCACTCTGTTTCCCAGCCTGGAGTGCAATGGTATGATCTTAGCTCACTGCAACCTCCGCCTCCCAGGTTCAAGCGATTCTCCTGCCTCCGCTTCTCAAGTAGCTGCGATTACAGGTGCCCACCACAATGCCCGGCTAACTTTTTGTATTTTTGGTAGAGACAGGGTTTCACCCTGTTGATCAGGCTAGTCTCAAACTCCTGACCTCAGGTGATCCACCTGCCTTCGCCTTCCAAAGTGCTGGGATTACAGGTGTGACCCACCGTGCCCAGCCTATTTTTTTTTTTTTTTCTTTTTTTTTTGAGACAGAGTCTCACTCTGTTGCCCAGCCTGGAGTGCAATGGTGTGATCTCAGCTCACTGCAACCTCCTCCTCCTGGGTTCAAGTGATTCTCCAGCCTTAGCCTCCTGAGTAGCTGGGAACACAGGGGCACGCCACCACGCCCGGCTAATTTTTATATTTTTAGTGGAGATGGAGTTTCACCATGTTGGCCAGGCTGGTCTCAAACTCATGGTCTCAGGCACTGGGATTACAGATGTGAGCCACCATGCCTGGCCTCCATGTCCTTATCCCGTTCTTATCTAGGCATGTGGGTGTTATTGCCCCCATTGTTCAGAGGAGAAAACTGAGGTTAATTTACTTGCCCAAGATCACTCACCTCGAAGGATGCAAATTAGAATTTCAACCAGGCAGTTTCATGAGAGAGGAGGCTCAGTAGGGGGAGCTGTACTGCCTCCCAATATGATGATTATTGTTCTTCCCAGGGGAGGAAATGGCAGCCCGCCTGCTTCCCTGGCCCCCATTTAGTGTCCTCCTTCCTTGTGCTGGGTGGGACCCTCTTTATCAGAAACCCCTTCGGTGACTTTATCTTCCTGGGAAATTCCTGGGCCCCAGCAAAGCCACAGGCCCAGGCTTAGGGCAAGACTGAAACCCTCCCCCCCGGCAGTATGGAAGGAGCCCAGCTGACTTTTGCTTTTGGGTGGGAGCTGGGGACGGGATAAGGGAATCTCAGGACAGGAACTTGAGACTTGCTTCTGCATTTTTTGGTGGGAATAGTTGATGGAGATTCCTGAGCCTAGGTTGGGATGTGCACACCATCACTCCAGCCTGGGGCACAGACTTTTTCTATAAAGAGCCAGATAGTAGGGCCGGGTGTGGGCTCACATTTGTAGCTCCAGCCACTTAGGAGGTTGAAGTCAGGGGAATTCCTTAAGCCCAAGAGTTTGAGGCTGCAGGGAGCTATACTCATGCTTCTGCACTCCAGCCTGGACAACAGTGAGACCTTGTCTGAAAAAAAAAAAAAAAAAGAGAGAAAAAAAAAGACCAGGCACAGTGAACACACCTATAATCCCAGCACTTTGGGAGGCTGAGGCTGCACTTTGGGATCACTTGAAGCCAGGAGTTTGAGAGTAGCCTGGCCAACATGGTGAAACCCCTTCTCTTCTAAAAATAAAAAAATTAGTCAGGCGTGGTGGCACTTGTCTGTGATCCCAGCTCCTCCAGAGGCTGAGGCAGGATAATCATTTGAACCCAGGAGGCAGAGGTTGCAGTGAGCTGAGATCTGACCGCTGTACTTCAGCCTGGGCAACAGAGCAAGACTCTGTCAAAGAAAGAAAGAGAGAGAGAGAGAAGGAGAAAAAGGAAGGAGAGAGAAAGAGAAAAGAAATATTACTAGACAGTAAATATTTTCAGCTTTGTGGGCCGCATGGTTTCTACAACTACTCAGTGCTCTCACAGTGCCCGGGCAGCCACAGATTGTACGTCAATGAATGGGTGTGGCTGTGCCCCAGTAAATCTTTATGGACATGGAAATTTGGATTTTATATCATTTTACATGTCATGGAAAATTCTTCTTTTGACTTAATGTCTCCCAACCATTTAAAAATGTAAGAATCATTCTTGGCTTGCAGGCTGTGCATAACCAGATGGCGGGCTGGATGTGGTCCAGGGGCCGACGTTTGCTGACCCTTGGCTTACCCATGTGTTAAAGGGGAATCATTCCATTTGCCTCACAGGAGTGTTGGGAAGACTACACGAAATCACTTAGTCATTCAAACAGCCGTTAACTCAAATGTATTAAGCCCCTACTATGGGCCAGTCTCAGGGCAAATACAAGAATGCAGACAAAAAAAATTCAGGCCAGGTTTGGTGGTTCTGATGCCTATAATCCCAGCACATTGGGAGGCTGAGGTGGGAGGAGGGCTTGAGGCCAGGAGTTCGAGACCAGCCTAGACAACGTAGCGAGACCTGCATCTCTACAAAAAGTATTAAAAAAAAAAAAATTAACTGGGTGTGGTGGTGTATGCCTGTAGTCCCAGCTACTCGGGAGGCAAAGGCAGGAGGATCGCATGTGCCCAGGAGTTCGAGGCTGAAGTGAGCCATGATTGCCCCACTGCACTCCAGCCTGAGTGACAAAGCACCCTGTCTCTAAAATAATAAAATTCAGTAAACAAGGAAATGAACAAAATAAAGATTGTGATAACTTCTGTGAATGCAGAAAACTGGGTGTTAATAGTGGAGATAGGGGTAATAGCTACTTTACATGGACAGTCTCTGAGGAGGGCAAATTTGAACACCTGTAATCTCATTTGATTCCTTTATCAATGGGGTTGGTATAATTCGTCCCATTTTACAAATGAGACTGAAGCTGAAAGAGAGGAAGGGAACTGCTGTAGACGGTGGTTGGGCGCGGAGGCTCACGCCTGTAATCCCAGTACTTTGGGAGGCTGAGTTAGGTGGATCATTTGATGTCAGGAGTTCAAGACCAGCCTGGCCAACACGGTGAAACCCTATCCTTACCCAAAATGCAAAAATTAGCCAGATGTGATGTTGCTTGCATGTAGTCCCAGGTACTCAGGTGGCTGAGGCAGATAAATCACTTGAACCCATTAGGTGGAGGTTGCAGTGAGCCAAGATTGTACTACTGCACTCCAGCCTAGACGACAGAGGGAGACTCTGTCTCAAAGGAGAAAAAGGGGCTGGGCCTGGTGGCTCACACCTGTAATCCCAGCACTCTGGGAGGCCAAGGCGGGTAGATCACTTGAGGTTAGAAGTTCGAGACCAGCCTGGCCAACGTGGTGAAACTCCATTTCTACTAAAAATACAAAAATTAGCCAGGTGTGTTGGTGGGCACCTGTAGTCCCAGCTACTCGGGAGGCTGAGGCAGGAGAATCAATTGAATCCAAGAGGCAGAGGTTGCAGTGAGCCGAGATTGTGCCATTGCACTCCGGCCTGGGCAACAGAGTGAGACTGTCTCAAAAAAAAAGAAAGATCTGAGTGACTGAGTGGGTATTATGCTCAGGTTGTCCTGATCTCAAAAAAGTTTTTTTTTTTTTTGAGACGGAGCTTACTCTGTCACTCAGGCTGGAGAGCAGTGGTGCCATCATAGCTCACTGCAGCCTCAACCTCCCAGACTCAAGCAATCCTCTCACCTCAGCCTCCGAAGTAGCTGGGACCACAGGCATGTGCCACCATCCCTGGCTCATTTTTTAACTTTTTTGTAGCAATGGGGTCTTACTGTGTTACCCAAGTTGGTCTCAAACTCCTGGGCTTAAGCGATCCTCCTGCCTCAGCCTCCCAAAGTGTTGGGATTACAGGTGTGAGCCAGTTTACCAGGCCACAGATTTTGTCTTCCCCACTGGCGTGTGCTTTCTGAGGACGGGGCACTGTAGAAAGATTGAGGGGTTGGGGCAGGGCTGAGGGGTTTCAGTCTCTGCTCAAGGGATACTGTATGGTGGGCAGAGCTCTTAGCAAAAATTGGTGAGAAGGCCAGAGGCTCAGAGATAAGAAATCTCACTTCCGGTCTGGTGTTGGTGGGAGTTCAGAGAGGGCTTGTGGAGGAGGTGGAACTGTGGTTTGACAAAGCTTTTAAAAAATTATAATGAAATACACACAACCTAAAATTTACTGTCTTAACTTTTTTTGTTGTTGTTTTTTTTTGAGATGGGGTCTCACTTTGTCACCCAGGCTGGAGTGCCGTGGTATGATCTCGGCTCACTGCAACTTCCGCCTCCTGGGTTCAAGTGATTTTCCTGCCTCGGCCTCCAGAGTAGCTGGGACTACAGGTGCATGTCACCACGCCCAGCTAAATTTTGTATTTTTAATAGAGACGGGGTTTCCCCATGTTGACCAGGCTGGTCGTGAATTCCTGACCTCAAGTGATCCACCTATCTCAGCCTCCCAACATGCTGGGATTACAGGCATGAGCCACCACACCTGGCCAGACTTGCAGTTAAACAATGACATTCCTATCACATTGATCTGAATAAGGCTGCTCATAGCCAGTGTTGGTGCAGGCTTATGAGAATTGCTTTTCCCATTCCTGGTGGGAGTGTATATAGGTAGAGTTTGGCCAGGGCATTTTGGCAAAATCCAGCAATGTTCAAGATCCCCTGTCAGGGTCTTGACCATTTCTTTTGGACTGTATTATTTTGCTGGGCTTTTGTTGACTTCCAGTTGCCAGTTTATTGTTCTAGAACCACTTATAAGCATAGTAGGCTAGAGGTGCTGGGGAACTAAAACCTCCATCTAGCAGTCCTCACCCAGTGACTGATTGGAGTTGGTGTATAAATACCCCAGCTCCCTTGCCTCCTGATTAAGCTCATGGTGGTGGTAACTGGCTCAACCCAGCCTTCATTGGCAGCTATCCCTTCTCTGTACCACTTCTTTTCTTCTATTTCTTTTATTTTTTTTATTTTGAGACAGGCTGTCACCCAGGCTGGAGTGCAGTGGCACAATCATAGCTCTCTGCAACCTCGACCTTTCAGGCTCAGGTGCTCCTCCTACCTCCTTCTCTTGAGTAGTTGGGTCTACAGGTGTATGCCACCAAGCCCAGCTGATTTTTTTGTATTTCTTATAGAGATGGGGTTTTGCCATGGCTGGTCTCGAACTCCTGAGGTCAAGTGATCCTACAGCCTTGGCCTCCCAAAATGCTGCAGTTATAGGCGTCAGCCACCGCCCCCGGGCCCACTTCCCTTTCTCTATGTTTGTGTTCCTTAGCTCTCCCAAACATACTATGTCCCTCTCAATCTTTGTCTCTGAGTCAGCTTCTGGAGGAACCCAGATCAGGATACCCCGACTCAGCACTTTTACTTCTCAGATCCTCTCTGACAACATTTTTCTCACATGTGCTCAGAGAATCATGTGTGAGGAAGTTCATTGGCTATATTGAAAAATTAGGCCTCCCCAAATGCCCAGAAGGGAAATGTTTACCTCAGTGATGTATCACCCATAGTACAAAATACTCTGCTGCGGTGAAAGACTCTGCAGGGAGGCAGGGGAGAACAATGGGCTCTAGAGCCTCAAACTGCCTGGGTTCCAACCCTGACCCTCCCACTGAGTGTACACGGACATTGTCTCAGTCTCCTTTTCTGTTTAATGGGCATGATAATAGTTCCTTCCTCGCAGATTGTTGTGCAGAGTAATTGAGATACTTTTTTTTTTTTTTTGAAACAAGATCTCACTCTATTCCCCAGGCTAAATACAGTACTGCAGCCTCAACCTCCGGGGCTCAGGTGATCCTCCCACCTCAGTCTCCTCAGTAGCTGGGACTACAAGTGCACATTACCATGCCTAGCTAATTTTTTATTTATTTTTTTTGCAGAGATGGGGTCTTGAAATCCTGGGCTCAAGCAGTCCTCCCACCTCAACCTCCCAAAGTGCTGGGATTATAGGCATGAGCCACTGCCCCCAGTCATCATAGAATTATTGTACAGATTAATTGAGATACATTTTAAGCTCTTAGCACTATGCTTCACATATAGAAATCACTATAGTATGTTTCAAATTTTATTATGTGTATTAAGGTATATTAATATTATATATATATATAAAATGGTAAAAGCAAATTGTAGAAACAAGAGATTTGGGATGGATCCATTTCTGTTAAACAAAACAGAGTGTGTAATAAGGTATGTATACAAATGTAATTGATCTGAGAAATGTCTGTAAGGATGTGCTTCAAACTAATTATGGTGGGACCACTGGAGAGGGGGGATTACGGAGAGCAGGGATAAGAAAGTGGAATTTAGAAATCTTTATGTATTTAAAAAAAATATATATATATGTATTCATGAATTACTTGTGTCAATTTCAAGCAGACGTTTATTTTTTAAATTAAAAGTGCATACATAGTTGGTACCCAGAGGGTATGGTGGCCTTGGAGACCAGGCTGAAGGGACGTTATGTTTAGCTGCTTAGATGGGCCTAGTCCAGTCCTCAGGGAGATCTCTGCCCCCGATGTCCCCCTCCCTGCCTTCCTACAGTGTCGCAAAGTGTGTGGCCTGAATGTCTCTGACCGTTGTGACTTCATCCGGACCAACCCCGACTGCCGCAGTGATGGGGGCTACCTGGACTACCTGGAAGGCATCTTCTGCCACTTCCCTCCCAACCTCCTCCCTCTGGCTGTCACCCTCTACGTGAGGCCCTGCCCCGGGGGGGCTGGTGAGAGGGGCTGGTGTCCCCAGCTGGACTTGACTCTCTCCTCCCCGCCGGCTCCCCACCCAGGTTTCCTGGCTGCTCTACTTGTTTCTGATTCTGGGAGTCACCGCGGCCAAGTTGTGAGTTTGGCTCTGGGCTCCGGTCTGGCTTATCAATGGGAGGAGGGGTCCCAGGAGGCTGACATCCGCTCACCCTGGGTTTGGGGGAAGGATAGGGGTCCGGGGCCAGTCACTATGGAAATGTTTCCTGTCTGCTTTTTCTCCATAGTTTCTGCCCCAACTTGTCGGCCATTTCCACCACGCTCAAGCTCTCCCACAACGTGGCAGTATCCTTTTGTCCAGTGTCCTGCACCCTGGAGGGAGGGCAGTTGTGGGGAGGCCGGGGGATAGGGTTGTGGCTCGTGGCCCAGGGAAGGCTTGGGTGGGCTACAGCTGCGATCCTGGCCTGCCTTGACATGCTCCCCACATGGCGTCACCTTCCTGGCATTTGGGAATGGTGCACCTGACATCTTCAGTGCCCTGGTGGCCTTCTCCGACCCGCACACAGCCGGCCTGGCCCTTGGGGCACTGTTTGGTGAGAGCAGCCCCAGTGAGGGGGGCGGGAGAAGCAGCAGGAGAGGGTGCAGGGTGATGAGCTCTGGCCTCCTCTCCCCAGGCGCTGGCGTGCTGGTTACCACGGTGGTGGCCGGAGGCATCACCATCCTACACCCCTTCATGGCTGCCTCCAGGCCCTTCTTCAGGGACATCGTTTTCTACATGGTGGCTGTGTTCCTGACCTTCATCATGCTCTTCCGTGGCAGGGTCACGATGGCATGGGCTCTGGGTGAGCAGCTGTGGGGCTCAGGAGGGAGATCCCAGGGCTGATGGGCAGGAGGTTTAGGAGGTGCCTGGGACAGAGAGATGTGAGGGGTGGTCAGTGGGGGGCTTGATTTGATTACAAGTGACAGAAACCCTCCTCAAGCTGGCTTGCGCAAAAATGGGAACATGTGGGTCACATAACCAAAGAGGCCCAGCAGAGCTGGGGGCTGGGGAGGAAGTATTCAAAAGTTTCACAATTTTTTGGCCAGGCGTGATGGCCTATCATCCCAGCAATTTGAGAGTCTGAGGCAGGAGGATCACTTTGGTTCAGGAGTTTGAGACCAGCCTGGGCAACATAGTGAGACTACATCTCTACAAAAAAGAAAAAACTTAGCTGGGCATGGTGGTGGAGCGTTCCTGTGGCCCCAGTTACTCTAGAAGCTAGGGCAGGAGGATCCCTTGAGCCTAGGAGTTCGAGACTGCAGTGACCCATGATTGTGCCACAGCACTCCAGCCTGGGCAACAGAGCAAGACTCTGTCTCAAAAAAAAATTTTTTTTCATAATTTCCAATTTTAACAAGCAGTACAGATGGGATGCTAACTGGGGCCACCTGGATCGTGAGAGCATACATGTTCCATTCAGATGGCTCAAGGGGTATGAATGGAGGGACGATTTGTGCAGAAGGATAACGAAACCAACAAGGGACACTGAATTGCGAGATACCCAGGGGCCAGCAACAGTGGGAGCTGTGACCATACCTATCCCCTGTGGCAAAAGGGGCAGGGAATGGAGTGGTGGGGCCCAGTGAGAGCTGGAGGGCTGAAGGCCTGGAGCTATACTGAAGAGGGTTGCAGGCCCTGCCAGAGACACGCAGCAGGGAGGGAGTAGGAAGGAACACTCCAAATTCTCTCCTGCTGCTTCTGATTTCCTGTCTGGCCTCCTATTGGCTGAACCTAGTTGTAGCCAGAGCTGCAGGGCTGCCTCCTTCCAGGGCACAGAGTGGGACACCTACCCCTAGTGCTTGAATAGGGTCCTGGAGGTCACTCTGTGTGCCTGGCGTTACCTCCTCAATTGCAAAGGAGACAGGAAGGGAGATGGTCCTGGAAGGTGGGAGGAAGGAGTGGGGAGCTCAAGGAAAAGACCATTTACCCACCGGTACCAGGCTGGGCTAACACACATTGCCACCGCTAAAATGCACCAGTGATAGATAGAACTGCCAGCCTTTGTTCTCTGGGCCTGTAGCCAGGACACCACTTGGTGACGGCCTGCACCACCCTATCTGCAGGTTACCTGGGCTTGTATGTGTTCTATGTGGTCACTGTGATTCTCTGCACCTGGATCTACCGATGGCAACGGAGAGGATCCCTGGTCTACTCCATGCCAGTTACTCCAGGTAAGAGTCTGCATCGGACTCCAGAGAGGACCAGTGGGGACTGGGAGCCTCTGTGCCCTTCACTGCTACCGTGGGTCTCTTGAAGCCGTTGTCGCCACCAAGCTCATGTCCTCTTCATGCTTTTTCTACTCATTCTGCTGAGGTCCCGCCGCCATGCTTCCACTAGTGCCCATGAGCCTCCTCATCGCCTACTGGCTCAAGTGCACTCCTTCCTCCTCTATGCAGTTGCCAGGGCCATCTCTCTAAGAATCGCCACTGCTCCCTGCTTTGATGTTTCCCACCACTTTCAGGGTAAAACCCAAACGCTGCCGTGACAGGGACACTGAGAAATAAAAAATAAATACAAAGAAATCAGTAATATTCAAACATAGTCATATACACAAATACACGCACACACACATGCACCCAGCATACATACACAACTCACACCCATATATAAATACATGCACACATACATACACACACATACACAAATACACGACTCACATGTACGTGCACACATATACATGCACACACGTACACCCAACATATACATAGACAAATACACGCACACATACACAACACACACATACACAAATACATGCACACACATATACAACACACACACAAATATTGTACATATACAACACACACATATACAAATACATGCACACACATATACAACCCACACACACAATATACACACACACATATACAGATACAAACCCATACACATGCACATATAGAAATACATGCACACACATACGCAACACACATACGAAGACATGCGCACACACATGCAGCGCACAAATACATGCACACACACAACATGTACACACAAAAACGTACACACAACGCTATATGAATACATGCACACACATACACAGATACACAACACATACAAACTCATGCACATACAACACACACAAATATATGAACACACATTCTACACACATACAGATACATGCACACACATATACAAATATGTGGACACACATATTTGTGTCCACATAACGCTTCCAACACACAAAAATACATGCACACACACAACACACACATATACAAATATGTGTACCCACAGCACACACATATGCAACACAGATACATGCACACACACACAACACAAATACATGCATGCACATACACAACACACACAAAAACAAATGCACACAAATACACAACATATATACACAAATTCATACACACATACACAACACACACAAATGCACACACAAATACGCAGCACATAGTACACATACAGAAATACACACACCTATACAACACACATATACAAATACATGGACACACGCACAAATAAATACATGAACACAGATACATAACACACACGCAGCGTACTCAGAGGCAGAATCAGGGCTAGAGCTGACTGACTTCTCGCTCGAGGTGAGCCATTTTCCTTTCAGGCCCCTCCTTACAGGTCTCAGGCCTCTCAGCATCCACAGGCCTCCTGAGAAGAGAAAAATAATATAGGTTCCAGATTCTGAAAAGGACAGCACTGAAGTCAATAAATGTTTGAGTTGTGTCTTCGAATGCCCCTATTAACTTTAGTATTTTAGCTGCATGCTTACATTTGGCCATGTTTGATGAGTTAGACTTTTTCACTGTGTAAGAATTCCTGAGCATGCATGCAGACTGCTAGAAATCCAAAATATAGAGGGCCTGGACATGGCTGGGTGCAGTGGCCCCTGCCTGTAATGCCATCATTTTGGGAGGCTGAGGCGGGTAGACTGCTGAGGCCGGGAGTTTGAGACCAGCCTGGCCAACATAGCAAGACTCCATCTCTAAAAAAATTGGTTTTAATTAGCTGGGCATAGTCTCAACTACTCGGGAGGCTGAGGTGGGAGGATAGAGTGAGCCCAGGAGGTCGAGGCTGCAGTGAGCCATGATCATGCCACTGCACTCCAGCCTGGGTGACAGACGAAGATCCTGTCCCAAATAACTAAGTAAATAAGATGGCCTGAACACTTGCACCCCTAAACCTGCTCTGTCCCAGTGTGCTCCCTTGAGAATGGTCTGGGTTCTGTATGTAGCTGGGCCTCTCTCCTGCAGAGATCCTCTCAGACTCCGAGGAGGACCGGGTATCTTCTAATAGCAACAGCTATGACTACGGTGAGTCCATGCCCTGTGCCCAGCTGGGGTGGGGGTAACAGGGAAAGGCTGGGGGTGGAAAGATGGGTCCCTTCAAGACCTGGGCTCCAGGAATGAGGCTCACTGCAGCTCAGGTGAGCCAAGGGCCAGGGTTGTCTGCCCTCTGCTGGGTGCTGGGCTTTGCCTCCTCCCGTAGGGCTGGGAGGACTGGTGGGATGGAGCAGGGAAGGTTTCCTGGAGACCAAGCCAGCTGCAGGCACACCTCACCACCCGACCCCCTGCACACAGGGGACGAGTACCGGCCGCTGTTGTTCTACCAGGAGACCACGGCTCAGATCCTGGCCCGGGCCCTCAATCCCCTGGATTACATGAAGTGGAGAAGGAAGTCAGCATACTGGAAAGCCCTCAAGGTCTTCAAGGTAGGAGGGGTCCTGGAGCCAGGCTCACAGCCTTGTGAGAGCGGCAAGACAGAGGTCACGCTACCCTCTCCAGCTCTATGAGGTGGAGGGCATGGGGTCCACTGAGACCCTCTCAGAATACATGACTTAGAATTTGATGGGGAAACTGAGGCATGGAGCTTGGCTGATGACTTGACCTGGGGCTCTGCCCTCTAGTGGCCCCCAAAGACATCCATATCCTAACCTCTGAAACCTGGGAATATGTTACCTTTATGGCAGAAAGACCTTTGCAGATGTGATTAAAGATCTTGAGATGAGCCTGGCTTATATCCAGTGAGCCCAGTGTCGTCACAGGGGTTGGCACAGGGAAAGAGGGAGGCAGGAGGGTCAGAGTCAGAGACTGAGAAGTGGCGACAGGAGCACAGGGTGGAGTGATGTGGGGCCAGGAAGGCAGGCGGCCCCTGGAAGCTGGAAGGACCCTCATTCTCCCCTAGAGCTTCCAGAAGGAACAGCCCTGTTAACAACTTGACTTCAGGACTTCTGCCCTCCAGAACTGTCCAAGAATACATTTGTGCTATTGACAGTCGCTCTGTTTGTGGTCATTTGTCCCAGTAGCCAGAGGCACCCCGGCGCTTAGCCTGGGACCCACACACAGTCGGTGCTTCAGCAACGGCGGGAGCTCTTGAGTCACTGAAGTCCGTCTGTGGCGGCTGGGATTCAGGCTCCCCTACCGACACCCTCCCACCTTTGCCCCCTTGACAGCTGCCTGTGGAGTTCCTGCTGCTTCTCACAGTCCCTGTCGTGGACCCGGACAAGGATGACCGGAACTGGAAACGGCCCCTCAACTGTCTGCATCTGGTTATCAGCCCCCTGGTTGTGGTCCTGACCCTGCAGTCGGGGACCTGTGAGTATCCCCTACCCCGGGCCAACCCACCTTCCACCTCCTTCCCACGTTCTGGAGTTTTCTTCCACCCAGGCTGGAGTACAGTGGCACGATCTCAGCTCATTGCAGCCTCCCTCCGCCTCTCAGGTTCAAGTGATCATCCCGTCTCAGCCTCCCTGGCAGCTGGAATTACAGGCGTGCACTACCATGCCCGGCTAATTTTTGTATTTTTCGTAGAGACGGGATTTCACCATGATGGCCAGGCTGGTCTTAGATTCCTGACCTCAAGTGATCCGTCCATCTTGGCCTTCCGAAATGCTGGGATTACAGGCATGAGCCACCATGCATGGTGGAGTTTTCTTCTCAACCACATGAGGGAGGTTTGGGCTAGAGGCAGAAACCTGGATATACAGCAGGCGCTTACTATGTGCTTGTGCCATAAGGGACACCAGCCGGGAAGTTCACCCAGGGGACCGCCTGTAGTCAGTTGATCCAATCTTGCTGGCCCCAGATGGAGGCTGCAAAACAGGTGACCCAGGGCCAAATCCAGTCCTCTGGCTTGTTTGCCTGCATTTAAAATTTGGGGGATTTTACATTAAAATCTGGATTTTGGCTTCTCAAGATCTGGGCCACATTCCTGAAGGCAAAACTGGCTGGAGCAGAGAAGGGGGCACCCCCTATGGGGTGCCTGCGGCCTGAATCATCACAGTCCCCTCCATTGCCTGTTGGGTGCTCTGGGCTGAGCTTCCTTCCCTCGTTTGTGTTCCCTCGTTTGTGTGACCTGGCTGGTCCCCACTGGCATTTGAATTTTCCCATCTGCCCCAGAATGTCCTTTTCTTTCTTGCCCTGCTCTGGCCAAGGAAATGCTCAGGCTTGTCTGATGTCTTCTAACTCCTGCTACCCAGGTTTCTTCCTGTTGTCTAACTTTAGTATCTCATGCTGTCTGTTTCCTATCATCTAGGCTCCTCCCCCTCAGCCCCGGGGCATTGCCTGGAGGTGGGAGTAGGACTCTGGTGCAAATGCCTAGCTGGGCGTGGTGTTGTGCGCTATAACAGAGTCAGGATGAAACTCCATCGGGATGAAACAGCCTCCTTGCCACATTCCCTGTGCATTTCTCCCCTGGTTTGTGGGAGGATGCAGGCATAGAGGGAAGGAGATAGGAGGAAAGGTGATTGATAGTGACTCAGAGCCGAAAAGGGCCACCCCCTAGGGCCGTCTGGTTCATCACAGTCCTCCATTCTTCATCCATTCTCTACGGAGCGGGGAAGCCTTGCCTTTCAGGCCAGGGCAAATCCAGGGACTTGCTTTCACAAGCGATGTGGCATCTTTATTTATTTATTTATTTTTATTTTATTTTATTTTGAAATGGACTCTGACTGTCACCCAGGCCCGAGTACAGTGGCGCGATCTCAGCTCACTGTAACCTCCACCTCCAGGGCTCAAGCGATTCTCCTGCCTCAGCCTCCCGAGTAGCTGGGATTACAGGCAACTGCCACCATGCTTGACTAATTTTTGTATGTGTTGTGGCTTCTTAAACGAGTGATTCGCACACATCAGTCATTCACAGACCGTCTTCCCAATTTTTCTCTTACTCTATACTATTACATTTGATATTTTTCTTTGTTTTTCTTGAGACAGAATCTCACTCTGTCACCCAGGCTGGAGTGCAGTGGCACAATCTCGGCTCACTGCAACCACCACCTCCGGGGCAAGCAATCCTCCTGCCTCAGCCTTCTGAGTAGTTGGGACTACAAGCACCCGCCACCATGCCCAGCTGATTTTTGTATTTTTAGTAGAGATGGGGTTTCACCATGTTGGCCAGGCTGGTCTTGAACTCCTGACCTCGGGCGATCCGCCCACCTCAGCTTCCCAAAGTGCTGGGATTATAGGTGTGAGCCACCATACCCGGCCGAGGCCTCTGAGACTCTGAGCCAGCTGCCTCCTACAGCCTTTTCTGTGCTATTCCTGGTGCAGGTCTGCTTGATTCCATCTTACCCAACTCCCCTCTTCCCACAGAGTCCTTGTACCCCTCTGCTTAACACTCAGCTCAGATCCTCAGTGTCTTCACGCCCCAGCCACCTCCTAAAATTTCTCTAGCACAGGAGTGGCAGATACATGGAAAGGGCTTCCAACCCAGGCGTCTGGATCCAAAGCCAGCACTGAGGTAAAAATCCCATGCTAGCAAAATTATCTCAGGAGCTGGGTCCAGTGGCACACACCTGCAGTCCCCACTACTCAGGAAGCTGAGGTGGGAGGATGGCTTGAGCCCAGGAGTTTGAGGCTGCAGTGAGCTGTGATTGTGCCAGTGCACTCCAGCTTGGTTGACAGAACGAGACCCTGTCTCAAAAAAAAAAAAAAAAAAAAAAAAA
>NC_045443.1:110888327-110951324 GCF_002776525.5 Piliocolobus tephrosceles | reverse complement strand
TGTATACAAATTTGTGTATTTCGCCCACTCACATAACTTTTTTTTTTTTTTTTTTGGAGACAAGATCTCACTCTGTTGCCCAGGCTGGAGTACAGTGGTGCAATTTAGGTTCACTGCAACCGCCACCTCTCGGGACTCAAGTGATCCTTCCACTTCAGCCTCCCAAGTAGCTGGGACCAGAGGTGCCCACCACCACACCCAGCTAATTTGTTTTTTTTTTTTTTTTTTGAGATGGAGTCTTGCTCTGTTGCCCAAGCTGGAGTGCAGTGGTGCGATCTTGGCTCACTGCAACCTCCACCTCCTGGGTTCAAGTGATTCTCCTGCCTTAGCCTCCTGAGTAACTGGGACTGCAGGTGTGCGCCACCACCCCCGGCTAATTTCTGTATTTTTAGTAGAGACGGGGTTTTGCCACCTTGGCCAGGCTGGTCTCGAACTCCAGACCTCAGGTGATCCGCCCGCCTCAGCTTCCCCAAGTGCTGGGATTACAGGTGTGAGCCACCACACCCAGTCTAATTTTTGTATTTTTTGTAGAGGAGGGGTCGCACCATGTTGCCCAGGCTGGTCTTGAACTCCTGGGCTCAAGCGATCTGCACACCGGGACCTCCCAAAGTGCTGGGATTGTAGGCATGAGTCACTGCGCCCGGCCTTCTCACATAATTCTTAAGCCCACTGACATTTGGGAGCCATGAGCTAGACTAAAAAAAGAACAAAAGAAGGGTCTTGATGCAGGTATATGAGCATTCGAACCATTCATTGTCTTTAAGACCAGTACCGACTCCTAGTGGTGAAAAGAGTGATGTGTGGGGAATTCTAGAGTATTCTCCTCACCTTAGGGTATCTCCCTTTGGTGTTTAATATGAAGCCTCTGGAACCTTCATATTTGTTAATGGATTGGATGATAGAGTGGACTTACTTGGGTACCTCTTAGTGGGGAGGCTGGGTTTGACTGTCAGGTTCATCTCATGGAGCAATGCCATCCACTGGTAATGCCTGGCTGGAGGGGGCTGCCTGGAAATGCAGTTGCATGGAAGTATTGTGCTTGATTAGTGATGTCTGCCACGGAGGTGGAAGAGGGTGATGGTGTTAGTGGTTCTAGCCATTCCTATCCTAGTTCCACAGCAACAGGCTGGAGAGAGTCGTTTTTGTGTGTCTCTATTGTCTTTCAAATGTGACTAACTTGAGGGCAGAGGCTGCATTTTTAATTTTTCTGTCCCCTTGAAGTGTCTAGGACAGGGCTGGGCAGATAGCAAGCATCTACCTGACATCTAAACAGTCCGTTGTAAGTGGGTGTTGAGGCAGCTGGGAAGGTACCAGGTCCCTTTCTGTCCCTTTGCAGATGGTGTCTATGAGATAGGCGGCCTCGTTCCTGTCTGGGTCGTGGTGGTGATCGCAGGCACAGCCTTGGCTTCAGTGACCTTTTTTGCCACATCTGACAGCCAGCCCCCCAGGCTTCACTGGGTAAGAAGCCCGGGCTCTCTGAGATGGGGGAAGAGGGATACTGAGGTCTCCTACACAGATGTCCTGTTTGCATCTCTGAGACACTTTGACCAGTTTGATCAGGAGTCACACAAAGACAGGTAACTGAACTTTAAAGCTGCTTTTGAGAGTTTTTGTTTCTGTGCAGGGTTGCTTTTCTCTTTTTTTGGTAATAGCTTTTGTTGAGATGTAATTCACATACCATGCAATTTACCCATTTAAAGTATACAATTTAATGTTTTTTATTATAGTCACAGAGTTGTGTAATCATCACAGTCAATTTTAGAGAATTTCATCACCCCAAAAAGAGACCTCATGCCCATGAGTCACTCCCCGTTTCCCCACCCCCCACATAGCCTCTGGCAACCGCAACTCCACTCTCTGTCTCTATGGGTTTGCCTATCACGGACAGTTTATATAAATAGAATCCTACAATATGTGATTTCCTTTTTTTCGAGACAGGGTCTCCCTCTGCTGTCCAGGCTGGAGTTCAGTGGTGCAATCATTGCTCACTGCAGCCTCGACCTCCTGGGCTGAAGCCATCCTCCCACCTCAGCCTCCCGAGTAGATGGGACTACAGGCGCGAGCCACGACACCCAGCTAATTTTTGTATGTTTTTTTGTAAAGATGAGGTCTCACTATGTTGCCCAGACTACTCTCAAACTCCTGGCCTCAAGCCGTCCTCCTGCCTCAGCTTCCCAAAGTGCTAGGATTACAGGCATGAGCCACTGCGCCTAGCCTTGGGTTTCCAAAGACATTCCAGGGATAGTATGGGATTGCCTTTGTGGGTGTCTTTTTCCATTTTCCCTAGTCTATGCACTCTAAGGAATATTTAGGGAGTTTGTCCAGAGACTTTTTCCTTAAAAGTTTACTTAATATTAAATTAGCTGGGCGTGGTGGCAGGCGCCTGTAATCTCAGCTACTTGGGAGGCCGAGGCAGGAGAATCACTTGAACCCAGGAGCCAGAGGTTGCAGTGAGCTGAGATCGCATGATGGCACTTCAGCTTGGGTGACAAAGTGAGACTCCGTTTCAAAAAAAAAAAAGTTTACTTAATATTTTTATTTTGGCTGAGCTTAGGGGCTCATACCTGTAATCCCAACACTTTGGGAGGCCGAGACGGGTGGATCACCTGAGATCAGGAGTTCTAGACCAGTCTGGCCAACATGTTGAAACCCTGTCTCTACTAAAAATAGAAAAATTAGCCGGGCATGGTGGTGGGCACCTGTAATCCCAGCTACTTGGGCGGCTGAGGCAGGAGAATCGCTTGAACCCAGGAGGTGGAGGTTGCAGTGTGCCGAGATCGCGCCGCTGCGTTCCAGCCTGGGCAACAGAGTGAGACAGCATCCTTAAAAAAAAGTTTACTTAAAATTTTCATGTTTTAGTACTTAGTGATTTTTAAAAATTTTAGTTTTTACTTTTGGGAACTCTCAATGAATGTACCAACCGAAGGGTGTTGAATTTTCAGTAAATGGATCATTTAGGGAAGTTGCTTTTTACTACTTAGGGAAAATTGTCTTTCACTATTTTTTCAAGTACCGATGTGTGCCGTAACATGGATGACCCTTGAAAACATGATGCTGAGTGAGAGAAGACTGAAGCAAAGGATCACACACTGTGGGATTCCATTGTTGTGAAATGTCCATGAGGCACATTCCGAGAAACAGAGAGCAGAGTAGTGGTTGCATTGGGCTGGCGGGGTGGGGCTAGGCAGTGACTGCTCATGAGTACAGGGATACTTTTGGGGATGAGGGGTGGTGTTTGGTTCATAGACTGGAAATCTGATGAAAGTCTAAGGAACCTTTTCCAGACAAAATAATATATATATTTTTTTTTTTAGTATATGAAAGGGAGGATTTTTTTGTTTCGTTTTGTTTTTTGTTTTGTTTTTTTTTTTGAGACAGAGTCTCAGTCGCCCAGGCTGGAGTACACTGGCACGATCTAGGCTCATTGCAACTTCTGCCTCCCAGCTTCAAGCGATTCTCCCACCTCAGCCTCTCAAGTAGCTGGCATTACAGGTGTGTGACACCAGCCCGACTAATTTTTGTATTTTTAGTAGAGACAAGGTTTCACCATGTTGGCCAGGTTGGTCTTGAACTCCTGATCTCAGGTGACCTGCCCACCTCGGCCTCCCATAGTGCTGCGATTACAGGCGTGAGCCACCATGCCTGGCCTGAAAGGGAGTTTATTAAGGAAAAAAGAAAATAATATTGAACTCACGTTTTATTGAACACTAACTATGTGCAGGCACCAATGCATATAATAACGTGTTTTATACTCATAATAAGCTCATGAGGTAGATACTGTTATCCCATTTCACAGGTGAGGAACTGAGGCTGTGTCCCTGTTGGGGCTGGCCTTGGTCCCACAGCAAACCATTCCCTCCGCAGCTCTTTGCTTTCCTGGGCTTTCTGACCAGCGCTCTGTGGATCAACGCGGCCGCCACAGAGGTGGTGAACATCTTGCGGTCCCTGGGCGTGGTCTTCCGGCTGAGCAACACTGTGCTCGGGCTCACGCTGCTGGCCTGGGGGAACAGCATTGGAGGTGATTCAGGCCTGGGTGGGGTTGAGTGGGGGGTCAGTGCGGCCACATCTTAGCTCTTTCCTCCCCCAGCCAGAGTTGCATCTGGGCAGGGGTGTCCAGGGTGTCTGCCCTCTGCACCTGTGCAGTGTCCCCTGTCACTGTGGAGTGGCCAGCATCAGGGTGAGGTGGTCCTGACTGCATTTGGACCAAGAAACTCTATAGAGGCCCCTGCTGCTTCCCCTCCCTCTGATGCGGGGATGCTCGGTGGCTCCCAGAGTTCAGGCAGGACGTGGATCCCATTGCAGCCAACCATGCTTGATGTGTACACGGGTGTGTGACATGCGGGCATTCACACTTACATACATACACCCTTGCCTAGTGTAGCAGCCAGGTACGGTTGGCCAGTTTATGCACTGCTCTAGAGCATCCAGATAAGAGGATGTGGGAGCTGAAATCTAGCCCCTCCTCCACTCACCTTTTTGAGCACCTTCTTCTAATTCATGTGGAGGTGCCGTGCATGTTAGCAGCAGATGAGACTTTGAAAATTGGTAACTGAGACTTTTTTTTTTTTTTTTTGAGATGGAGTCTTGCTCTGTTGCCCAGGCTGGAGTGCAGTGGTGCGATCTTGGCTCATTGCTGCAACCTCTGCCTCCCAGGTTCAAGCAATCCTCCTGCCTCAGCCTCCTGAGTAGCTGGGATTAGAGGCGCCCACCACCACACCTGGCTAATTTTTGTATTTTTAGTAGAGACAGGGTTTCATCACGTTGGCCAGGCTGGTCTCGAACTCCTGACCTCAGGTGATCCATCTATCTTGGCCTCCCAAAGTGCTGGGATTACAGGCGTGAGCCACCATGCCCAGCTGATAGCTGCGTTTTTCACACCTGGGAAGTTGTTGCTGGTGGGAAAGAGTAGGGTAAAGGAATTAAGGAGGGAAGTGTGTCTTCCCAGTTGCTGTGCCCCTTCACACAGCACCCCACCAGCTAGCGCCCAGGCACACATGGGCATCCATCTATGTTTGTTGCCTGAATGACCGTGGGTGAGAATGAAGGCGTGGATGACCAGGGAGGGTGGGGGAAGCGACTCACCACTGCAGGCCCCTCTTGTTCCTGCGCAGATGCCTTCTCGGATTTCACGCTGGCCCGCCAGGGCTACCCGCGGATGGCGTTCTCCGCCTGCTTTGGCGGTATCATCTTCAGTATCCTTTGTGGTCTGTTCTTGGCCTTAGCACTGGTGTCACAGCCATGGGTGGGGGGTGCTCCGTGCCCCACCCTGGGGATTGGCTCTTGGTGTAACACCTGGGGCAGGTAACGTGGCTGCCTGGCCCTCAGCCTCCAAGGCTTTAAAATAGGGATTTGGGGAGTGCTAACCTCCTAGGGGGGTGTTATAAGGATCCAGTGAGGTGAATGAAATTCTTGGCCCCTGGTAAGGGCTCAGCAGACAGCAGCTGTTATTGTTAGGGCGGTGAGTGGTGTGAGAAGCAGGCGCCCACAGGATGAGCTTGTGTGTTCTGTGGAAGACCCTTTCTCTCTTGCTCACAGGGACATGTCATGGTCTATGCTAGGGGTTGGCAGGCTTTTTCTAAAAGGGCCAGAGAATACTTTTTTTTTTTTTTTTTTTTGAGACAGAGTCTCGCTCTGTCACCCAGGCTGGAGTTCAGTGGCACGATCTCAGCTCACTGCAATTTCTGCCTCCTGGGTTCAAGCAATTTTCCTGCCTTAGCCTCCCAAGTAGCTGGGACTATAGGCGCGTGCCACCATGCCCAGCTAATTTTTGTATTTTTAGTAGAGACAGGGTTTCACTATGTTGACCAGGCTGTTCTCAAACTCCTCACCTCAAATGATCTGCCGGCCTCAGCCTCCAAGTGCTGGGATTACAGCTGGCCCAAAGAATAAATATTTTAGACTTTGGGTGACATGCAGGCGGTTTTGCAGCTACTCAACTCTGCTGCTGTAGTGCAGAAACAGGCACAGACAATGCATAAGTCAATGGCCATGGCTCTGTTCCAATAAAACTTTATTTATAAAATCAATTAGTGGGCCAAATTTGGCCGGAGGGCTGATGTTTGCCAACTTTTGGTCTATATAGAAAGGATGGATATAGCCAGCCTGGGGCTATGAAGAGAAAGAGCTTTGAAACCAGATGGTCGTGGGTTCCAGGCAGTGCCTGGCACTCGGAAGGCATTCAGCTAGCAGTGGATATTGTTGGCTGCTAAAGAAAGAAAGATGATCACAAAGCACCTGAAGGGCCGCTCTCTCCAGGCTCCACAATGACAGAGCCTCACCAGGGGCTATGGTGTGAGCAGCTGGCTGGCAAAACAAGCTAACTGCAGGGACCATGATGCCTGCGCTTTTAACTCCCAGGCTGAGCAGGACCCTTGGTGGCCCTTTTGTGCCCACTGAGGCCTACTTCTGGCTTTCGGGCTGCAGCCTCGCCTGACCTCCCAGGTTGGCTGTGAAGGAGGGAGCCCTGAACGACCCCTAGAGATGGCCTTGGCTCACACACCATCACCAGTCCCTCTAGGGACTGTGGGCAGTCCCTTCACCTCTCCTGGCCTCTATTCCCCACCTACTGAGTGCTTACATGGGCCAAGCATTCCTGGCACCCTAAGGTGTTTGATCCTTAGAGACTGACTGCAACACGTACTCAACACCCATCTTCTTAAAGGCCTAAATGAATAGGGTCTCCTCAGATAGGGTGTTTGGTGAAAGGGGGAGTTGGGCATACAGAAAGCCAAGTGAGTTCATTTTTTTGTAGGTCTGGGCATGGTGGTTCATACCTGTAATCCCAGCACTTTGGGAGGCTGAGGCACGAGGATCACTTGAGCCCAGGAATTTGAGATTTACCTGGGCAACATAGCAAGACCCTGTCTCTACAAAAAAATTTAAAAATTAGCCAGGCGTATGCCTGCGATCCCAGCTACTTGGGAGGTTGAGGTGGGAGAATCACTAAGCCTAGGAGATCCAGGCTGCAGTGAGTCGTGTTCACACCACTGCACTTGTCTTCGTCCAACCCCCACCAAATTTTTTTTTGAGACGGGTCTCACTCTATTGCCCAGGCTGGTCTCAAACTCCTGGCCTCCAGTGATCCTCCTGCCTCGGCCTCCCAAAGTGCTGGGATTACAGGCGTGAGCCACTGCGCCTGGCCCAAGTTCATTCTTGCAGTGGCATCCCAAGCCCCGGAGATGAACGCAGTAGGAGGAAAGGGCTATATGGTCGGGTTATGTGCAGGCCATTCCAGCAAAGCTTCCTGAGCTGGGCTGCAGACATCCTTGTGGGCGTGGGGCTGGGCTGCCTGCTCCAGATCTCCCGGAGCCACACGGAGGTGAAGGTGAGTATTCCTTGTAAGTTTACAAGTGTATATAACCAAGATGTAGCTTGACATGGGAAGGGGCAGGAAGGCCCTGGGTTTGGATCTGGGTGCCATCACTTAAGTCCCTGGCTGTATGACTTTGAGTGAGCTAGGGCATCTTGGCCGGGTGTGGTAGCTCATGCCTATAATCCCAGCACTTTGGCAGACTGAGGCAGAATATCACTTGAGGTCAGGAGTTCGAGACCAGCCTGGCCAACATGGTGAAACCCCATCTCTCCACTAAAAATACAAAAATTAGCCAGGTGTGGTGGTGCACTCCTGTAATCTCAGCTACTTGGGAGGCTGAGGCAGGGGAATCACTTGAACCCAGGAGGTGGAGATCACAGTAAGCCGAGATCGCGCCACTGCACTCCAGCCTGGGTGACAGAGTGAGACTTCATCTCAGAAAAAAAAAATGGAGTTAGGACATCTCTGGGCCTCAATTTCCTACCCTGTAAAATGAGATTGATAACACCAGCTGAGCTTCCTGGATAAGCACGCAGGGGGAAGGGCCAGGCTGAGCACCATATCCCAGCACTGCCCACAGGGGAGGTGACAGAAATGTGTGGGTGATTTGGGTGGGTAGCATGTGGCCAGATACTCCAGGTCCTCTAGAGAAGAAATCGAGATTCCTAGGTGAATTGTTTTCTATTTGAAAATCTGCCTTGCATGCAAACAAAACCCTGTGAGCGGGAGGCAGATGGGACCCCTGAGCCGCAAGCTGGCAGTCCCATCCCTGCATCTGTATTCTGGAGGACTTGAGTCCGGAGGCTCAGCAAGGAAGACGTAGGCTGGGGAGGAAGAGATGGCCTGGGGGCCGGTTTTAAGCCTCGCGGAGGGAAAGCACTTGGAGTGTTATGAGGCTGAACAAAGTCTCCTGTTTCTCCCAGAGGCATGAGGCACAAGTTGTTGAATAGGCTCTCAGCAGAGCCTATTAGCTGGGGGCAGGGCGGTTCTTTCACACTGGTCATGCCCACAAGCAAACAGCTACTTAGGGCTTGAAAAGTTTTCTTTTCTGAAAGGTAAACACCCTCTGCAAACTTTGTTGACTCTCTTTATCGGTTTAATAGGTTCCCTTTCATGGTAGATTCTAGGGCAGTTCCAGGTAATGAGGCTTTAGGGTTGGCCCCTCAGGGCCTATTTCTTCTTTTCTCGGGTGTATGTGTGTGTGTGTGTGTGTGTGTGTGTGTCGACTGCCTTTGTGCTGAGTTTAGGAAATGTGTGTGTGTGTGTGTTCGCCGCCTTTGTGCTGAGTTTAGGAAATGTGTGTGTGTGTGTCCACCGCCTTTGTGCTGAGTTTAGGAAATGCTCCTGCCGTTAAATTGCATGAGACGTCAACATGGAAGGATGTCCATGGTGTACAGTTGGTTGAAAACCACAAGTCGCTTTGAAACACTCACCTGTTGTATGGCCCCATCTCTGTTTTCAGAATTGATGCACATGTCTAGAGGGGTGTGTGTCCACAGGTGTGTGTAATATGGCACCCCATGGGGAGGGAGGGTAGGCATTGGTTAAGAGCTTGCACTTAGATTTGGGCTCTGTCAGTTACTCTGTCAGTTTCTTCATCTGTGGGTTGGAGATGAGAAGGATGCAGATGGCTGGAAACACCCTGCACAGTACCTCGTGTTGTCTTCCTGTGTGTTGGATGCCTGCTAAGTGTGGAAGGAAGAGAAGTGGGGAGGGGACATTTCAATGCCTTTTACTCTTCTGTACTGCTTGAAAATGTGCCAGCAACCATGTGTGACATGTATACCATAGATTGTGTTAGTTCCCTAGCAGTGTCATAAATGACCACAAACCAGGGGGCTGACAACAGCAAAAATTGAGTCTCTCACAGTTCTGGAGGCCAAAAGTTTGCAATCAGGGCATCAGCCAGGCAGTGCTGCCTCCAGACTCCGGGGGAGAATCCTTCCTCGCTTCGTCCAGCTGCTGGTGGCTCCGGGCGTTCCTTGCCCAGTGGGCCCATCACTGCAGTCTCTGCCTCTGTGTTCCCATGGCCATCTCTCTCTTCTTCTTACGGAGACATGAGTCATTGGATTTAGGGGCCACCCTAAGTCCAAGGTGATGGTATCTTGAAACCCTTAGCTTATTATATTTGCAATGACCCTATTTCAAGCAAGGCCACATGCTGAGCTTCTGGATGGGTGTGACTTTGTTGGGGGTGGGGCACTACTTATCCTACTACATATATAAAAACCTGCAGCTGAAATCTGCAGGCTCCTCCCCAGTTCTAGAGAACGGGAATTGCAGTCAGCTCCTCCTTCTCTCGCAGAGGAGCCTGTCTTGTGCCTGACACTGGCTCTCGCTCATTCATTTCTGCTGCTGCCACTCCTCTATCATTCATCCATCCCCTCCTTCACCCAGAAGGCGGCGTCCTCCCAAGTTCAGAGTCAGGCTGAGGTGCCAGGCCCAGTGCTGCTGAGCACCTTGGACAAGTCAGTCAATTCTAAGAGTCTTGGTTTCCTCATCTGTAAAATGGAGTCCATCCTAGTACCCACCATACAAGACTATTGTTAGATCAAAGACGACAGTGTCTGTTAGGCCCTTTGCACAATGCCTGGCATAGAGCAGGCACTCAATAGATACTTGTAGCTGCCATTTTTTCAAAAACCTTATGGGCTGGGCATGGTGGCTCATGCCTGTAATCCCAGCATTTTGGGAGGCTGAGGTGGGCGGATCACTTGAGGTCAGGAGTTCAAGACCGGCCTGGCCAACATGGTGAAACTCCATCTCTACTAAAAATACAAAAAAATTAGCCAGGCATGGTGGCAGATACCTGTAAGCCCAGCTACTCAGGAGGCTGAGGCAGGAGAATCACTTGAACCCGGGAGGTGGAGGTTGCTGTGAGCTGAGATCGTGCCATTGCCCTCCAGCCTGGGTGACAAGAATGAGACTCCAAGTCAAAAAAAAAAAGCCTCATAAAGATTTTTTCCATTTTATTATGAAAACTCAAACATAGAACAAAGACTTGTATGATAGACACACATATTCCCACCACCCAGGCTCTACTGTTTACATTTGGCTGCCTTTGCTTTGTCATCTGTCTGTCCATGCCTGTCTGTCTATGCCTCCATCTGTTCTTTTTTTTTTTTTTTTTTTTTTTTGAGATGGAGTCTTGCTCTGTCACCCAGGCTGGAGTGCAGTGGTGCAATCTTGGCTTGCTGCAGCCTCCGCCTCCCAGGTTCAAGTGATTCTCCTGCCTCAGCATCCCAAGTAGCTGGGATTACAGGCACGTGCCACCGCATCCGGCTAATTTTGGCATTTTTAATAGAGATGGGGTTTCACCATGTTGGTCAGGCTGGTCTCGAACTCCTGACTTCAAGTGCTCTGCCCGCTTTGGCCTCCCAAGGTGTTGGGATTACAGGCGTGAGCCACCGTTCCCGGCCTAACACATCCATGTTGTTTCTTGATGCACTTCACAGTAAGTGGTGGACATCCGCTTGTGCATGTCATTGACTAGAGTTCAGTGTTAAAAACAGAGGGAATTATAATGACATCTGACTCAAGGCAGGGGAGAGGCACCCAGGCAGTTGGACCTGGCTGAAGTTGGAAGAGAAGGTTTCCTTTCCCTGCTGCTTCTGAGTCTGGAAACTTCTGGAGCCATGTCTAGGTAACTTTAGGGTGGGGCCTGCCATCCCACAGGGCAGGCCGGGCTGCTGCAGGCCAGTCTTCCTCAACTGGCCCCCAGCTGGTGCCCTCAAACATTGTTGAGGCTGCATTATTGTTGTTATTTTTATTTATTTATTTATTTTTTTGAGACAGAGTCTTACTCCATCACCCAGGCTAGAGTGCAGTAGCACGATGTCGGCTTACTGCAACCTCCGCTTCCTGAGTTCAAGTGATTCTCCTGCCTCAGCCTCCTCAGTAGCACACCGCCATGCCTGGCTAATTTTTGTATTTTTAGTAGATACAGGGTTTCACCGTATTGGCCAGGCTGGTCTTGAACTCCTGATCTCAGGTGATCCACCTGCCTCAGCCTCCCAAAGTGCTGGAATTACAGACATGAGCCACCATGCTCGGCCGAGATTGCATTGTTGTTGAGGGTGCATTGTTGAGGCTGCATTGCTGAAGATGCATTGCTGTTGAGGTTGCATTGTTATTGAGGCTGCATTGTTGTTGAGGTTGCATTGTTATTGAGACTGCATTGTTGAGGCTGCATTGTTGAGGCTGCATTGTTGAGGGTGCATTGTTATTGAGGCTGCATTGTTGTTGAAGGTGCATTGTTGAGGCTGCATTGTTGTTAAGGGTGCATTGTTGAGGCCGCATTATTGAGGGTGCATTGTTGAGGTTCCATTGTTGAGGCTGCATTGTTGTTGAGGGTGCATTGTTGAGGCTGCATTGTTGTTGAGAGTGCATTGTTGTTGAGGTTCTATTGTTGAGGCTGCATTGTTGTGAGGGTGCATTGTTGAGGCTGCATTGTTGTTGAGGGTGCACTGTTGAGGCTGCATTGTTGTTGAGGCTGCGTTGTTGAGGCTGCATTGTTGTTGAGGGTGCATTGTTGTTGAGGTTGCATTGTTATTGAGGCTGCATTGTTGTTGAGGGTGCATTGTTATTGAGGCTGCATTGTTGTTGAGGGTACATTGTTGAGGCTGCATTGTTGTTGAGGGTTCATTGCTGTTGAGGTTCCATTGCTGTTGAGGCTGCATTGCTGTTGAGGGTGCATTGTCGTTGAGGGTGCATTGTTGTTGAGGTTGCATTGTTGTTGAGGGTGCATTGTTGTTGAGGGTGCATTGTTGAGGGTGCATTGTTGAGGTTACACTGTTGTTGAGGGTGCATTTTTGAGGTTGCATTGTTGTTTAGGGTACACTGTTGAGGTTGCATTGTTGCTGAGGGTGCATTGTTGAGGTTGCATTGTTGTTGAGGTTGCATTGTTGTTGTTGAGGCTGCATTGTTGTTGAGGCTGCATTGTTATGTTGGCTGCAAATGGGGTGGGGCCTGTGACGGCCAGTGACCCAGCCTCTCCCCCCTCATTCTTCCACAGCTGGAGCCAGATGGACTGCTGGTGTGGGTCCTGGCAGGCGCCCTGGGGCTCAGCCTCGTCTTCTCCCTGGTCTCAGTCCCATTGCAATGCTTCCAGCTCAGCAGAGTCTACGGCATTTGCCTGCTCCTCTTCTACCTGAACTTCCTTGTTGTGGCCCTCCTCACTGAATTTGGAGTGATTCGCCTGAAAAGCACGTGACTGAAGCTGCTTAGTGCTGTGGCCTCACTGCAGGCAGGAGCCCCACCCCTCCTGCTGGGGGAGGCCCAGGGACTGGAGCATTTCTGCAAGGCCCCTGTGGACATGACAGCGTGGCCCTTGCTGCTGGAGATCTGAGGTCACTGCTGTGAGCTGAGAGAACTGCTCTGTACTTTTTTTTTTTTTTTTTGAGACGGAGTCTTGCTCTCTTGCCCAGGCTGGAGTGCAGTGGCATGATCTCGGCTCACTGCAAGCTCCGTCCCCCAGATTCATGCCATTCTCCTGCCTCAGCCTCCCAAGTAGTTGGGACTATAGGCACCCGCCACCATGCCTGGCTATTTTGTATTTTTAGTAGAGATGGGGTTTCACCGTGTTAGCCAGGACAGTCTTGATCTCCTGACCTCGTGATCCACCCACCTCGGCCTCCCAAAGTGCTGGGATTACAGGCATGAGCCACAGCGCCCGGCCTGCTCTGTACCTCTTGCTGCCAGCATCTGACAGCCTTGCCGTGGGGACCTTGGAAACTGGGCTTTGCTCTGGACAAAGGGTTCCAGAGAGAAGCTAGAAGGCCCCCTTGAACGACCCCCAGAGCTCCTCTGAGAAGGTCTGGAGTTTGGGGGAAGGGGACAGCTGGGTGTGTTCCAGGCCATGCTGGAGGTACCCCTGAGACACAGGCGCTGCCCATTCCCCTTGCCTGGGCTTCAGGCCTTCTGGTACCTTCTCAGGGCACAAATGGCTGCCCAACCTTGACTCAGAGAACAAGGGTGGCTTGGACCCCTGGGAATCAGGCCACCAAGGGCTGAGCTCCAGAGCTGCACCATCTGCCAGAAACAGAATTCGAGACATACTTCATTTTGAATTTCTCCTTGCCACGTTAATGAAGCCAAAAGCAGCGGGTGCCATTCATGGCAATACACTTCACTGAACCCACTTGCTCCCAAAACGACATCAGCCCGAGGCACTGCTACGCCAGCAGCTGCCACGTGGGACGGCGGCTCAGGCGCGCCCTCCAGGATTCTGCCCGACTGTCCACAAACTCCTTTGTTTGTGCTGGAACTTGGGCTTCTCCAGCTGCCAAGCAGGAGTCAGTAGGACCGTGCCTGTGTCTCCCTCAGGGGGGACCCTGGGCGGGGTTCCAAGGCCTGTGAGCTGGGAAAGGACAGATGAGGGGACCTTGTGCCTTCTTAGTGTCATGCAGTGACCCTGCCTTATGTTGCCGAAATAAGCAACTCTTAGGTTTGCCTGACTGCCTTATGCTGGTAAAGAAAAGGGATTCAGCTATCTTTTTTCCAAATTAAAAAAAAAAAAATTCAAAATTTCAAGTGTAGAGAAAATGATACCCCCAACTATCACCAGTTCTTCCTCACCTGGGGCCAGTGTTGAGTGGCTGAGCCCAGGGCCCGACTCGGGGTGGGGCTGACGCAGGATCAGGAGTGGCCATGGCCTTGGATGGGACCACTCTCCCGACAATACCCGAAACCACGGAAGTCAAGAGGCAGCAACCGTGTTTACAAAGCAGAGGCTCTTTTATTAATATGCCAGAAATCCAGAGACATAGTGGGTTTTCTAGGAAACAAATCACCGATGTACAAAACCATACAGCATTGCTCCCGTGATCCGTACAAAATGATTGTCCGCATGGTGGAGTAAGGCTGGGGTTGTGGGAGGGGAAGCGAGGAGCTGGGGAGGAGCGCAGTTCTATTGCCGCCACCACCAGGCTGTGCCCCTGGCTGCCAGTGAGTGTCATTTGGGTGCACTCAACTGTGACATCAAGGACGAGAGGGCGTCTGAGCTAGATCACATCCTGGGGCCCACAGAGCTCACAGCCTGTGGGGGGACCCCAACTCCCTGCTTGGTGGGGCCAGGCATAACCTGGAGATAGCTGTCCCTGGCCTCAATGAGAAGGGCGCCCACCTCTGGTCTGTTAACACTGCTGCCATGAGGCATTTGTCGGGTCCTGGCCAAAACGGGGTCCTTTCTCAGGCCAGGGTTGGGCGGACGGACACTTAACTTGCTCTGAACAGGGCTGAGATCCCCCTCCTCCTGGAATAGGCCTTCCCACCTGGGGGCCTCGACTGCCCTGGGCAGACCCCGGGGCGCTGCTGGCCCCTCCAGGTTTCCACCCCTGGGGAGAAAGGGCTGAGGCAAGGCCCAGATGCTCAGGTCAGAGACTCACACCTTTAGAAGCTGTCCCCTGACCCTTGCTTCCAAAAGGCCCATTTCAACACACAAAAGCTAAAAGGCACCCAATTGTGCAATAAAGTTCCCTCTCTGCAAAAGAGAGGGGGTTCTGGCCTGGGGCTCAGTGTGGAGCTCCCGGTGACGGCCCATGGCCCTCCAGAGAGGAAGAGGACAAAGCCAGTCTGACTCCCAGGGGAATCACAGTGCTTCTCAATAATTTGTGATTTTCCCAAAGGGCTGTGCTTTAAAAACAAACACCCACCACTTCTCCAACTCCCCTGACCTGGGAAGAGGGGAAGGGGAGAACCATGCCATGTTGGCTGTGGGATCCAGCTTGGCCTTGGAGGTGGTTGGGAGCAGAGGTTGGGGGTCCAGGTACTGCTCCCCTGGGGTCGGGTACCACCTCGCCTGTTCTGTGGCTGGGAAAAGGACAAGGCCAGAGGGCGCCTCTGTCCACCTTCCTTCTGAAGTCACAGAAAGCAGGCACCAGAGGGCCGGGGCGGCCGGGAATGCCCAGCAGCGCACTCCTTGCCCTCCGCACCCTCCATGCTGCCGCTGCAGCTCCTGCTGTGGAACCTGTGCTGTGCTCTGTTCTGTGGCCCAGGAAGCGGAACCAAAGCAACCTCTGCACTGACCCTGCCTCTGTGGGTACTGTGGCGGGAGAGGGGGGTGGTGACGTTAACTGAGGGTTCATCTGAACCTACTTCTGCACCAACAGCTCCTGCTACTGTAATCTCTGGTGTGAGCAGAGCCAGGGAGCGTGGCTGGGAGCTGGGCCAGGGCCACAGGGCTGCTGCATCCCACAGGGAGCGTCTCCCTGTGCTGTTGGCTCCTGTTCCTAGTGCACACGTGTGAAGGACCTGGTATCAGCTTTAGCACAATCCTTAATTAACCAAAATGATGTTTTGCTTGCAAGGGTAAATCACAAAAAAGGGATCTGGTCAAGAGCCCATTCCAGGAAGTGGTCTGGGTTACAGACATCAGCCCTACCTCCTGCCTCATGCCCCTTCCTCCAGGGTCTGGGTCCCC
Source organism: Piliocolobus tephrosceles (assembly GCF_002776525.5). Taxonomy (NCBI): domain Eukaryota; kingdom Metazoa; phylum Chordata; class Mammalia; order Primates; family Cercopithecidae; genus Piliocolobus; species Piliocolobus tephrosceles. The sequence continues at coordinate 110,935,593 of NC_045443.1, read as the reverse complement.
AAGGAGGCCACTGTGGAAGGATTTTTGTCAACAAGGGTTAAGCCAGAGAAGGCTGGGTGGGAGGCTTGCAGAGCCAAGAGAGGAGATTGGTCAGTGTAGTCTGTGGCCGCCCAGAACTGGCTAACTGAGTTCTGGCCACATGGGCACAGTCACCCCAATTCCACTTCCCATTAGATCCCGGGCACTGGTCCCCGAAGAGTGTTGCATGACATTATCACAGAAGCTGAAAATACCACCCTGGACACCAGGAGTTCTTTCCTTCCTACGTGGTTCTGTCCCAGAAGCAAAACACAGAAACCTGTGGCATGGGCCGCAGGGAGAGGGGGTGGGGATGCCATCAGGTTGGGGGGACGTGAGCCTGAAGCAGTAGCAGTGATGGCTTTGGACATGGCCGACGGAGGCCAGCCCACGTCGGGGGCAAGCCCCGCAGAGTCGACTGGATCCAGGTGAGGGGTTTCCTTGTGAAGGGGCTTCTGGAGCCTTCCACAGTAGGAAGAGCTCAGACCTGATGGCCACACCCCACCCCTCACCAAACTGGCTTCTGGAGTTAAGGAAAACAGGGCAAGGTGGTTATAAACCAAGCCCCATCTTGTCTGTCTTCTTTCTTCCTGTATATAAATATGTGCATATACGTGAGTATGTGTACACACACTGCAGTTCCGTACATCGCAGTAGAGTAATACTATTATTGTGTTATTGCATAGAAGAGATGGCTTTTGGGCACTGGGCTAGGTAACAGTCTGGGAGCGCTGGCGGCTGCTGGGGGGCTGCTGGGTGGCGGGCGCTGCGCTGCTGCTGAGCTGTCGCTGCTGCTCCTGCTCCCTGGCATGCTCCTCGTACCACTCCTGGAGAAGAGAGCAGAGGGGGCGCTGAGGGCTGCACCCCACCCCGTGCCCCACCCACCCCACAAGGTCACACAGCCCACAGCATCCAGGCTGGAGGGGGCAGGGCTGCCAGCCTCACCCAGCTGGTACTGAAACTCCCGTCACAGGCCCAGAAATGCTGGGAATTTTGAATATGGCCCCAGAGGCGAAAATGACAATGACATCTCTCCCTAGTGTCTGGAGGCTTGCACACAGCAGCTCTCCAGCAGGTCCAGGCAAAAACAACCCTCGCCCCTGGTTTGTGAGCATAACCCTTCACTAAAGGGTCCCCCTGAGTGACCCCTTTTGAGCTTGGCAGGAACTGTGTCCATTTCACACCTGAGATACCGAGGCCCAGAGCTGTATTGTGCTGATACTTCACCTAACTTTCACCCTGCAACAGGAATGTGAAGGCATTCTGAAAACATCCAACGGTGCACCCACCCAAGGCCGTGATTATAACCTCTGACATTTTCAGGGACTGAGGTATTCAGGTAATTAAGGAATTAAGAAGTATACCCCACATTTCCTTTTTTTTTTTGGAGACAGAGTCTCACTGTGTGGCATAGGCTGGAGGGCAGTGGCGAGGTACGGCTCACTGCAGCCTTCCACTCCTGGGCTCAAGTGATCCTCCCACCTCATCCTCCCAAGTAGCTGGGAGTACAGGCATGCACCACCATACCCTACCCTACTTTTTCAAAGACTGAACCATAGACTTTTAGAGCTTCAAGATGGCCTAGTTCTGAGCACCCTTGTTTTACAGAGGGGAAAACTGAGGCCTGGAGCAGATGGACAGGCAGAAGGGCAGAGGCCGAGGGCAGCACCCCTCCCTCCGACCACACCTGAGTGGGTGCTGCTGCACAGTTGTCCACTTGCACAGACAGGCATGGAGTGACTTGCCCAAGGTCAAATGCTTCTATTATTTCCATGTCTCTGTGATACCAAGTTCAGTGAGCCACTACACATCAGCCCAGAGAACACTGCCTGAGTCTCTTGTGTTCCTGAAGAGAATGTGTAAGCTGCTTTGGGGATGGCACCGCCTGCTTTTCAGGTGTGGACCCTGGTTGTCACCGTTTTAGTGAAACAGAAGGGCTTCAAGCTGTTAAAATGCTAGAAAACAGAGCAAAGCCACCACAGCTGGTGCAGGAGAGGCTCCCCAGAGCCCTGGCAACCCTGAGGTGGTTGAGAAGACCCTGCAGGGCTCATGTGCTGGTGGCCCATGGTCTGGAAGGCACAGTGCCAAGTGCCAGCCCACATGATGCTTTGTGAGATATTTTCCTTAGCTGCCAATATGTAGAGATTGGGAGATTGTGCAAAGAAAAGGAAAAAGAAAAACATCTGACTCTGCCTTTTTTTTGGAGACAGAGTCTTGCTCTGTCACCCAAGCTGGAGTGCAGTGGCATGATCTTGGCTCACTGCAACCTCCATCTCCTGGAGTCAAGCAATTCTGCCTTAGCCTCCTCAGTAGCTGGGATTACAGGTGCACAGAACCAGGCCTGGCTAAATTGTGTATTTTTAGTAGAGACAGGGTTTCACCATGTTGGCCAGACTGGTCTTGAGCTCCTGGTATCAAGTGATCTGCCTGCCTTGGCCTTCCAAAGTGCTGGGATTACAGGTGTGAGCCACCGTGCCTGGCCTGCCTTTTCTTAAATTAGAAGCCAAGGTGGCAGGATCGCTTGAGGCCAGGAGTTTGAGACCATAGCAAGACCTCACTGCTACAAAATAAGATAATTATGGTGTCACGGTGCACACCTGTAGTTCCAGCTGCTTGGGTCGGCTGAGTGGGGAGGATCACTTGAACCCAGCGGTTGGAGGCTACAGTGAGCTATGATCGCGCCACTGGACTCCTGCCTGGGTGACAGAGCGATACCATCTCTAAAAGAAAACAAACAAACACCCAATTATGAAAAACCCCAAGCGGTCCCAGCCTGGCCAACATGGTGAAACCCCATCTCCACTAAAAATACAAAAATTAGCCAGGTGTGGTGGCGTGTGCCTGTAATCCCAGCTACTTGGGAGGCTGAGGCAGGAGAATCGTTTGAACCCAGGAGGCGGAGGTTGCAGTGAGCCTAGATTGCGCCACTGCAGTCCTTCTTCCTATTGGGCAGCACTCGCTGGAACTGGGAGGAGGCTGTGTCCCCTTCGGACAGGCACATCCTTGCCAGTTCACCACCGTCACTGCTCTTTCCTCTTTGCTCGCTGTTTCTTGCTACACATGTTTGAGTTTGCAGCTGACTCAGAATAAGAGATGGAGACGAGGTTCTGGAGAATTCATAAGGGGCAGGGACATATGGCGGCAGGCAAATGGGAGAGCTGCCTCTGCTGTGCATGTGTCAAGGGTTTAAGGCTAAGTGGGCCCCACTCAGGTCCCACACAACCCCAGCAGTGGTCCCGATGGACGATCCGCATCTCTCTACCAGCCTTCTCCCTCTCCTCAGAGGGCTGGGGAGCAGCTCCCTGCCCCTCCCGGGACGTAGCTCGGGGGAAGACTCACAGCGTGGTCAGCCAGACTCCTACCTGGATCTCTTCCTGGTACATCTTCAGGCTCAAGTCGCTCTTGGTCCTTGATCGCCGTCCCAGAAACACCATGGAACGTTGCTAAGGAAGAGCAGAGGCTGCAGGGCTGGGCTGCAGATGTTCAGGTCCCACCCCTGGTGCCACAGCTGGCCTCTCCCACTTCTCTGGCTTTTGCAACTGTGTCACTCAAAAATGTTACCAATATCTGAGGGGAGGGATCACACCATGGTGAAACCTGCCTCCCTCCTTCGGACCAGGGCCTGGGCTCCTCACCTGGTATCTCTCCATCTGGGAGAGGGTCTCCAGCAGCCGAGTGACATCCGAGGAGGCCCCCCGTACCTCCCGGTAGAGCTCCAGGACAGCAACCAGCTCTTCTTTGGAGATTTCCTTCTCAAGGGTGATGCCACCATCAACTGCAGGGAGGGAGGGCAGGTGTGGGAAGGGCCTGGGGCTGGAGCCGCCAATCTGGCTGGGTCTCGTACCTCCCTGACCCCCCTACACAGGGGGTCTTAGGGTCTTAAGGTTCCCTCTCTAAACCAACACTGCATTGGCATCCTGCTCTCCTCCTCGGCCCTCCCTTCCCTTCCCCCTCTCTGCTGTGATGTCAGGAGCGCAGGTCTAGCCAGCAGCTGTTACAGCGCCAGAGGGCTTCAGGAAGGGGCCTCTAAACACAGAGAAAATGGTCAGACGGTCTGATACAACAGAGATCTGAGGATGAGTAGTAACAGGTGTGGGCACGGGGTATTCTGTTTGTTTTAAGAGACAGGGTCTCACTCCGCTGCCCAGGCTGGAGTGCAGTGGTGTGATCATGGCTCACTGTAGCCATGACCTGCTGGGCTCAAGCAATCAAGTGCGGACAGTTTTGAAGACTGAGGCAGTCACTAAAGCCAGCACCATCCAGTTGCAGCAGGAATACGATTCACCTGTGCTATAAACAATGTTTACACCATTTAAATCAAGAACCGTAGTGTGAACCTATTATTGAGAAATGTGGAGATGACTAACAGAAGAAATAGCTAAGAGGGAGAAGCCTCTGGAGGATGGGAGGGGGAAGGCAGGACACGGGCTGCTGCTGCCACATAAGCCTTTCTCTACTTCTTGATTTTTCTCCAACTATGACATGCACTGTCTTGTTTTAAAGTTAGATCATGTTTTCTGACATTAAATATTTGAAAATCAATACAAACACAAGATCTAGAAAGACAAGCCAGACAGATAAGCTGGACAACCAGAGAGCAGAAAAATGACAGCCTGATGGCTGGCTGGACGGCCACCCAGACAGACAGAGCTGGGTAGGCAGCAGACATCAAATGCCCAAGGCATCATCCCTGCAGACCTTCTGAGTCCTGGTTCTTGCGGCTGTAGTTCATTCGGAAGACGAAGGCCTCGAGGATGAAGGCGACAATGATCGTCATCACCACCTGGCCAGGGACAGGAAGGGAGGGGCAAGACAGGGGAGGAGGGTGGGTGGGTGTCCGTGGCTGCGCAGCCCACGCCCAGCAGAGCCCGGCCAGATGGGACCTGGCCCCAACTCCCTGACACTGCAGCCTGAAGAGCAGGGGCAGCTCGTGACGTGGAAGACAAAGGACAAAGAGCGTTCTGTGGTCCGGGACCTACCATGGTCACAATGTAAAAGGTCATGAAGTAGAGGCGGCTCCAGTGGGAGGTCTGAGAGGTGACGCCTTCCTGGAGATCAAGGGAAGCAGCCAGTGAGGGGGTGCCCATGCAGGGTGGGTCCCTGTCTACACAGGCTGCTCCATGGCCCCGGCTCTTCGTAGACCCCACCCTGATTTGTGGCTGGCTCTGAGAGACAGAGGAGTGGGAGCTTGCCCCTCTGGGCCCAACACTAATTCCTGACTGCTGAAGGAGCTCTGGCTGCTCCCCTGGATGGCTGGATCCAGAACCAGGGCAGCCTTTATCCCAGTAGGGCTGAAAGTCGGGAAAGTTTAAGGAATGGAATAAAGAGATCAGCAATGCTCGCCGCATTGTCACTAGAGGGAAAAGTCATCCCTACAGTGGGCGAGACGGGACAGAGACCCAGAGTCTAAGTGGCATCTCCTGGCTGCTGGGAACATGCAGGGAGATGGGAGTGACAGCCAAGTCCAGCCAACACTGGGAGGGGTGGCTCCCGGGGCCAGCCATCCTGTGGCTGAACCCCAACAGAGCATGACTCAAGATCCCCAGCCCTGCGGCTACGGGAAGAACGATATACCCTGGGTTGGGGGGAGACCCAGGGCCGACCCCAGGACTGAAGACACCCCCAGAGCTGTCCGAGCTCTTACCATGATGATGTACCAGTTGTTGACAACTGTGAGCTCAAACAGGGTCACTGCCGGCGGAAGGGAGAAAGAAGCATTCTGATGAGGCCCCACTTCAAAGTCAACTTCAAGTGGCCTCTTGCCAGCTATCCTGGGTGCCATGTGCTGAGATGAGGGGGTCGCCATATGATCGCTTGGGTTGTGAGCTCCAGGAAGGACCAGGCAAGGCACTCCTAGGGCGCCGGCTCCACAGGACATTGTGGCCTGGCCCCAAGAGGACACACCCTCTGCCTCGGCAGCCTGTGCCACACAAGACCATCTGGATCTTACTGGGCGCAGATCTGGAGTGTCGTGGGGGCACATCCTTTTTCTGGAGAGGCAGTTTGGCTGTGTTCGCCTCTTCATGGGGATGGGCAGAGGGCTGTGGGCAGCCTGAGCCGGGGGGCAGTGCAGCTGCAGCAGCATTGGTGTGGCTGGGTCCCATTCTGCAAGTGGCACTGTGATGAGGGGACCCCGCCCAGCTAAGGCTTGCAGCTCTTCTCCTCCCCAAATACTGAGAAAGTATCAGGAAAGAGTGGAATCAGGCAACTGAGTGAGCTCCAGGATCCGGCCTGGACTTCACTGCTAAGGCTGGGCAGACCATGTCCTCCACCTGGGCCAGGGAGGCTTCCAGAAAGTGTGGCCCTTGGTACTGGAGGGAGAGGCCCAGAGACTTTTGCTACAACACCTCTGGGACCCGCGGTGACAAGGGCGGGGTCCCCAGGGAATGTGCCCCCTGTGATTTTTCCCACTCACCAAAGCTGTTGAGGATGTTGTCAAAATTATTGAGATAATAATAGCCTTCCTCCACCACGGTCCTGTTGCCCACGGTGTGGTTGCGCCAGCGGTAGGCGTCTGCCACTGTACTTGTGCTGCCCGGAGCACAAGGGAGAAAGGAGGGAGGGTCACAAGGCAATCGGTCACCTCCAGAGAGGACAGAACTCTGAAACAAACCAAAGTCTGGCCAAGGATCCTTCTGTTCTGTCCGCAGTCTCGTTTCCTGCCTAACCCTCTCCACCTCATGCCTGGGTCCCCGCTGGAGGAATGCCCTTGGCTACTCCTGCCTGCTGGGCTTGGTGGGAGCCCCTGGCCAGCCTGACCCACCTCTGTCACCTGGAAGTTCTCTGCTGCAGGCGGGGCCTTCTCTCTCACCACTGCCTGCAGGAGAGGGAGGAGAGGCAAGGGCTCCTCTGCACCTGCCCCGTCTAGGATCTGCTCTTGAGGCTGGACACTAGGCCACAGCCCCAGGGAAGGAATGCCCTACTGGGGCTTCCCTGATACTTGGCCTGAGCAAGTATTTGAAAAGGTTGGCCCTGTTTTGAGGAGCTCATATTTGCCACTTTTCTTCTAATCCTTTACAGCTGTTCTGTTAGTATCCATGCTAATGTTTATAGAAGTCTAGTGTCTGGGCCACCAGGGAGCCTCCTCCCACATGCACGCATCAGATGCACGGGTGATGTCTCGAGCTTGCACTAAGCTCCCTAGTGACTGCAATGTGCTCTGAAGTCTGGGACCCACTGCTATAGGCTTCTGGTTCCAGACCAAGCTTGACACTCAGACTGGGTCTCAAAGCTACCAGTGTCTTTGTAAAACTGTTTCCTTATCGGTGCTTGAGGCCGTAAAGACCAAATGTAAGAGGACTCTGAATTGAGGATGAATGAATGGCGGTGTGCAGTGATTTCACTGTGGCAGCTCAGGAGAAAGGGAGTGGTCATGGGAGATTTCACTCTCTGCTCCCCATCCCTGAGCACCATGACCTTCTTGCACGTGTCCGTCTGTCTTATCCTATGATGCTGTCCCTAGAAGACTGGTCTTGGCCCAGGTCCCCAGCCACTAGAGAAGTGGGAGGAAGCCATGGCACTTGACCTCGGGACCCGGGCTACTTCGGGGGTGGTCTCCAGCCCTCGGCAGAGGGTGAGCTGACAGCTCCCGACCCTATCTGGGGGATGGGGAAACAGGGACCCCGAGTCCAGGACCCTCGTTTAGCTCACTGCACTCAACTAAGCCCTGAAAGCAAAGCAAGGTGGTTGCTCAGAGAGGAGCATCCCTGAGGACCCCAAGGCCACAAGGACACCAATCCTGGCCCTGGCCAGCCCTCTGCCCCAGAAACGCAGACTGCCTGGGGCTGGGTGGGGCCGGGCACCGCCTACTCACTTGCAGCAGTTGGGGAAGACGATCCCGCAGAAGAACTCCATGCCCACGATGGCGAAGGAGTAGTAAAAGATGAGCAGGGTGAGGCCCAGGCTGTGGGGCGACAGGGGCAGGGTGATGTGGGGCCGGCAGGAGGGGGAACAACTCCTTCACAGCCCCGGCCTCCTCGGACCCGTGGGGCTGACTGTGGGGCCACGCCCCAGGTCAGTTCACCAACTGGAAAGTGCCTGCAGGGAAGGGGCCTCGTGGGGCAGCTCTGGGGTGAAAAACGACTCAAGTCAGGATGCTATGAACAAATGCCCCTTTCCCAGAGATTCACCCCTTACCTGTGAAGGTAGACTCACAGGTGACCCCTTACCTGTGAACGTAGACACAGGTGGTAAGCAAGTTGACCGCTCCCTGCCCTCCCTTCTAAATATGTCAGACAGGTCAGTGGAGAAAAATGGTGCCTAGGAGACCTGTGGTGGTCAAGATTCCAGGCTCCTTGGAGCCCTGTCAGGCCCTCAATTGCAGTCCTTTGTGGAACTCCTTTCCCCCGACAGCCACTCGGCTCCCGCCCCCACGGGGCACCACCGCATGGCACCTGGACCTGCAGGCCGGGGTGGGGGCTGGCAGTACCTGGCCATCCGGGGCAGCAGCTCGAACATGGTGTCCAGCACGTTGCGGTAGCGCTCTTTCAACTTAAACAGCCTGAGTGAGGAGGACGCCCGTCACCTCCACACACAGGCGCACGCCCTCAGAACATGCCAGCCTCGCCTTCTATACGCCACATGCTGAAGACAGGCGAGGGCATCTCCTCCACCTGCGTCTGCTCCCTTGGGTGCCACCAACCCTGAGCTTGGCTCAGGTGACTCATGCATGAAGGAAGGGACAGTGGCAGCCCCAGAACACCAGCTGGGTGGGGCCCTTCCATGATGAGGAGCAGGGCCAGGCTGCATCTCCTTGCAGTAGAGCTGCAGGCTCAGACAGGAGCAACGGCTCCCGGGGAAGACGGGGGAGGAGCCTGTGTGCCCCGGGGAGTGGGGACAACGGAGCTCACCAGTGAAGAAGGGTGGCAGGGAGTGGGAGGGAGGCGGACACTCAGGGACAGCCCCAGGCCACCCCCACACGCCAAAGCGCTAGGCTTTTCCTCCATAGACGCCACCACCCCTCCCAGCACCAGCTGCCCATCCCGCCTTGGGAGAGGATGGAGTGGACGTGGATGGGGTTGCAGCTGGAGGGACAGGAGGCAAACCCAGGCTCTGAGGACACAGAACCTCGGGACCTCTCATTAGGAAGAGACACACCGTCAGTGGGGCAGGCTCGCCTGGGACTTCCTCCAGTGTCCCTGGGAAATCACTGGGACCCACACAGGGCTTTTCTCCACTAGAAGCTGAGCCAGAAAAGCACGATGGGTCCCTGAAAGGCCCTTCCAAGCCTCAGACCTGTGGCTCTGTGATCTGTGACTGAGCACATGGGCTCCTGTGGCTGGTGCAATGCCACCTCGGGTGGGGTGCACATGAGTCATGGGCTGGGCTTCTCTGCCCAGAGGCGCCTGGTGCAGTGAGGGGAGGGGCACAGGCAGCCCGCACACCCTCAGGGGTGGGGATGGTGACCCCATGGCACTTCTGCAGGGGGTGACATCTATGACTCTGGCTTGTGAACCTTCTGGCTCGTTCTGCGTCACTTCCCGGACCAATCCTGGGGCATTCCCGCCCTCCCACTCTTTCTCCCTCTCCTTCTCCAGCTCTGCCCTGCCCCATCACCTCAACAGCTGGAGGGGGCGCAGGACCACGATGAAATAGAAGGGCTCCATGTTGAGGGCCAGCGCCAGCAGTCCCAGGAAGGCGAACACTGTCACAGAGAAGTCAAACCTGCAGGAGGGGAGAGGCCAAGGTCCACCCTGTGGCCCTGAGCCTCCCTGCGCCTGCTCCCCTCCCTGGCACTGTGCACAGCCACCCTCCCACGGAGCCCAGACACAGCAACACCAACAGGAACCAGCCGGCTGCGGGAAGAACTTCCTGCCACCCTGGGGTTTCAAGGTGGCCAGGCCCTGTCCCAGCATGTGTCTTGGGAGTCAGGCCTCAGTGCTCTGACCCCAGGGCCAGAAATGCCCGGGAACCCCCTCCACAGGGCCCCGTGCTGGTCTAATGACGGGGAGGAAAGAAGCCCTGGCCTCCGCAGCCCTGAAGACAGGCCTCGTCTTCCGCTCAACAGACATCTGGCTACACACTGTGGACCAGCCTCACCCCAAGGAACTGTTTGAGGGAAGAGAGCAGGCCCTTCCAGTGAGATTTCCGTTAGAACAGCTTGCCCTGCCCCAAGCCAGAGGACCCTCGCTCCTCTCCAGACACGCAGGGCACACATGTGCTGTCAGCTCCTCCCAACTCTGCTCTGTGTGTTAACCCACTCACCCTCGCGGCCCACTCTGCGTGTTAACCGGCTCACCCTCGTGGCCCACACTGCGTGTTAGCCCGCTCACCCTCGCGGCCCACTCTGCGTGTTAGCCCGCTCACCCTCGCGGCCCAAGACCTCATGAGTGCAGCCTGACTTCACGGGCCAGTTAACTTGAACAGGGCAGGGAAGTGACCTCCCACGCTCTGGGGAACAGGCAGAAAAGCCACGTGGGTCTCAATGCTGCTGATCAAGGGAGGTGGGGGAGCATTCTTCTCTGTGGGCATTGTGGTTTTTATGGAAGAGAAAAAAGTTTAATGACTCAGGAAGAGCCAACCAGCCTGTGGCACCTCAAGAGGCCATTTCCAGAAGGACTGGCGTGGGTGGTCTGAGAGGCTTCAGACAAGGGCCTGACCCTGGGGAGTTCCTGGGCTGTAGGCAGGGCTGCTTGAGGGAGACACAGGCCTCGGCCTGTCCTCAGACCTTCCCTCTGCAATTCCAGAAATGGCCCGGGATTGGGGTATGCAGAGAAGGGTCTGGGGCCGCCATCAGAGTTTCAGCTTCACATCAGAAACATGCTGTCCACTCACAAGTTCCATCCGGAGGACAAGTACTCCACAGGGCCCAGGCCGGCGACCTTCAGGAACAGCTCCACCCCATAGACTGCGGACAGAAGGAGTCCATCGGCAGCAGCCCCGCCACATCCTCCCCCTGCTCGGTCTCCTCTTTGAGGTTCCTCCACAGTCTGCAGCCTTCCTGCTGGCCGTGTGCCCTCCAGGCTGAGCCCAGGCCTCACTCATGTGGACTCATGTCCCACCGTGAGAGCAGGTGCTCCATGAGAGGGCCCAGATGGTGGCCAACTGAGTAATCTGCTTAAAACAAACTGGCCAGGCATAGTGGTTCATGCCTATCATCCCAGCACTTTGGGAGGCCAAGAGAGGAGGATCACTTGAGCCCAGGAGTTGGAGACCAGCCTGAGCAACATAGTGAGACCCCGTCTTTACAAAAAATACAAAAATTAGCCAGGCATGGTGGCGCTGTGTGCCTATAATCCCAGCTACTTGGGAGGCTGAGGCTACTTGGGATCCCTTGAGCCCGGGAGGTTGAGGTTGCAGTGAGCTATGATCACACCACTGCACTCCAGTTTGGGCGACAGAGAAAGATCCTGCCAAAAAAAAAAAAAGAGAGAGAGAAATCCTCCCTTCCCATCTCTGGGCAGGGCCCTGCTAACCATTTGTCCATCCAACAGGTGTGTCCTGACCACCCCTTCCATCTTGGGCCTCGCACTGGGTACCAGGTGTGCAACAGTGACCAGTGCAAGGCACCCCTTGGGGCAGACAGCTTATCAGCTCGGTGGGAGAAAAGATGCCAACAGGGAATGACAGCACAGTGTGCTCAGACTTGATAGAAGGAGCAGGAAAGTCAGGAAGAGGCTGGGGGAGACACCACCAGGCAGAGGAAACCCCTGTGCACAGCCCAGAGGCAGGCGAGAGCAGCAGGCAGCAGAGGCCACTGAGGAGGGCAATAGCGTGCAGCAGGGCACACGGCGCTGGCAAGCAGTGGGGCTGCAGAGCCGAATGGAGGGCCACACACGCCTAGGATCTGGGCTCCATCCAGAGGGCAGTGGACAACCACGAAAGAGTTTTAAACAGGGACGACATGGAATCAGACTAAATACTCTGTCTCTTTATAGCTTCCTGTTTTAGAGAAGAACCATGAGGTTCTATACTGAATGAAAGTTCTCCCAGACAATTTTAAAACAAGCAGTCCAGCAAAGCCATGTCAGAAACTTACTAGTTAGAAAGACGAGGTAACTCCAGGGCACGTGCTTGGAGAAGAAGTTCCCACCTGTAAGACAGAGAAGTAGCAGCTCACAGGCAAGCTGGGTGTGCCGGCCAGGACACGGACGATCCCCAAGCAGGGCTCACCTTTCAGCATAAACGTCTCCACGAGGATCCAGACCCCGTTGACTGCCACCACCAAGTCTGAAATACACAGGCCCGTAAAAGACAGAGAAATAACAAGGGGTCTTAGAAATCTGCAGGTCACAGCTGCTGTCCCTGGTTAACTTCCTGGAGCTCTACGGGATGGGGTGAACAGGGCTGTTCCACACACCCATTTGATAGGGAACGTCTTTCTGCTCAGCGCTCTTACCAAGGGAGCTAAATCAACCAGTGTTTTCACCTAGAAACAGCTACAAATTTCTAAAAACACTCCCTCTGTCACTGTGTGAATACCAGTTATGATGTAGAGATTATTCCAAATTGGTGTAAAAGATGGACAATATACAAGGCATTCAAGTATTGAAAACATGTGTTTTCCCCTAGAGACTTCTAATTTAAAAAAACTGCATGAACTCTTTAGAAAAACTGCATATGCATTAAGCCATTCGCCTAGCGATCCCACTTTCCAGAAACCATCCCAATGATGCACTAGCAAAAATATAAGATGTATCTGAAAGCTATTTACTGCAGCACTATTTGTGATAGCAAAACACTGGCAACAATCTCAATGATCATCAGTAGGGGAGTGGTTGAACAGACTATGATACGTTCATAAAGTGGCATACTTTAACCATAAAAACAAACACAGGCTGGGTACAGTGGCTCACACCTGTAATCCCAGCATTTTGGAAGGCTGAGGCAGGCAGATTGCGTGAGCCCAGGGGCTCGAAACCAGCCTGGGCAACACAGGGAGACCACATCCCTACAAAAAATAAAAACAACTAGCCAGGTGTGGTAGTATGCACCTGTGGGCCCAGCTACTCAGGAGGCTGAGGTGGGAGGACCGTTTGAACCCAGGAGGTCAAGGTTGCAGTGAGCTATGCTTGTGCCACTGCACTCCAGTTTGGGTGACAGAGCAAGACCCTCTCTCTAAGAGAGAAGAAAGAAAAGAAATGAGGTACATTTCTACATGTTACTTTTCTTTTTTTTTTTTAGACGTGGTTTTACTGTTACCCAGGCTGAAGTGCAGTGGGGCGTGATCTTGGCTCACTGCAACCTCCACCTCCTGGGCCCAAGCGATCCTCCCACCTTAGCTTCCTGAGGAGCTAGGAACACAGGCGCACACTACCACGCCAGCTAATTTTTGTATTTTCTGTAGAGCTGGGGTTTTGCCACATTGCCCAGGCTGGTTTCAAACCCCTGGGCTCAAGCCATCCACCCGCCTCTGCCTTCCTAAGTGCTGGAATTACAGGTGTGAGCCACCATACCCAACCTCATTTCTACATATTACCATGAATTGGTCTCCAGGGCACATTGTTAACTGCAAAAAGCCAGGTGGCAGAAAAAAGTGCATAAAATATGCTACTGGTTAAGACAGAGATACTGATATGCATCCAACTTACAGGTTTTAAACAATGGAAGAAGCCATAAATAAAAGTTGCCCACTGTGGGAAGTGACAGGGATAGAAATGAAACTTCCTTCAATATATATATTTTCTGTAGATCTGACTTGGAACCATGTAAGTATTTTACATAATTTTTTTTGCTTTTTTTTGAGATGGAGTCTCGCTGTGTCACCCAGGTTGGAGTGCAGTGGCGCCATCACAACTCACTGCAACCTCTGCCTCTCAGGATCAAGCGATCCTCCCGCCTCAGCCTCCCAAGTAACTAGGACCACAGGCGTGCATGGCTACTTTTTTCTATTTTTGGTAGAGATGGGGTTTCAACACATTGCTCAGGCTGGTCTCGAACTACTGACCTCAAGTGATCTGCCTGCCTTGGCCTCCCAAAGTGTTGGGATTACAGGCATGAGCCACCATGCCCAGTCCTAATTTACGTAATTATGAAACAAAATTTGGGTTTTTTTTTTTTTTTGAGATGGGGGATCTCACTGTGTTGCCCAGGCTGGAGTGCAGTGGTGCGATCACCGTGCACTGCAGCCTCAACCTCCCCAGGCTCGGGTGATCCTCCCACCTCAGGCTCCCAAGTAGCTGGGACTACAGGTGTGAGTTATCACACTCAGTTAACTTTTGTATTTTTTTGTAGAGATGGGGGGTCTCACCATATTGCCCAGGCTGGTCTCGAACTCTTGGGCTCAAGCAATCCAACCACCTCGGCCTCCCGAAGTGCTGGGATTTTAGGTCTGAGACACCATGCCTGGCCATAAAATAAAATAAAATGCCAAAAGCAATCCCAAAAAATAAAAAATAACATGGCATAAAAAAATCCAAATGTGTATCCCGTTGGTGACATGTCCACATGGAAAGGAACTATTCCAGGTGACCTTAAAACACAAGGCCAGGCACAGTGGCTCACACCTGTAATCCCAGCACTATGGGAGGCCAAGGCAGGAGAATGGCTTGAGGCCAGGAGTTCGAGACCAGCCTGAGCAACATGAGGATACCCCAACTCTACAAAAAACAAAAAAACTAGCTAGGTGTGGCGGTGTGCACCTGTGGTCCCAGCTACTCAGAAGACTGAGGTGGAAGGATGGATTGAGCCTGGGAAGTCAAGGCTGCAGTGAACCATGACTGTGCCATTGTTGGGGCACCAGACTAAGTCCTTGTCTCAAACAAACAAACGAAAAACCCCACAGTAATCTGAATGTACATCCCCAGACTGATGTTTCTAGGAATTATATCATTGGGATTGTGTTGCAATTGTTATCCTGGGACTGTGAGATAAAGCAAATGAATAACTGTGCCAGTGTAGTCAGGAACCTGGATATTTTTCTTCTTTGTTGGTGTCTGATTGTCTTCAAAGACAACCTGGATTTTAAGATTGAGAATCTAGGCCGGGCACGTGGCTCACACCTGTAATCCCAGCACTTTGGGAGGCTGAGGTAGGCGGATCACCTGAGGTCAGGAGTTCGAGACCAGCCTGGCCAACATGGTGAAACTCCATCTCTACTAAAAATACAAAAATAGCTGGGCATGGTGGCGCACACCTGTAATTCCAGCTACTTGAGAGGCTGAGGCAGGAGAATCACTTAGAACCCGGGAGGTGGAGGTTGCAGTGAGCCGAGATCACGCTAGCCTGAGTGACTGAATGAGACTCTGTCTCACAAAAAAAAAAAAAAAGGGATTGAGAATCTAGATGTGTAAGATTCATGAAATCAGTCTTACACATCTAGATTCTTAATCTTAAAATCCCTGCAGGCCTGAATGTGAAGTATCAGCATGAACTCACAACAGTTTATCTTTAAAGAAACAAAACCCTAGTTCTATCCAAGGGAAGGCCTAGAAACAATGACCAACCCAAGCAACAAGCACTCAACGCCTCGAATTGTGTCTCTAACACCATCTCCTACTAAAACGAACCAGAGCTCCTTGGAAAGACCAAATTGGATCAAGCCTCTAGGTTAGTACTGTCCAGGGGAATTTTCTGGGACAATGAAAATTTTCTTATCTGCACCATCCAATTGGTAGTCATTAGCCACTTGTGGCTATTAAGCACTTGAAATGTGACTGCTAAGCTGATTTTTTCATTTTAATTAGCTTAAATGTAAATCACCGCATGTGGCCAATGGCTTCCACACTGCACAGCATAGCTCTAGATAGAACTACCAAATTCCAGGAAAGAGCAACAGAGGAACACACAAAACCCAAATCCTGCTTCCTCACCTAAATACTGCATGAGGGGAGGAAGAGGAGCCTAGAGATTAAAACAAACTCAAGAGACATATCGACCAATCAACTCTGCGGTTCTGGAATTTGCTTCCAAAAAAATCTAGGTCTAGAGGGGATGATGAACAGGAGTGAGGATACAGATGGGTGACGGGCACGGGGATGCGCGTGGTAATGTTTTCTCCACTTTTATACATGCTGAGAATTTCCCACAGTAAAAAGTCAAACACAGGACTCTAGGACCAATCTCTTGCCTTTCCTGCTTCTAGAACAGCAAAGGACTCAGGGGGAAAGTGGCCTAGAGTGGAGATACTTCATACTTACACATGAAATACTGGAAGGCCTTGGACTTCACAAGGATATTAATGCCTATTTGAAGAAAAGACCTGTTAAAATGTAAATTTACGCACTTATTTCCCCTACCGTATCCTTTATTTTTTTATTTTTATTTTTTTTTGAGATAGAGTCTCGCTCTGTCGCCCAGGCTGGAGCGCAGTGGTGCAATCTCGGCTCACTGCAAGCTCCACCTCCCAGGTTCATGCCATTCTCCTGCCTCAGCCTCCCGAGTAGCTGGGACTACAGGCACCCACTGCCACACCTGGCTAATTTTTTGCATTTTTAGTAGAGACGGGGTTTCACCGTGTTAGCCAGGATGGTCTCGATCTCCTAACCTCGTGATCTGCTGGCCTCGACCTCCCAAAGTGCTGGGATTACAGGCATGATCCACCGCGCCCGGCCCCATATCCTTTATTATAATTATTTCCTTCTGGGCAGGTGCAACCACCTACCACATTCTTTGTGCATGCAGGTAAGCATGGTCTTTAGCCCAGAGGTCAAGAAAGGAGGGTCCTGATCAAAGAGTGGTACCCACGCTTCTGTTCTGACCCCCAGACAAGACTGCACTGACTGCAGCTGCTCTGGGGAGAGGGTGAGCAACCTGGAATCGAGATAGAGCAGGACAAAGCTCTGCTGACCACTGCTGAAACTGGCATGAAATTAAGGGGCAACTGTCAGGTAAATAATATGATTTACACTATTTCAAATTTTCAAACTTTACACTACACAAGCATTATTCAAGGGGTCATGCAAAGTAAGTATATATTCTGTCATAAGAGGAGGGTAAAAATATATTACTGGGGCTGGGCGTGGTGGCTCACGCCTGTAATCCCAGCACTTTGGGAGGCCAAGGCAGGCGGATCATGAGGTCAGGAGTTTGAGACCAGCCTGGCCAGCATGGTGAAACCCTGTCTCTACTAAAAACACACACACACAAAATTAGCCAGGCAGGGTGGCGAGTGGCTGTAGTCCCAGCTACTCAGGAGGCTGAGGCAGGAGAATCACTTGAACCCAGGAGGCGGAGGTTGCAGTGAGCTGAGATCGCGCCACTGCACTCCAGCCTGGGTGACAGAGCGAGACTCCATCTCAAAAAAAAAAAAAAAAAAATATATATATATATATATATATACACACACACACATATATAAAAAATTGGATTAAAAGGTAGATAACAGAATAGAATATATAATGTCACCCTATTGTTTTAAAAATGCATAGAAAAACGGCACGGAGGGAAACACATAAGAGAATTAACAGTGGTTATCTGGGTGGTAAATTTCCACTTACTTCTAATTATCTCACTTTCAAGTTTCTTCAATGAATATCTTTGCTTTTGTATGAAAAAAGAAAAATTCCCCAAATGTCTTGGTTGGGTTAAGTTACCCATTTCTCTCCTAATCTGCTTCCTACCATGCTTACCTCCCTGCTGGGGTAATCACACTGTCTCTTCACTCACACATTCAAACACAGACACACACCTGTCTGAACCTCTCCTCAGATGCTCCTCTGTGGTCTCTGATAACTTCCATCAGCCCCCAGCTGCCAACACCTGCCATATTCAAGGCCACTTACCTTTGAAGATGAGGAGCGCCGTCCTGGGAAGCTCATCAAACCAGTGCTCTCTGTTTTTCTTGGCCTGATAGACAACAGGACCAAGAGGGAGGCTGTCAGGGCCAGGGACCAGAGCCGTGCCCTGGAGCCAGGATGCTGGCTTCCTTTCCTGTTCACCCTGCTAAACTGGGGAACAATGTTAACCTTCAGGCATCTATATGAGAACACAGCCAGCCAGTGTGTACTGAGCATTTATAATGTGCCATGCAGAGGCATTATTTTGATATAGTCCTGAAATTAGCTTTGTCAGTAGGGATTATCATTATGCCACTTCCCAGGCAAGACAAGCCTCAGAAAGGCTCAGCAACCTGCCTGATGTCACAGAGCGACTAATGGGGTCTAAGTGAGATTGGGTACTGTTAACGATGACACTATGTCACAATTGTAAGGGCAGATTTGGGGGCTGGGGGCCACCTGTGATCACTGAAGTGTACCATGCCAAGCTGGGAGCTGAGCTGCTGTAGCAGGGAGAGAGCTGGATCTTGGGGTGTCCCTGCTTCTCACTGCCCCACTTGGGGACCTGTCTGTCTACTCCTTCTATGGTCTCAGAGGAGAACTCACCTTCCACTTCAAAGCCGCAACTTCATAGATATCGTAAAAGTCCTTTAGGCTGCCAAAAGCAAAATAAAAAGGGACAAAATATCAGAACATAGTTCCACTGAGCTTTGCTTCTCTTACTTGCCTGCCTATGGACACCTTTACAGGGTGAGGGCAGGAGGAAGGGAGGGGACACTGTGTGAGTCCCAGCACAGCAGTGCTGGGGGATCCTTTACCTGCGATTGTTTGGATCTCCTCTGACCTTGAGGTACTACGAATACGTAACCCACTTAGTCTCCACTGACTGCACTAACTATGGACAGTGTCAGTGCCCTGGAGAGGCAGCTGCTGGAGTACTAGGATTCTTAGGAGGACGGAAACTTCGCCTTTTAGCAGGGGCCTTAATGTAATACTTGGGACTGCAAGTTCAGCTCAAACAGGGCTTGTTCTCAGCTCCACAGCAGGCTGCTGTGGACAGGGCTTGGTCATCAACAGCCTAGACGACCAATCCTGCCCCTGGAGATCTAGGGTCAGTTCTCCGAGGCCGAGCCAGGTGTGTGCAGGGGATGGGGGAGGTGTATTCACCCCTCTCTGTCCACCAGGCTCACATGGGACTATGCCACCCCACTGGGGGTTCGAGGGCCAGCAGCTGGGCCAGTCCAATCCATGAGCTCCTTTTTTCTCAAGTCAGTTTGAATTGGATTTGTGTTGGACTTTTGTCACTTGCAAAAGGAATCCTGTGAATCCAGTCTGTAAGTCTACATGGATAAACATCTCTGTGGAGGAAATGAAGTCTCTGACAAGCCTATAGGCCTGCCCACCTCCAGGGCCTTCACATGCCCTGGTTCACTCTAGACATGAACGCCTTGTCTGGCCACGCTGCCCCTACCAGGCACCTGCTCTTACCTGAGCAGAGGTGTGTTGTTCTGATTCAGGGCCTTGAAGGTAAGATAGCGCTCCCTGGCACTCATCCGGGGCTTGTAGAAGCGCATGAGGCCTTCAAACTGCCTGTAGGAGATGCCGGCGGGCCTCTGGGGGAGAGGGAGGAACCGTATGGAACCCAGACTACTCCCTTTCCCTTGGGACACCCACTCCAGATCCACTCCGGCTCTGTTCATTCTTCCAAGGGCAGGGCTCCTGGTTTCTAAAGTCGCTGGCCTGGCCATGCTTAGGGGCTGCTCTGGGCAAGGGAGGGAGCACAGGGACCAAGCTCCTCCCTGGCCCATGGCTCCTACCCTCTGGCTGACAAGCAGGCGGTAGGCATGCTGGATGGCAGTTCGCTTGTGCAGTAGCAACGACTTGAACTTGCGTTTCTCAATGTCATTGAAGGTGTCGAACACCACTGCCAGAAGCTGTGGGAGAGAAGCACAGAGCCCTGGTTCAGGATGGTGAGTGGCTGGGGCAGGGGGTGCAGGGGGGTATGGGTTCATCATCTAGGCAGGGCTCTCATCCAGCCAACCCAGAGAGGCTCTGGGGAGACCCTTTCGCCTGCACTTCATGGGGTAGGAAGTCAGTCTCCCAAGTCTCAACAGAGGAAAGCCCTTTGTTCCTCTCGTAAATTTCCCTCTTCAGATACATGAAGGCATTGTTACTCAATCTTTCCCAGGTTCCCCTCCACTTTCCCACACTTTCCCCAGTTCCAGCGTGTCCCAGGCTGGGCAGGGGCAAGCCAGGGGAGGATAGAGTAGCAAGAGGAGTGCATCTGGGTTCTGAGCCCAGTCTGACTCCGGCCAGTGGCAGGAGGAGGCTGCCTGCCCACTGCCCTCCTGACCTCCGAGCCAGAAGTACCCTTCCTCCTCCTGCCCCCTTAGTACTTCTCCTTGTGAGTCACTGCTTCACGTGTGGCCCAGGAAAAGGGGGAGTGAGAGGCTCTGCATGCAAGGAAATAACGTTCTAGAGTTGGCTAGTACCAAAGTTAGCTTATCAGAGGGGGATGGAAGGTGGGGGAAGAACTTGAAAGAATCCTTTTTCGAAACACTTTCTCTGTCTTTAAAAATGTTTTAAGGGAAACAAACTCTCTGGTCCTTTCCCTCAAACTGGTCCCCCATTTTTTCCCTGTGGATCAAAGGTCAGCACGCTTTTTCTGTAACGGGTTCGATAGCAGCTGTTTTAGGCTCTGGAGGCCAAATGATCTCTGCTGCAACTACTAACCTGTGGTCATGTCATGTGATCAGCCACAGACTATACATAAACAAATGGGCATGACTGTGTCCCTGTGTATTTACGAACACAGGCTGTGGGCCACATTTGGCCAGCAGGCCGTACTTTGTTGACTGTTGCCCTAAATTCTCACAGCTCTAAATATATTACAAATTAAATCAAATACAAAGAAGTACTCAACATATTTCTTCTTGGTTTTGAGGAATTAACACAAGAATATATTTTCTCCTTTTTAAGACTTAAATTTTGGCCAGGTGCTGTGGCTCACACCTGTAATCCCAGCACTTTGGGAGGCTGAGTCGGGCAGATCACCTGAGGTCAGGAGTTCGAGACCAGCCTGACCAACATGGCAAAACCCTGTCTCTCCTAAAAATACAAAAATTAGTCGGGTGTAGTGGCATGTGCGTATGCCTATAATCCCAGCTACTCAGGAGGCTAAGGCAGGAGAACCACTTGAACCTGGGAGGTGGAGGTTGCAGTGAGCCGAGACTGCACCACTGTATTCCAGCCTGGGTTACAGAGCGAGACTCCATCTCAAAAAAAAAAAAAAAAAAAGGACTTAAAATTTTTTAGATTTCACATGCCTACCTGGAGAAGATGATTTTCATTTCTATACTGGGCCTGACTGTGGTGACTGGTGTGAGAATGCTCTGCGGAAGCATAAAAATAAACACAACACTCGATCGGAAGCCTCTTCCCATTAGTCCTGCCATGGATGTGTGGTCTGAGCACCGGCCTAACAGCCTGGTGTCGGATGTGATCTATGATGGCTGGGACATTCCTGGAGGCTGTCTGCGCCTCCACAAGCACCCTCAAAGTTCTTTGAGCACAGGGGCTTCACAGAACGTGTTCTATACTGGATTTTCCGATGGTTTCTGATAAATGAGGTAGAAATACACAAGAGATTTCTGGCATGTGAATGCAACTGAACAGAGTGGTTAGGAACAGGGCTCTGGAATGGGCCTGGCCTGGCCACTCCAAGCTATGCAGCCGTCAGCAAATCATACTGTCACTCTGACCCTCAGTCTCTTCATCTGCACTTCGAGAACCATACTCACTACCTCCAGGGTTGTGTTTATTTATTAAATCATTTCATCCTTATATGTAAAGCACTTTGCATAGTGCCAGGTGGCTAAGGCTTACTAAATGCCAGCTTTTACGGTTATTATAATATAGTTGGCCTTCCGTATCTGTGGGTTCTGCATCCATGGATTCAAACAACTGCAAATCAAAAATATTCCAAAAACAAAATGATGGTTGCATCTGTACTGTACATGTACAGCCTTCTTTTTCTTGTCATTATCCCCTAAACAATATAATAAAACAACTTTTTTTTTTTTTTTTTAATACGGAGTCTCACTCTGTCACCCAGGCTGGAGTGCAATGGCATGATCTTGGCTCACAGTAACTTCCACCTCCTGGGTTCAAGCAATTCTTCTGCCTCAGCCTCCTGAGTAGATGGGATTACAGGCACCCACCACCACACCCAGCTAATTTTCTCAAGTAGAGATGGGGTTTCACCATGTTGGCCAGGCTGGTCTCAAACTCCTGACTTCAAATGATCCACCCACCTTGGCCTCCCAAAATGCTGGGATTAAAGGCGTGAGCCACCCTGCCCAGCCCAGTATAACGACTATTTACATAGCTTTTACACTGTATTAGGTGTTATAGGTAATGCAGGATAATTTAAAATATACGAGAGGATGAATGTGCACAGGTTATCTGCAAATACTCTGTCATTTTAGACAAGGGACTTGAACATTTGTGGATCTTCATACCTACAAGGGGTCCTGCAAACAATCCCTGTGGACACTGAGGGTCAACTGTTTCTGATGTAAGAATGCAAAGGTCCCAGGGTCGCCTGGGTTTAACATCCAGCACTCTCAGCAGCAGCAGCACTGCCCTGGTGAGGACGCCACCCCCAGCAACTGGCTGAACTCCTGAAGTCCTGACAGGGCATTCCCTGCAACACTGCACCTGACTATGAATCTGGGACTTCCTGCCCCAGCGTTCTGCCCTGAGAGGCGGAAAGCAGTCCCCACTTCTCCACTCCCACGGTGCCCAGCGCTGTGTGGGTAGGGGCAGGTTGCTTCAGCATATAGCCTGAGGCGCAGTCACTCACCAGGTTCATGATGAAGTACAGCTCAATGGAGAGGTACACAATGAAGAAGACACAGGACCAGGGGTTCCGGGAGTAGGAGGGCATCATCACATCTGGGAAACTGTATTTGCAGAGGGTGACCCGGCGTGCTGTATCTGCCTGTCTCCATCCTCTCAGAGCACATGCCTTGCAGAGGACAGCTCCTTGTTCGCCTTCCCAGCCTCCAACCCCGGTTCCCCTACTCTCACCCCTGGGCTTCATGCTCAGTGGGCCAACCCTGTCTCCCAACGGCACCACAGCACCTGCCTGTGCTGGGATGTGGAATATACTTTGCAGAAAAGAGGAGGAGACCCCAGCGCGGCAGCAGAGGACCAAAGGCAACGCAGAGCCTGCACTTACTTGGCTGTGGTTAGAAGGACAAACAGACTGACAATGCTGTTCTCCAGGCTGCTGAAGTACTGCAAGGCAAGAGGGGGCAGAGGAGAGGTCGGGACCAGCCAAGAGCACACGGCCGCCAGGAACAGGCTGTGATGGGCCACCTGGTGCACCCTGCCATGCCTGCTCTTGCATCTCTCAAGGAATCCCTGAGGGAGGCAGAGGAAAGAGCAAACACGCAGTCCAGAGGCCTCCCCTTTCCTGCACCCGATGTTTCTGGCAGAAGCAGACTATTGACTTGGGGGCACTTTTTTCTAGGGAGTCACATGTCTGGGCCATTCGCCTGGTGCTCCCCCACTACTCCTCTGCCAAAATATTCCAATGGTCCAAACCTGATCCTGGCGGCACCCCTTTCAAGGACAGAAAAGGGGATCCCCTGCTCTTAAGGAAGGAAGTGGTCAAGTCTGAGTGACGGGAACTCCCACGTGCGGTGCACACACAAGCTATGATGAGAAACCAGGCAGGGCCCCCCTTCCCCACATGGCTACAGGGCCACGCTGGTGACCCTGTCTGAGGGAAAAGCCCTCCATAAAAGAAGAGACAGACAAACGTGCCAATTACTTACGGGATCTGAAGGGTTAGGGGAGAACAAGTAGAAACCTAGAAGCAGGTGGAAACACAGATAAACAAAAGGATTAGAGCAGAGGTCCCAAAACCTGGTGTCAAAAGGACCGGACAAATACAGGCAAATGAATGCAGCAGGTCAGGAAGAGCAGCAGGGACTGCTGGGGACCACAGCACCCTAAGAACACATGCTCTGTTGGAAGGGAGCAGGGCTGCAGGCACCAGACGCTTGCCGCTCTACAGCAATGTGCTGGGCACTATCGGCTCTGTTCTTTCAAAAGGGGGAAGTCTGTATTTTTGTATCTAATTTTAAAAAGCTGGCTCCAAGTTTTCAGACCAAACAAAACCCATCTGTAGGCTGGATCTGGAATCCAGGCTGCTGTTTTGCAATCTTAGGTTCTGAGAACATGACAGCCGAGTAAAATTCCAAAGGGATCCGCTGCTCCCCTGCAGCCAGGGTCCCAGGGTGGGAATGCCATTCATTTCCTCCCTTCAGGAATGGACCACTCCCGGAGTCCCTGAAATCCTGAGTGGGAAAAGGGAGGAACTCTGCCCTCAGGGGAAATCAGCCCTACCCCTGGAGAAGCACAAACAAAATTCTACCAAGAGTGGGATGGCGGGTGGGAGGAAGTGAGAGCCATGACTCAGGACAAGGCAGTCATGAGGGCCGGGAGGGGTGGGGCCTGGCTCTAGCCTCAGAGTCAGGGCTCTGGAGTCCCACTGTCTTCGCCATCTGCGGAGTCCTGGCGAAAAGACCTTGGCTTTCCCAGCTGAGTACCAGGGCTTCCAATGTCTACGCCCTGTGACTCTGTGTGGCTATCACAGTCAGCCCCATGTGAAAAACCAAGCCCTCCTGAGTGAGCAGCCTGTGACCTTGCTGTACCCAGTGAAGCTGAAGCTTGCCGTCTCTCAGGGCCCAGGCAAGTGCCTTCGAGAAACTCTCAAGCGTGACCACCAGGAAACACACAGGAGTGTTGACTGCAGTGGGATTTGTGATAAGAAAAACATCCAACACGAGAGCAGATTAACAAGCTTTGGCATACTTGCTTCGCTCCAGTGAAAATGAATATATGGCATCTACATGTATCAACAGGAATAAATTTCAAAAACACAGTACTGAGCGAAAGAGCAATGTGTAGAAGTGGACACCCATATTATATAACCACTTAGAGACTTTTTTAAGTATGCAAAGCGTTATCATTTCTTTGTCACTTGGGGAAATGTAAATGTGAAACAAAATATAAAGAAGTGCATGGGAATGATAAGCTTAGGACAGTGGGTACCCTTGGGGAAAGTGGGAATCACAATCACTAAAGGTCACAAACGTGCCTTCCATTTTATTCTAAGGCTTCATTTCCTAAGCTGGATGGTAGGTCCATGGGTGTTCATGTTATTATTATTTATTTTGAGACAGGGTCTTGCTCTGTCACCCAGGCTGGAATGCAATGGCACCGTCACAGCTCATTGCAACCTCTGTCTCCCCACGCTCAGGTGATCCTCCTGCCTCACCTCCTGAGTAGCAGGGACCACAGGAGCATGTCACACACCACCATGCCCAGCTAATTCCTGTATTTTTTTTTGTAGACATGGGGTCTCGCGCTGGTCTCGAACTCCTGGACTCAAGCGATCTACCTGCCTCAGCCTCCCAAAATGGTGGGACAATCGGCATGTGACACCATGCCTGGCGTATTTTTAAAACCTTTCTGATTTTCTGAAACTACCTGCTCTGGTCTGAATGTTTGTGTTCCCTGCCCCTAATCCCTATGTTGAAATCTAATCCCCAAGTTGAGGGTGTTAGGAGGTGCGGGCTGTGGGAGGTGAAGAGGTCATGAGTGTGAAGTCCTCCCGAAGTGCCCATATAAAAGAGGTCTCAGAGGCCGGGCGCAGTGGCCCACAATCCCAGCACTTTGGGAGGCCAAGGCAGGTGGATCACAAAGTCAGGAGTTGGAGACCAGCCTGGCCAATATGGTGAGACCCCGTCTCTGCTAAGAGTACGAAAATTAGCTGGGTGCGGTGGTGGGTGCCTGTAGTCCCAGTTACTCAGGAGGCTGAGGCAGGACAATCACTTGAACCTGGGAGGCGGAGGTTGCAATGAGCCGAGATCACGCCACTGTACTCCAGCCTGGGTGACAGGGTGAGACTCTGTCTCAAAAAAAAAAAAAGAGGTCCCAGAGAGCTGCCTCCCACCTTCCACCACGTGAGGACACAGCCAGAAGGCACCACCTATGGATCAAGGAACAGGCCCTCACCAGACACCCACGGCTGGCCCTTGATCTTGGACTTCCAGATTTCACAGCCTCCAGAACAGGGAGAAAAAAACTTCTGTTGTTTATAAGCCACCCAGTTGGGAAGAAATGAACTTTGGTTGTTTATAAGCCATGCAGTCTATGGCATTTTGTTATAGCAGTCCAAAAGGACTAAGGCACTGTCAAAATAATTTTTCTTCTCTTTTTTTTTTGAGACAAAGTCTCACTTACTCTGTTGTGGCCCAGGCTGGAAAGCAGTGGTACGATCTCAGCTCACTGCAACCTTGGTATCCCGGGTTCAAGCAATTCTCCCGCCTCAGCCTCCCAAGTAGCTGGGATTACAGGCCTGTGTCACCCACGCCTAGCTAATTTTTGTACTTTTAGTAGAGACTGGATTTCACCATGTTTACCAGGCTGGCCACAAACTCCTGACCTAGATTATCCGTCCACCTTGGCCTCCCAAAATGCTAGGATTATAAGCGTGAGCCATTGCGCCAGGCCCAAAATAATTTTTCATCCACTGTGAACGTGCTTTTTGAGTGCACCTAGGCCTGAGAAGCAGGAACTCACCGAGGATGGCGAAGATGATCATGAAGAACAGCAGCAGCAGGAGGATGTCCATGAAGGGTGGCAGGGACTGGAAGATCTGCCGCAGGTTGCTGGGGAGAGATAGGGCAGCTCAGGGGAGGTGCCAGCTGGGGCGGGCCGTCTAGGCCTCCTCCTTGTTGAGATGGGGGCCTAGTGCTTCTGACTCGAAATACTAAACCCTGCCACACCCTGGTGTGACATCATGCTTCATTTTCCTAAAGTGTCTTGAGACCCCCACTCAGTGGGTGGCGGGGAAAGAACTGGGGCAGACGTAGCACACAGCCACCTCCACCTGGTGACGGCCCAAGGAGGCAAGTGCCATGCAAGTGGGGAACAGAGCAGCAGAAGGCCAAGGGCATCACCTTGGGCGCAAAGGTCAGTTTCCATGAGCAGGATGTGGAAAGCATGAAGACATTTCAAGGCCACTTAGTCCTGGGACACTGGGCCTGTTTCAAGGACAAGTCCTGTTTCTAGCTTTGCAGATGGGC
Organism: Piliocolobus tephrosceles; assembly: GCF_002776525.5. Lineage (NCBI taxonomy): Eukaryota > Metazoa > Chordata > Mammalia > Primates > Cercopithecidae > Piliocolobus > Piliocolobus tephrosceles. Next base: position 110,908,757 of record NC_045443.1, on the reverse strand, counting down.
ACAAAGAATGAATTACAAGCCCACTCTCAGCAACAGTAGACCAGCCAAGAAATTTTCCAGATTGCGTCTCCCAAAATAAATCTCAGTCGAGGCTTGGTCCGGTTTGAGTTTGGTCCCACAGCCTCAGTGGAGATGGCGGGAGAGTCTGCTTGTGTCACATGGATGCTGCTGAGCTGCCTGCATTTGGGTAGATAACACACATAGAGTGAGGAAGCAGCTCTGGAAGGCTGCAGAAAAGATGGGAAAAAGCCCTGGACCCAGAGGCCGCAAACCTACCCTGCGGCAGGAACATCGCCTTCTCCTGTGCATGGGTGGAATGGCAGAGGGAGAGTGAGTGTGTGTGTACTCCCACCGGCATGCAGGGTCGACCTCATCACTGACTGACTCACAAGCTCTTGCCCCACCAGCCCAGAGGTCAGGCCATGCCAGGATAGTGACTGTCTGCCCAGCTTCCAACCCGGGCCTTACCGCCGGACGCCACCGCAATACCGACAGTCCACCAGGAAAATGCAGCGCAGTGCTCGGGTCACCCGCACATGGGACATCTGCCGTACCAACACCACGATGGCCTCGATAAACTGCACCACCAGCACCGAGGTCTGCAGGGGGCAGGCATGGAGCACTGTCAGGCCCTGCAGCCCAGCCGTCATCCTGCATACCTAGAATGGGGGGCTGGAGAGGCAGTGCCCACTCTGGCCTCGGGAGGCCTTTTCTTCTCTCCAGCCCTCTCTCTCACACTTCCTGCCAACACCAGGCAGCCCCAGAAGAAAAAAACTCCAGCTGCAGGCTCAGGTGTGTGGCACCAGGAGAATGAGCCGAAGGGAAGCATGACTGCTGGTATCCACTGAGGAGGCAAAACTGCCACTCTGCCAGGCCCCCTCGATCAGCCCTCCCTACTCACATCAGGGATCCTGGGGCCTGCAGCTCCTCTTCAGCTCTGCTTACTTGGCTACACTCTCCTAGAGTAGCACACATGCTCCACACACTACAAAGTGCCACCTTGACGTGCTCCTACTCACGCCACTCTCTGTGGCACAGAGAGAAAACGCATAACACTAGGGACAGGTGAGCCCAGGCGCAGTGGGGTGTGAACCCCATATCTCCAGATGAATATAAAACAGGGAGAGCAGCACACGTCTCTCCAAGGTGACTGCGCCAGTGCCTGGCAGGTACTAAACACCCCCTCACATTAGCTACTGCTGGCATCACCACAACATCTAGGGCACTGGCAAGGCTGAGGGCGTGGTCAGGACAAGGACCCTAGGGTGACACCTCTAAGCATGGACTGGGTCCATGGTGGATTCTGAATTGTACCAAAGAGACAGGTTTGAAGGTGACATGGGAGAAAAGGCTGCAAGGGGAGGGACAGATGGGCGGACACATCACCTTGACCATGGTCCGCTTGTGCCGGATGAAGGTGTGGAGGCCCAGCCAGCGTAACTTCATGCAGAGTTCAAACACTACCACCATCAGGGCGAATAGCTCCAGGGTGGCGTGGACCTGAGACCAGAGGGTGTGGGGATGTGTCATGGCCAGCCCAGCCCACGGCCACTCCTCATTGCCCAATCCTCCCAGGACCTGGAAGTGCCCCAGGACATCCTCCCAACACACATCAGAGTTACAAAAACCTGGCCCTGCTAGCCTAAAGACAAAGCCTTGGTCACGGAGCCTTCCCCAGAACAACTAAACATAAACTTGATATCCAGGAAACTGACATGCTGGTCCAAATGATGAAAAATCAGGAAGGAGCCTGAAGTTTAAAAGTAAGAAAAACAAATTAGCTGGGCGAGGTGGCGCACACCTGTAATCCCAGCTACTCAGGAGGCTGAGGCAGGAGAATCGCTTGAGCCCAGGAGGCAGATGTTGCAGTGAGCCGAGATGGTGCCACTGCACACCAGCCTGGGCAACAGAAGGAGACTCAGTCTCAAAAAGAAAAAAAAAATAAGAAAAACAAAATAAGATAAAATTTAATATCTAGCCTTGTTCTAAGAGGGATTTCATGTAATTTACAAAAGATCTATGAAAGACACTAAGAAAGCATCAATTAGGAACTTAAGAAATAAAATCCGATTGTCAAAGAAACAAGCAGAGAGCAGTTCCTAAAACTCTCATCCTCATTCTGGACAAAAGGACAAGACATGAAAAACCCTCTGCTGGAAAACCTTCCCAGCAGGGAAGTCAAGTGCTTCTGGGAAACAGACATGGGAGAGCTCCTCCTCCCAGGGGTGCGGAGGTCCGGGGCCTGTGGACATTCCAGTGGGCAGGAACTGACAGAGTGAAGGGATGGGAAGACAGACTCCAGCACAGGGGACAGAGTGGGGGAAGTGTGCAGAGGAAGAAACACAGACTGGCTGGAACTGTGAGTTCCAGGCACGAAGAAGGAGAAACAGGAGGGAAACTGAGTCATGGAGGGCCTCAGAGGCCAGGCTGGATGAGCGCTTCCTAACTCAACAGGCACAGGCTTCCTTCCCTGCTTCCATGCCTCCCGCACACCCTTTGAGAAGGGAACAAGCACAGCTCCACACCTGCTCTGGCCCCCACTGAATGATGGCTGGGCCTAGGTGTGGGGACATCTGAGGGGCTGGAGCTGCCCAGGAAACATCCCCGCCACCCATGGTGACCACACCCAAATGCCTTCTCCTTTGGGGCTGGAGACAGAGTAGTGGGACTGTCCACTGGGTGCCCTCCCCACCCGGAGCCAAGGTGTGGGCACTGGTTCTGAGCAGGGCCTGGGACACTTCCCCTCCCTGGAATGTACTGGTGGGTAGAATCCCAGAGAGACTGGCTGAAGGCCATTCACTCCAGCTGGGACACCCAGGCATTTCTGCTCCCAAGGCCTCTATGACCACCTGGTATCTCTCTGTTTTAAGTCTGTTTGCAGTGTTTGTCCTCCCAGTATGTTCCTTTTTGGGGTTCTCTCGTTTGCCCTGAAAGCCGTGGCTCCCAGCCCCCCATGTGAGGAGCATGTGCGCTCACGTAGATGCCGAGCCGGAGCGCGGGGACGGCGGGGGCCTCGCACAGGGAGAGCAGCAGCAGCAGCAGGGCCGTGGCCAGCTCCATCAGGTAGAAGAGGTGATTGTGTGCAAAGAGGTAGGCCGCCAGCGCCTTGGCATCCTTGGGGTGGGTGAAGAACTTGTCATTGTTCTCGCCTTCCTGAAAAGATGAGAGCAGTGTGGGCATGTGAGCCTGGAGACCTGTCCAGCGCCAAAGAGGAACCATGGGCAGGGGAGGAAAGGAAGGCCCCAGGCAGGCGAGGAGAGATTCAGGCCAGAGACAGAAGATGCTGGAAAATCAAAATGATCTTCGCAGAACTCATGATGGTCAAGTCTCACTCCTGCCTGCTGATGGGCTCAAGAGACTTGCTGCTTCTTAAAAACCACTTGGAGGAACCAAAGACTAAAAGGGTCCTGAGACAGCCAGGTGTAGTGACATCCCAGCTACTCCAGAGACCAAGGCGGGAAGATCCCTTGAGCCAGGAGTTCAAGTCTAGCCTGGTCAACACAGCAAGACCCCATCTCTTAAAAAAGAGGGGAGGGGCTGGGTGCCATGGCTCATGCCTGTAATCGCAGCACTTTGGGAGGCTGAGGCAGGAGGATTGCTTGAGCCCATGAGTTTGAGACCAGCCTGAGCAACATGGTGAGACCCCTGGTGCCAGCTACTTAGGAGGCTGAGATGGGAGAATCACTTGAGCCCGGGAGGTCAAACCTGCAGTGAGCCAAGATCGTGCCACTGTACTCCAACCTGGACCACAGAGCAAGATCTGGTCTCAAAAAAAAAAAAAGAAAAGAAAAAGAAAAAAAAGAAGAAAGGTCCTAGGAGGAGGTAAAGAGAAACAGGCATGTCCAGTCCCCTCAGAGGCCAAGTTCTCCCTCTAGGAGTGCCCAGCAGAGTGTAAAGAGCTCAGAGGCCAGGTTCGGTGGCTCATGCCTGTAATCCCAGCACTTTGGGAGGCCGAGGCGGGTGGATCACAAGGTCAGGAGATTGAGATCATCCTGACTAACACGGTGAAACCCCGTCTCTACAAAAAATACAAACAAATTAGCCGGGCATGCAAGACTCTGTGTCTCAAAAAAAAAAAAAAAAAAGAAAAAAAAAAGAGCTCAGTGTAAAGAGCCTGGGAGGAACCACATGAGCTGAACCTTGGCTTTCTACTCCTTCCCTGAGGAATGTTGGGAAGGTTCCTTCGCCCTTGAGGCTCAGCTTCTTCAACGGTAAGGGCACTAACATTAGTACTTCCTCCTGGGGCTGTTGTGAAGAAGAAAGGTGAGGACATTTGAAATGCACTTAGAGTGGTGTCTGCCACACAGTCAGCTCACTACAGGTATTCGCTATTATCGTAACTTACATGAACATTACCAGAAAAAAGGAAGCCAATAACCCTGCCCAGTCAGACCCTTTAACACCCTTCAAGAGTTACCCAGAACAGGCACAGTGGCTCATGCCTGTAATCCCAGCACTTTAGGAGGCTGAGGCGCATGGATCACCTGAGATCAGGAGTTCGAGACCAGCCTGGCCAACATGGTGAAACCTCATCTCTACTAAAAATACAAAAATTAGCCGGGTATGGTGGCATGTGCCTGTGGTCCCAGCTACTTGGGAGGCTGAGACAGGGGAATCACTTGAACACTACTATACTCTATACTCCAGCCTGGGTCCCTGTCTCCAAAAAAAGGAGCTGCACAGTGGCGTATTGCTACTATACATTTACTTAATTCAGGATTCCCCATACCCTACTTTGTTTCAATTGACAAATAATAATTGTATATGGGGTACAATGTGATATTTTGATATATTTATATGTTATGTAACAACATTTTTTTTTCTTTTTTTTTGAGACAGAGTCTTCCTGTGTCACCCAGGCTGGAATGCAGTGGTATAATCTCAGCTCACTGCAACCTCCGCCTCCTGGGTTCAAGCAATTCTCTTGCCTCAGCCTCCTGGGTAGCTGGAACGACAAGTGCACACCACCACACCTGGCTAATTTTTGTATTTTTAGTAGAGATGGTGCTTCACCATGTGACCCAGGCTGGTCTTGAACTCCTGAGCTCAAGTGATCCGCCCACCTCAGCCTCCCAAAGTGCTAGGATTACAAGTGTGAGCCATGCTCGGCCCATTCTCACAAACCATGCTCGGCCCATTCTCACAAACTTATTCTGGGAAAGGCCCTGCTTGCAGTTTGCAGAGTGACTGTGAGTGAGTCACTTCCCTGAAGCTGGATAAACTGCTCTCCTCATTAGCAAAAAATCGAGGCAAACCACAGACCCAGCAGCAAACCTGGCAGGGGTAGGCATGTCAAAGGGAGCAAACACCTTGGCAATCAACAGAGGGTAAGTTGAACATGGTTCTGTGCTCTGTGCAGGGCTCTGGTTTTCACTACCACCTCCATGGCCACAGCAGTGGGCAGGGGGCCACATACAGTGGCCTGGGAAGCTGCTGGTTTCAATAACAAAAAAAAAAAAAAAAAAAAAAAAAATGTATTTCTTGGGCAATTTCTTCCAACAAATAGCCAGGAATGAAGGTCTCACTAGAAGAACCACTAACATGGGGGCTCAGATTTTAACTCTAGGACTTGGAATCATCCCAGAAGAGATGGGGGGAATGAGGTCTCCACCAACAGATGGAAATATCACCCATGGCACTGGATTCTGAAGAAAACCCAAGAGAACGTCGGCCCTGTTTCCTGGCTGCTGATCATAAACTAGATTTGGAAAAATAAGGAAGGCCAGTTGTAGCGACTTCTAGGCCTTTGCTCTCTGCTCCCTGGGGTCCAAGTCCACATAGAAATGAGTACTGTTTCAAAGGCACCAGGACTGCTGAGCACGTGGCTCCAGAGGATGAATGAGTTAACAGGTAACAGGTAAAATGTGGGAAGCGGGGAAACTGCAGGCACCAGACACCCTCAAAGTAGCGAGGGCCAATTATCCACGCACACCAGCAACCTGGCTCACTGCAAGACCTGTAGCCTGGCTGCAAGTGTGAAAAGCCAGGCCATCTTGAGCCAGGCACAGAGGCTCACACCTGTAATCCCAGCACTTTGGGAGGCTTAAGTTGGTGGATCACTTGAGGTCAGGAGTTTGAGACCAGCCTGGCCAACATGGTGAAACCCCGTCTCTACTAAAAATACAAAAATTAGCCGGGCGTGGTGGCAGGTGCCTGTAGTCCCAGTTACCTGGGTGGCTGAGGCAGGAGAATCGCTTGAACCTGGAAGGAGGTTGCAGTGAGCCGAGATCGCACCACTGTACTCCAGCGTGGGCAACAGAGCGAGAGTCTGTCTCAACAAAAACAGGCCATCTCATCCTCCAGGAACAGATGTGAATGACTGTGACTGTTCAAAGAAATCCAAGTTTTTCTTACATTTTTTTTAAAAAATGCATTTTTGGTAAAATAATTTAAACAATATAAATTTGTAAGGTAGTAAAAATTCCATCAGCCACAGATAATCATCTTTAATATTTAAACAACTTTCCAGATATGTATAAATATCTGTACACATACATACCCACATGCATATGCTGCTGTATGACATCAATTTAAAATGACCATACAACACCAGCTGTTCCATAACTGCTTTTTTCCACAAATACATGGCCCATTTTCAAGGAGATGCACACAGTCAGTTCATAAGTGATGCAACAGCACACAGAATCAAAAATATCATCTGGAGGCTAAACAGTTTAAATGTGGAGCTCTGCAACTCCCTAGCCAGGTGGCCTTGGGCATCATTTGGCCCCTCTGAGTCTCAGTCACCACATCTGTAAAGTGGGAGATGATCACTGCAGCCTCAGAGGCTTGTTAAAAAGATTAGCAGGTGCCCCTTAAAGTCTCATATTTTCATTACCAATGTCCTCACCTGCTTAGGAAAAGGAGGAATGATCAGGATCCTTAGAGCTTTAGCCATTCTGAGTCTGTGTTCTGACAAATCCCACCCTCTTATCCAGCCTCAGAGAAGGCGATGTGCAAAAGATGTCCCTGCTAGATCATTAACAAGTATGCCTGAGCTTGGGACAATTTCCCTAAAACATTCTGTTGCCTTAACTTGAAACAAAACACAATCGTTTAGGTGTATATGATGCTGCATGAAAATATGAGAAACAGTTGATTGAACAACCATCAAACAAATGTCTAAATTTCATTAAATCTTTTTTCTTTTTTTTAGACAGGGTCTCATTTTGTCACCCAGGCTGAAGTGCAGTGACACAAACATGGCTCACTGAAGCCTCAACTTCCCAGACTCAGGCGACACCTTCACCTCAGTCTCGCAAGCAGCTGGGACTAGAGGGTACACTTGCCACGCCTGGCTAAGTTTTGTATTTTTTCCAGAGATGGATTCTGCCATGTTGCCCAGGCTTGAATTTCACTAAATCTTTTTTAAATGACAAAACAAATACTTGCAGTGGAGAGCTGATTCAGATAAGAAAGATTAGGGGAAATTATGATGTGAATGCATTTAAGAAAAAGTCTATTTCCTCATCCAAACTCTTAATGCAAACCAGAAACTGAAATCTTATAGTGACAAGATTGGCAAGATTAAGGTTAAAATGTCACCGCCACTGGGGCCGTCAGTAAAGAGGCAATACTTCCTGTGGAGAGGATTCCATACTAAACATCAAGGCCCTAAAAATTGTTGATTCCTTCTACCTGGTCATTCCATTTCTTAGACTTTCCATTTCTTTTACTTTTCTAGTAAAATAATCCTAGATGTAAGGCGGTGGGAGTGCTATGTATAGACTGTCCTTGGATTATAATTTACAATAAGGGAAAATATTCAAGATTATCAGGTTAAGTAAATTAGGATAATTTACCTGATATAATTTAAAGCTATTTAAATAGCCAGGTGTGGTGGCTCATGCCTGTAACCCCAGCAATTTGGGAGGCTGAGGTGGGCAGATCACCTGAGGTCAAGAGTTCAAGACCAGCCTGGACAACATGGCGAAACCCTATCTCTACTAAAAATACAAAAATTAGCCGGGCATAGTGGCACATGCCTGTGATCCCAGCTACTCCAGAGGCTGAGGCAGGAGACTCGCTTGAACCCGGGAGGCAGAGGTTGCAATGAGCCAAGATCAAGCCACTACAATCCAACTCCAGCCTGGGTGATGGAATGAGACTGTCTTCAAAAAAAGAAAAAAAGAAAAAAAAAAAAGCTTATGCTAGGGGGAAAAAAAAACCAGAATATAAAATTGCACATACCATATGACTTTTTTGGAAAACAGATATATTATTCTTATAACATTTTTTTTTTTAAACCTGGAAGGAAATAATGTTGACAGTGACTGCCCTAGGTGAATGTTTCTTCATTCTTTTTTGTATCTAAATTTATTGTAATAGCATATATTACTTTCACCTTTCACACAAAAATATTAAAAAAAAAAAAATCCTAAAATAGCAAACAGGAAAGCAGCAACAAGTTAAACAGGAATAAAGCTACAGCATTCAGTATGTAAAGAAGAGTTCCCTCCTGAGAATGTGGCCTCTCAGTGTGCCCTGAGAAGAGGGAGGGTGGCAGGGAAGGCCGAGTGGACAGACTCTGCAAATTGTGGGGGTTGGCACAGCCCCAAACAGGGGCCTGAAGACAAGCCGGTGCACGGCAGTTTTCCCCTATGAGCACAGTCAGGTCAGCCAGCCCATCTTACAAACCTGAAGCTCATATACGAGCAACAGCAGCATCAACCGCTGCTGGAACTGAATTTCTGGGCACCTAACAGAGTCCTGGCTGCCCCACCCCACCAATAGGTGCAGAGAACTGCCAGGGCCTGACTGGAGATACTCACCTGGAGGTAGATTGCTGCCTCTTGGTAATTCATCTCCCAGTTGTGTGTGGGGCTGGAGGGGGAATTCCCGCCCTCAGAGCTGAGACTGAGGGCCTGCGAGTCGTGGATGGCATAGCTGCCGCCATCTGCATTGGAAGAGGAGAGAGACTCACTTGGCACCCAGGCTTAAGAGCATAAAGACACTGTTCGGCAGAAGAAAAGCCTGGTAGTCCCTTCATATGCTCACATGGACATCCCGTCATCTTCAAATCAACCTCCATGCTGTGTACTGATAATGGCAAGAATTAGCACAGCTGGTTACAAATGTTTTCCTTTCTCTTGGTAAGTGAAAAAAGCAAGTACAAAAGAGTACAAACAGTATGCTCTCTAATGTGTACAAAAGGGAGGAAACAAGAAAACATAAATACATCGACTTATCTTTACCAAAAGAAACACAGGAAGGAAAAATGAGAAGTCAATGAAATCAGTCGTCCTACAAGGGCTATAAGAACAGTGTAGATGGACCCTTTTTGAATCCTTTGACTTTTGGAAGCATATTAACATCCTACTTAGTTAAAAATTAAAAACAACTGGATTTGTCCCCTGGTGCAGGGCCATCTGTTGCTCTTCCCTGCTGACAGCCACGCCCTCCTCCCCCAGCAACACTGGGCCATCTGTCTCGGTAGAACATCCCCTCCTTGCTCTGTGTCCACATTGTTTGGCTCTGGCCGACTCCACCCCTGGCTCCCGGGCAGGTGACCTGGGCCTGGCAATGAGCCCCTCGTCTCCCCTGGGCCCAGGGATTGGTTCAGGCATGGCTGCTGACCCAAGTCCAGCCAGTGACAGCTGAACTTGAAACTGTTCCTGGGCCAATGAGGAAGGAGGGGCTCTTTCCCTGTTGTTGCTCGCAGCTGCCTCTGCCACCGCATTGGGAAAACTTGCCTGAGAAGGAAGTCAGCAGAGAACAAAACAATAACCAAGAGATAACACTAACACCAGCTGCACCTCTGGAATTCAGCTGTGCCTGAAATCTACCCCTTAATTTCCAAAATCCAAGCTGATAAAGAGATCCCATTTGAGTCTGAGTTGGGTTTGTCACAATAATCCTGAGACTCTACTGATACACACAGTAAACAATGGCACCAAGAAATGATGCATTCATTGGGAAGAAGTGAATCTGAGAGAAATCTGTAAATCCGCATTGTAAATGATCCACCTGAAGGAAGATAAAGAATCTAATGTTTTGGGCTGAGCACAGTGGCTCACACCTGTAATCCCAGCACTGTGGGAGGCCAAGGTGGACGGATCACTTGAGGTCAGGTGTTCAAGACCAGCATGGCCAACACGACGAAACCCCGACTCTACTAAAAATACAAAAAGTAGCCAGGCGTGGTGGCAGGTGCCTGTAATCCCAGCTATTCAGGAGGCTGAGGCATGAGAATCGCTTGAACCTGGGAGGCAGAGGTTGCAGTGAGCCAAAATTACCCCCCCACTCTAGCCGGGGGGAGAGAGAAAGACCCCGTCAAAAAAAAAAAAAAAAAAAAAAAACTAATGTTTTGATACTGTGATTTGCACAGTTGGCAGGAAGCAAATGTGTAAGGCTTACAACCATGCAAGGGACAGGAAACTGACAGGGCTCAAAGGCCTGCTGGGTTGCAAAAGGTCCTTCTGATCTTGAATTGCCAGTCATGAGCAACCAGGACCAGGCACATCCATTTTCCTAACAATAATGCTGCACATCTTTCCACATGTTTATTTACCATTTGTGTATCTTCTTTGAAGTGTCCAGATCTTTCACCTTTTTCTTTGCTTATTATTATTATTATTATTAAATTGAGACCTCTTTTATACACTCTGGATACAAGTCTATCAGATACATGATGATTTGCAAATCTTTTTCCCCTTTGTAGTTTCTCTTCTCATTCTTTTCTAACGGCGCCTTTCAAAGGTCACTGAAACAGAAGTTTTACAAATTTTGATGAAGGCCAACTTATCCATTTATTCTTTTATGGATTAATACTTTTGATATCGTATCTAAGAAATCTTTGCCTAACCCCTGGTCATAAAGATTTCACATCAGGCCAAGGCGGGGAGGATCACTTGAGCCCAAGAGTTCAAGACTAGCCTGGGCAACACAATGAGATCCTGTCTCTACAAAAAAATTAAAATGAAAAAGATTCCACATCAAGGCACAGTGGTGTAAGCCTGTAGTCCCAGCTGCTAAGAAGGCTGAGGTGGGAGGATCACCTTAGCCTGGTAGTTCAAGCCAGCCTGGACAACACAGAAAGACACTGTCTTTAAAAAAGAAAAATAAAAACAAAGATTTCACATCAATACCTCAATGCCTTGATTACTGTGGTTTTATAGGTCTTAAAATCAGGTAAATGTTGGCAGGGCGCAGTGGTTCACGCCTGTAATCCCAGCACTTTGGGAGGCCAAGGCGGGCGGATCACGAGGTCAGGAGATCGAGACCATCCTGGCTAACATAGTGAAACCCCGTCTCTGCTAAAAATACAAAAAAATTAGCCAGGTGTGGTGGCGGGCACCTGTAGTCCCAGCTACTCGGGAGGCTGAGGCAGGAGAATGGCGTGAACCCAGGAGGCGGAGCTTGTAGTGAACGGAGATCGCGCCACTGCAATCCCGCCTGGGGGACAGAGCGAGACTCCATCTCAAAAAACAAACAAAAAAAACCCAGGTAGTGTTAATCCTCCAACTTCGTTCATCTTTTTTCAAAGTTGTTTTGGCTAGCCCAGTTCTTTTGAACTTCCATATAAACTTTAGAATTAGTCAATTTCTTTGTCCCTAATCTAAGAGTCCAATCAATCAATCAATCGATAAAAACCCAGCCTGGGGAATATAGTGAGACCCTATCTCTACAAAAAAAAAAAAAAATTTTTAAGTAAAAAAATTAGTGGCATGGTGGCATGTGCCTATAATCCCAGCACTTTGGGAGGCTGAGGTGGATGGATCGCTTGAAGTCAAGAGTTGAAGACCAGTCTGGGTAACATACTAAGACCTCATCTCTACAGAAAGTATAAAAATCAGCTGGGCATGGTAGCTTGCACCTATAGTCCCAGCTACTCAGGAGGCTGAGGTGGGAGGATTACTTGAGCCTGAGAGGTCAAGGCTAGAGTGAGCTATGATCATGCTACTGCATTCCAGCCTGGGTGACAGAGCAAGATCCTGTCTCAATAATAACAGGCCAGGCGCAGTGGCTCACGCCTGTAATCCTAGCAATTTGGGAGGCCAAGGCAGATGGATCACCTGAGCTCAGGAGTTCGAGACCACCCTGGGCAACAAAGTGAAACCCCGCCGGTCTCTACTAAAATACAAAAATTAGCCGGGCATGGTGTCACGCACCTGTAGTCCCAGCTACTCAGGAGGCTGAGGCATGAGACTCACATGAGCCCAGGAGGTGGAGGCTGCAGTGAGCCAAGATTGCGCCACTGCATTCCAGCTTGGGCTACAGAATGAGATTCTGTCTCAAAATAAATAAATAAATAAATAAATAAATAAATAAATAAATAAACAAACAAACAGTCAATTTCTACTTTAAAAAAAGCCTGCTGGGATTTGATTGAAATTATGTCAAATCTATCAATGAGACATCTTAAAAACTCATGAGTATGGTATATCTCTCAGTTTATTTTGATCTTCTTTAATTTCTCTTAGTAATGTTTTGTAGCTTTCAGTATATGGACCTGACACATCTTTTGTTAGATTTATCACGAAGTCTTTCATATTTCCGATGCTGCTGTAAATGAAGTTGCCTTTTAATCTCATTTCCAATTGTTTGTTGTTAGTATACAGAAATACAACTAATTTTTATATATTGGCCTTCTATCCTGCAACCTGGATAAGCTCACTTAAAAGGTCTAGTAGCCTCTTTTGTAAATGTCATGGGCTTTTCTATACAGAAGATCATGTTGTCTGAGAATAAGGACATCCTTTCTAATCCAGATGCCTTTTGTTTTTCTTGCCTTATGGCACTTTTTAGAACCTCCCTTACAATACTGAATAAAAATGATAAGAAGGGATATCTTTGTCTCATTCCTGATCTTAGGGGAAAAGCATTCAGTTTTTCACCACTCAGTATGATGTAAGCTAGAAGTTTCTCGTAGATACCCTTTATCAGGCTGAGGAAATTCCTTTCTATGCCTAGTTTGTTGTGAGATCTTACCATGAATAGGTGCTGGATTTTGTCAAACACTTTGTCTACTTTGAGATGATTTCAGCTTGAGTATCCCTAATCTGAAAATCTGAAATCCAAATGCTCCAAATTTCCATACTCTTTGAGTACCAACATGACACTCAAAGAAAATGCTCACTGGAGCATTCTGGATTTCATATTTTCAGGTTAGAAATACTCAACCAATAAGTATAATGCAAATATTCCAAAATCTGAAAAAAATTAAAAATCAGAAATACTTCTGGCCCCTAGCATTTTGGATAAGGGATAGTCAGTCTGTATATGGTTTTTCTTTCTCCTTTGGTTAATATAGTGAATTACAATGATTGGTTTTTGAACATTAAACCAACCCTGCATTCCTGAGCTAAGTCCCTCTAGTCATGATGTATTATCCTTTTTATGTATTATTGCATTTGCTAAAATTGTTTAAATTTTTTGCATCTATATCCACGTAGAATGTTGGTCTGATGTTTCTTTCCTTGTGATGTCTTTGGGTTTCAAGGTAATGCTGGTCTCATAAAATGCGCTAGAAAATATTTCCTCCTTTTCAATTTTCTGGAAGACTTCAGGTCAAATTCATATTATTTCTTCCCTAATGTATAGCATTCACCAGGAAAGCTATCTGGGCCTGAAGTTTTCTTTCTAGGAAAGTTTTTATTATGTATTAACCTTCTTCAGTACATATAGGGCCACTCAGGTTTTCTATTCTTATTGAGAAAGCTTTGGTGGTTTGTATCTTTCAATAAATTTGTCAAGAGGTTAAGCAATCTGTCCAAGATCACACAGCTGTAAGGGCGGCACCAGGCTTTGGCCCCTAGCAGCTTGCCTCCAGAGCAGATGCACTTAACCACTATGCTGTATACTACCACCCCCTCTAAGGAAGAGGAGTTGGGGATGAGGAATGCAGATGATGATTTTAATCTACTGGTAGCGAACATTTATTGAGGTTTACTGTATGCCAAAACCTATCCTATGGCAGATTTTATTTTCCAAAAATGGCCACCATATTATCTTTCACCTTCCATGCTCTTCTGGAACCTTGCCACTTTTCCACACACAGATAGAAGCTGTCTCTCTTCCTCTTGAAATCAGGTGAGCCTTCATGACTGCTGTGACTAATAGAGAACAGGGAACCTCATGACTTCTGAGGTTATAAAAATACTTTCACCTTATTCTCTTGAGGCACTTACTTGTGGAACCGAGCGACCATTTTGTAAGGAAGCCCAAGCAGCTGGTGGAGAGGGAAGACTCAAGGCCCCAGTTCACAGCCCAGCTGAGCACCCAGCCAAGGGGTAGCACCAACTTCTCTGACACATCAAGGTGCCATCTCAAAAATAGATCCTCCAGCCCCAGTTAAGCTGTCCAAACAGATGCTACATACAACAGCAAAAAGGCAACTCCACCAAGCCCTGCTCAAACTGCAAACTCAAGCAAAATAAATGTTGCCATCTTAAGGCACTCTGTTGGGGCAGTGATTTGTTACAAGGGCAGCAGATAACTGACACCTATCTAAATACATTGTATCTATTAACCCACTTAGTTCTTACAACAACCCTGGGAAGAAGGTAATATTGTTATCAACAGATAACTGATACCTATCTAAATACATTGTATCTATCCATTAACCCACTTAGTCCTTACAACAACCTTGCCAAGTAGGTAATATTATTCCCACCTCAGACTTGAAGAAACTAAGGTGCATAGAGGCTAAGTAACCTCCCCAGGTCATGCTGCTAGTGAGAAGCAGGGCTGGGATCCCAAACTAGGCTGCCTAGCTCCCAATCGGTAGACTACTTGCCTCTCAAGAATCAGAAACTCGAAAAGGATGACAGGGTAGTTAGTGCCAAAAGGACCAAAAATACACTAGCATTTCCATCACTAGAGTGGAGTTCCAAGTAGGAGGTGGGACATCTGGGTGCGGTTTGAACTTGGTAATTCTGACCCTTGTCTTCCCAATAGCAACAGAGCAGCATTCCCTACTCTGATCCCAATGCTCATTTCTGAAAGAACTAAGCCCTAGGCAGAGACAGGAGAAGGTCAAACCACCTTCCTCATCTGCTCCCATGGATCAGGGAAGCACCAGCCAAAACGTGACTCCTGAGCAGAAAAAGCCACAGGCGAGCAGCTGGATGGAGCGCATCCTCATGCGCCCATGCCCTGTCCTCCATGACCTCCATATGCCCCAGCAGGAGCTGGCACCGGCAACAAAGCAGAGTCCTAGGTAATATAAATAACAATGATGGAGTGGGGCAGGTAGCTGCTAGCTGGCACAGATGGCAGCAGCCATTAGTGCCACCCTTCTACCCGACACTAGACAGGAGCGTCTATGTAAGCCGCTGCCATGAAGACCCCCTTTGGAGCCTTCCCACCCTTCTTCTCACACAGGGGTCTCCTTGAATTGACAGCAACTTCCTCTTTGTGTTCAGGAGCTCTCTCAACCCATTCCTGGTGGGGAGAGGACATCTGGTCCTCCCCAAGAGCTCCCCCATCCCTCACCACTTATACCACAGCACCCCTGGGACCAGGTGGTCCAATGCATCCCATGGTGCAGGCCATTCCTTGCTAACAAGCCTCACTGACACTCCCAGCAACAGGTTTCTACGGGGAGCAGGTAACCTTTGCTATCTTTAGGTGTCCTGGTTTGGGTGAGAGATAGTCCCTCTTCCCCGATACATAATCCTTCAAAGCCACAAAGGACAGTTCCACTCAGCTGAAATCCACAAGGACCACCGAGACTGGAAGGACCAGGCTTATGGCTGCCCTGGGAGGACAGTTCTCAGAGCCAGAAATCTTAATCCCATCTTCTTTTTCACTCCTCATGGCCTGTAACTCACCAGGTCTGGAAAGGTCTCCTCCCTCTCATCTCTACTCAAGAGGTCTTTGGGGCCTCTTGTCTTTCACCTAAAAGCCTGTAGCAACCTGGACTCGCTCTCACTGTCCAGGCCTTTCCTGACCACCTGACCCAGGCCCCTTGAGGCAGGATGAATCAATCGGGTAAGGCGGAAGTCTGATGGTGTCACTCTGCTACTTAAAATCCTTCCATGGCTTGCCTGCAGAAAAAGACTGACTCCTTGGAACAACAGGAGAGGATCTTTAGAGCTGGCTCCTGCTACAGCCCTCTCCCTTTTCCCTATTCCTGTACCAAACTCCTAACAGCAGAGTGGCTGGGGCCTGGGCCTCAGGGCTGGCTGCAGACAGCAACAGGTGACCATGGAGCACCAAGGATGCAGGGAGCTGGCTGGAGCGCCCCCCCACCACAGGACAGTGAGCACCACAGAGACAAAACGTGAGCCCATGGCCACAGACCATATGTGGCTGGTGGGTGAGGGCAGACACGTGGCAGTGCTGCCAATGGTGGAACGAGGACTCAGGAATGGACTTCACAGGGTGTTTCTGCTAGATCTGAAAGGGCTTTCTAATAACTAGAAATGATAGACCATCAGAGAGGGCTTTAACTTTGTCAGGTTTGATGGATTAAAATACAGAAGTCAGTGCCATGCTTTGTTAGAACTAGGTACTTCAGTATTTGTTTTTTTAATCTAAATATGATCTGTGAGTTGGAAATAAGTCTCTTTCCTTTTTTTTTAATTTTTAGTTTTAGAGATAGGGTCTTACTACGTTGCCTAAGCTGGACTCAAATTCCTGGACTTGGGCGATCCTCTCTCCTTGGCCTCCATTTGGAAATAACTCTTTTTACTGAGCCCAGGCTGGAGTGCAGGGGCACTATCATGGCTCACTGCAGCTTCAACCTCTCAGGCTCAAGCCATCTTCCCACCTCAGCCTCCAGAGTAGCTGGGACTATAGGCATGTGCCACCATGCCTGGCTAATTTTTTCTTTCTTTCTTTCTTTCTTTTTTTAGAGATGGGGTCTTGCCATGTTGCTCAGGGTGGTCTCAAACTCCTAGGCTCAAGCAATCCACCTGCCTCGCCCTCCCTCCCAGAGTTCTAGGATTATAGGTGTGAGTCACTGCACCTGGCTGGAAATAATACTTTTATTTTTATTTTTAAATTTTTATGTATTTTTTCTCTTCTTTTTTTTTTTTTTTTTTGAGACAGAGTCTTGTTCTGTTGCCCAGGCTGGAGTGCAGCGGCACAATCTCATCTCACTACAACCTCTACTTCCCAGGTTCAAGCGATTCTCGTGCTTCAGCCTCCTGAGTAGCTGGGACTACAGGCGTGCACCACCACACCTGGCGAATTTTTGTATTTTTTGGAAGAGATGGGGTTTCACGATGTTGGCCAGGCTGGTCCCAAACTCCTGACCTCAAGTGATCCAACTGCCTCGGCCTCCCAAAGTGCTGGGATTACAGGTGTGAGCCACCGCGCCTGGCTGGGAAATAATTCTTAATGAAAATATTCTAAGACCAACAACTGGCCTGTTCATCTACTCCTTTGTTTAGCAGACATTCCCAGGGTTGTCCCTGCCCAAGGGCAGCTCCTAGGTGCTGGACCCTTAGTGGGGATTGTAGGAACTAGGTAGCCCTTGCCCTCCAGGGGCACCTGTCTGCAGAGGCAGTGGAGTACCCCATCACCACGTGGCCTCAAAAAGAGGCTCTGTAGCTACTAGTCATGGAAGTTTCAACAGCAAAAAGATTCACCAGCCAGTGAGCAGTGGACTAGCTGCCCCTGCAGCTTGTGGCATCTAAATGTTTACAGGTATGTGGTGACTTCAAGGGGAGCAGGCAGGTGGGTGCAGATGGCTTCAGAAAGAGCTCCAAACTGCGGAGCTGCCCCAGAGGATTGGCAGTGCCACACACAGTCTGAGCAGGGCCCAGCTGCCTAGATCCTGATGGCACCAAAAGCCTTCCACAAACACTTCCTCACTGCTTAGGGAGGGCAATGGCATCTTTTTTTTAGCGCATGCATCCCTCTCCCACCTCCCGATTAACTGCAGCCCCCAAATCTAGCCCCAATCTCATCAGCTCAGCTTCAGCTAAAAGAATACACACAAACACTTGTGGAGCAAACTCTGTGAGGCAGGCACTACTCTCGGCACTTTATATGTGAAATAACTTCATTCTTGCAACAACCTTAGGAAGTGGATACCATCAGTATCCCCATTTCACAGGTGATAGGACGGAAACACAGAGACTGGTCAGTTTGTCCAGGGGCTCCCACATTTAGAAAGTGATGGAACTGGAGAATAAATGAGGTCTGTGCCTGGAACCACTCTAACTGCGGGCGGTGTTATTCCACGTGGTCTGCACAGTCCATGAATGGTGTGTGATGGTTGGGGATGAGCATCATCCAGGAACCAGAGCCAGCGTGTAGAGGCCATCACCGCAGGTGGCACCGTGTGGCACTTCCTTTTCCTAGTACTTCGTTTTTGCTGTGTTTGATGGAAGTAGAGGTCCTCTGCCGCAGAGTGTGGGAAGCCCTGCTACACAGCTCTCCTGCATGCATTGTAGGCACTTCCTGCTGCTGTCTTAGAAGCAACGACCGTCAGGTCAGGAGCAGATCCTAGAGACCACCTAATTCAATGCCCGGCTTTTAGAGATGGGGAAACTGAGGGCAGGGAATGTGATGTCTCCGTGGTATAGGGCCAACTGGTTACAGCACCAGGTCTAGCACCCAGGCCTCCTGGCTCCCCATACAGAGCTTTCCTTCATACAAATATCTCCCACTTATCTCTCACTAGAGAAATGTAGGGGATAGCTCCGCTGACCCACTGTCTGCCGTGGGGTACACTGGCCACTGTCTCTTCTGATGGACAGCATACAGCTGTGAGACAGGCTTAGCACCTATGACCCAAATCAAAGAGAACACGTGGCTGGTTCTCGCACAGATGGTCCATCCACTGGCCAGGGCTCTTGGGATGGACTCTTACAGGCCACAAGTGACTGGGGGGCAGGAGAAGGCCCTGAGGTGACTGAGACCACATTTTCCTGGCCGTACTGGTGCTGCATGGAACAGCTGCACCAACAGAGAATCTTGCGGCAGGAGGGGCCTCAGGAATCAGGAGGCTCCTCCCCTCCCACAATCAGCTGAAAGGCCCACAAATAGGGGCTGTGCCTGGCCCACGAGACCTTGCTCTCACCAGCTCCTCTGCCACACTGTGGCCCAAACTACCTCTCCCCTGGACCAACACAATCCCTTCTCTGTGTCCCTACTCTGTTCTACCCTCTGTGGCCTATTCTTGACACCAGTCAGAGAAATCCTCTGTTCCATGCACATGTGTGTGGGTTTTTAGGCAAACTTTTTTGTTTAATATAACAATAATCCTCAAGAACACTAAGCCAAATGGTATCACTCCTCTGCCTGAAACATGCCCCAGCCTCCCTTGATCGGAAGGTCTCGTGGAACCTGACCCATGACCTCTCCAAGTCACCTCGTCCCGCCTGCCCCTTGCTGCTGCCATGCTGGCCTCCTTGTTCTGAAACGTGCCTGGAACATTCTGCCTTGGGGCCTCTGCCTCCCTAGTCTTTGGCTGTTTCCTCACACCTTCCAGTTTCCACCCAAACATCTTATTAAAGGCTACCCTTGGCCTCCCCTACAAGGTGAGACTACATCACTCTGTCCCCTCAAAGTGCTGAGGCTTCCTCCTGGGGCTGTCACCATCTGACAGGGTATCTGTTTACTTGTGGGCCTGTTTCCCCACCTGGAATGTCAGCTCCAAGAGGGCAGGGACTTTCGTTTTGGTCACTGTGGTGTTCCCAGGCCCCAGAACAGCGTTGGATACAATGTGTAAGGGGTCAGCAAACATGTCTGAATTGAAGTGAAATAGAAGGCCTTGCCTGCCCTGAAGATTCCACACAGCCCCGTGGGGCACTTAAGGATGGCCATAGCCTGGAGAGTGGAGAGCAAGGAGCCATCCACGGGGCCTGGCAGGCCTCAGGCACGAGGGCGGGCTCCACCGGGGATGCAGTGGGCATCACCAAAGGGTGTTAGGAAGGGGTGTGACGTGGTAAGTTTGTATTTCTAAAAACCCTTCTTTTAACAATCTGCTGAAGAGGGGCTATTTTGTGTAAGAGCAATTCAGGGTAGAACCTTGAAAGGGAAAGGGGAAAATAAGACTCAAGAGCTAAGGTGAAAGAATAGCGAATTCTCCCCCTCCCAGGGCAGACTTTGCTCTGTGCTTCTAACCACTCAACCTCAGAAAACAGGACTTGGCATGCTCATGTGGTCCCAAAAGGCAAAGCACGATCACTCTTTTCTCCACACGGAGAAAGGGATGAAAGGCCTGAGGTGACACTGGCCATTCAGGGACTTTTCAAGAAAGCCACAGGTGATCGCAAAGGGCCTCTTTCACACCCAGGCACGAGCGACTGGGGTGCATATTTAGGGATTATAGAAAGGGTGAAAATGGAAGGCAAGGAGCCACAGTTCCGTTCTGTTCCTTTCGTATATGGCCTTCACGCAGCAGTGCAGCTGTGCCAGCCAAGTCCAGGGCACGGCAGGGGCCGGGTGGGGCTGGGCTACCTTGTGGGGTGCTAATCCCCTGCCCTGTCTGCTATCTAACCCTCTTCCCCACTTATTTTTTTTTTTTTTTTT
>NC_045443.1:110801290-110887927 GCF_002776525.5 Piliocolobus tephrosceles | reverse complement strand
CCCAGCTAGTTTTTTGTATTTTTTAGTAGAGACGGGGTTTCACCGTGTTCGCCAGGATGGTCTCGATCTCCTGATCTCGTGATCCTCCCGTCTCGGCCTCCCAAAGTGCTGGGATTACAGGCTTGAGCCACCGCGCCCAGCCCCTCTTCCCCACTTATGAGGTTACAGAAGTAGCCGGAGAGGCAGTGGAAATGCTCCCACCCCGAGTGCTGCATTGTTCCCGCTGAAGGTATGCTCAAAGGCTCAGCAGCTTCCTGAGGAGGACATTTCAGGCCCAGGAAAGAGGGAAGGCAGGGGGCAGAAGGGGCAGATCAAAGGGGACAGGGCTGATAGCCAAGTCCTGGTGAGTCAGGGTGTGAGCCGGTGAGTGCAGATGGAGTGGTGTCTGGGAGAATGAGCCCCTGCTTGCTGGGGAACCAATCCCGGCAGGCCCAGCTTCCTCGAAATGAATACCCTCCATGTGGGAAGTAAGAGGGCGTGCGGGGGCCCCAAGCTGCCCTGAGAGGTCAGCACTATATGTGAAGCTAGAGGACAGTCTGCCCCACTGAAGCCCATCGTGCCCACCGGGTTGGCTCCAGGACGTCTACCTGGGCAGCCTTGAATGCCAACAGTTGTTCGCACCCACCTGCTCTAGTGGCCTGGTGCCTTGCTCTGACCTCCTACTGCCCACAGACCCTACGCAGAACCTCCTGGTCAACGATTAGCACTCACATCTTTGGAGTACCAAGCACAGAAAACACGGGAAGCGTCCTAGCCAACAAAGTGACCAGGCAGACTCACCCCGCATCACCCCAGTCCAGCCCCTTCCTCTGTGTGCCAGGGCTGGCCCTCTCCAACCGGTGCTCATTACAGACCACGGAAGAAGCAACACCTGTGGCCTCTGACCTTGGCACTGTTCTCGCCCAGAGCAGAATGTGTTCTTCCAGGCCAGCCGGAAAGGCAGGGATCCGGGCACGCCGCAGGGGCCCAGCTCAAGGAGAGAGGATGACCTCACCGTGGGGCTGTCAGGGAGCTGGCCTCCACTACCTCCTCTAGAAGGCCGGCAGCTAGCCCTTGCCTCTGCATGTTCAGGAAAGCCTGGAAGGCAACCGGGCCAGACATGGGAGGGAGGGAGGGAGGGAGATGAGCAGCAGCATGGGCAGGTGGGCAGGATTTGCAGTCTCCCTGGCTCCTGCAGCCAGCAAGCTCCACACGCAGGTTTCAGAAAGGACCAGAGGAGGCTGACCAGGAACACTCTTGGCAACCAGGAAGACTGTATTCTGCATCTCTGCTCTGGGCCTCTGGGGAAAGTTCCACGAAGGGAAACATTTTGTCCTGCCCTTCTGGTGCCCTGGGCAGACAGCTCTCTCGGGAAAACCAGACCAAGAGGACAGGCACAGAGTTTCAGGCCCGCAGACTTTGGCCACTAAAGATTTATATGGCACCAGTCCCTTAACTTCCCTCCCTGAATCCTGGCAATCAGCCCGGAGGAGAGAACATAAAACCACTCAGAGGAGGGGAAGGAGTGGAAAGAGAGCTGAACTGACAGGCATGAGAATACAAAACAACAACCCAAACCCTGACTCAAAGCAGGAGAGACATCCTGGTGCACAGGACAGGTGGACAAACCAGAATGACCTGTTTGCATACATGGTAACACTCCCCCATGCTGATGTCACAGGGATGTCACAGGGCCCAGACGCACCCATGAAACAGCTGGCTGATTTGCTCGCCACACTGGAAATGACCCTGCGGGAATCCAAGGTTTCTGTTTGCTGGAGCACAGCATGCAGCAGCTTCCTGGTGGTGCCGGATAAATAGAAACAGTTTCCATATGCCGGCCATAAAGATGCACTGGGGAGGAGCAAGAAAGAGTGGGCAGGAGGGGAAGGCTTCCAGGACCCACCTCCCACCCAGCAAGCGCAGGGGGCAGCCTGGGCTGTGTAAACCACTGGGGCCTTTCTTGGGTGACTGGGCCAGAGATTGCTTTGGATAAAGGGCCCCTCCTGGGAGGAAGCTCTGATCAGAAAAAGCAGAGAATCACTGTTCTCGGGAAGGGTGATACTGAGGGGCCTACCTCAGTATCTAACCTCTCTCCTTTTCAGTCTCATTTTCTTTCTTTTTTTGGAGACAGGGTCTCACTCTGTTGCCCTGGTTGGAGTGCAGTGGTGCAATCATGGCTCACTGCAGCCTTTACCTCCTGGGTTCAAGCAATCCTCCCACCTCAGCCTCCCAAGTAGCTGGGACTACAGGCATGCATCACCATGCCCAGCTAATTTTTGGTATTTTTTTGTAAAGACAGGGCATCATCACCATGTTCCCCAGCCTGGTCTTGAACTCCTGGGCTCAATTCATCCACCCAGCTCAGCCTCCCAGAGTGTTAGGAATACAGGCATGAGCCACCGTGCCCAGCCTCATTCTCATTTTCTTAAACACACACAACCTCACACATTCTCGAACGCACACACACACACACCCTCACACACCGTCTACGAGACAAAACGGAACCCTGGACACCCAAGTTCACTCCAGCTATGCCGCCTCCCCTCCCCCTAGTTCATGATCTTAATCCCCAGAGCCTCAGTTTCTTCATCCAGAAACTGGGACCAGTGCCAACCGTGCTCTAGGCATCGCAGAAACAAATGCGAATACCCACAAAGCACTTGGAGCCCTCCAGAAACCAGTGCCTACCAGAATGACAACAAGCAACCGCCCCGCCGCTTGCCAGTTGTCACTGAGAGCCCCACTCCATGGGAAAGAGCTCAAAGAGAAGAGGAAAATAAACCAGAGTGACACTGATGAGTTTTCCAGGCACAGCGTCGCCACCGTGCTTCTGTGCCGGCTGGCTCTTCAAAGGCCCCCAGATAAAAATCTAGCATGAGATGCTACGCCAAAAGAAAGCAAAATGCACATCCCCCTGCTCAGGCCTTCTCTCTCTGATAATTGGTTGCAAGATGGTGTAGAAGGTGGACCCGCATTATCGACACATGTTAGTAAAAGCTCCAAACCCAAGCAGAGTCCTGGGCAAATACACTGACCTCCAGAAAGGCAAGAACTGGCATGGAGCCCTCCCAGTTGAATTGCTGGCCTCTAGCCCAAAATCTGTCCTGCCAAAGGCTTAAGCCAAAGGAGAAAAGGAAAAAAGAAAGTCTCAACGGGGCAGTACCATGGGTCAAGCTCTGTTCTAGAGGGAGGGACTCTGGTGTGAAAGTCTCTGTTTCCGGCCACCTGACAGGGACCTAAGTGGCCAAGTCCAGAGGGATTCACTGTCATCCATGAGGTCAGGCCCAGGGAGCCTGGAACTGGCAGGGGATGGGGCAAGGAAGTGGAGAGCATTCTATAAATGGAGTGCGAAAGACGTGGAAAGGCAGGAGGGGTGCAGATCAGAAACAGGCTCTTGGGAGTTGGGGGACAGGGAAGAATGTAGGCAGGGAGAGGGGCTGGGAAATGAGCACATCAAAATCACTGGGGACAGTGACTGCAGCCTGATATGCTCACTTCCTAACTGTCCACATGAGGAACTCACAGCAGACATCCTAAGGTTGCAAACATTGCCTCGAGAACAGCTTTCTAATCTTTTTTTTTTTTTTTTTTTTTTGAGATGGAGTCTCACTCTTGTTGCTCAAGCTGGAGTGCAGTGGCACAATCTCGGCTCACTGCAACCTCCGCCTCTCAAACTCAAGTGATTCTCCTGCCTCAGCCTCCTGAGTAGCTGGGATTACAGGCACTCGCCACCACACCCAGCTAATTTTTTGTATTTTTAGTAGAGACATGGTTTCACAAAATTGGCCAGGCTGGTCTTGAAATCCTGACGTCATGTGATCCGCCCACCTCGGCCTGCCAAAGTGCTGGGATTATAGGGATGAGCCACTCTTTCCCATGGAGTGGGGTTACAGGCATGAGTCTGTGCCCAGCTTCTAGTCTTAATAAATCACATGGTAATTTTGCAGAGAAAAAGGGAGGATGTAGTAGATTTTTTTTTTTTTTTTTTTGAGACACAGTCCTGCTCTGTCACCCAGGCTAGAGTGCAATGGCACGATCTCGGCTCACTGCAACGTCCATCTCCCGGGTTCAAGTGATTCTTGTGCCTCAGTCTCCCGAGTAGCTGGGACTACAGGTGCCTACCATCATGCCCAGCTAATTTTTGTATTTTTAGTAGAGATGGGGTTTCACCATGTTGGCCAGACTGGTCTTGAACTCCTGACATCAAGTGATCCACCCACCTCAGCCTCCCAAAATGCTGGGATTACAGGTGTGAGGCACTGTGCCCAGCCAGATGTAGTTTTAAAAGGCTGACCGCCTATATACAAACACACGTGGTTTAATTTGAGGAGACATTTATTCAGCACTTACTGTATACCAGGCATTGTGCTAGGTGCTGGATTAGAAAAGGTGAAACCATGGCCCTCGCCCTCATGGAACTCTCCATCAGTGGGTGAAGAAGGATCGTGACTCTGGTGCACTGAGATCTAAAACAGGCTGGGATGACAAGGGCCCTCTGTGGGGGCTGGTGGCCAGTGGCAGGGAGGAACTCAGGGGATGCCAGGGCTGGCATTTCAAGGATGAGGGATGAAGAGGTTCACAGGGTGGACAAGGATGGGGTGAGTGGCACATTCCAGAAACAAGGATGGTCATTCAGAAAGCACAGAGACTTGAACAACAGGGCACATCTGGGAAACTGCAGAGGGTTCTGTAATTCTGAAGCTTAAAATGCCAGAGACCAGTGACCAGGATGATGCAGTGGACAATGGTAACAGCCGTGGCTCGCACTCAGTACTTACCACACACCAGACCCGGTAAAGGCTTTACGTTAATTAATTATTCTAAGCGTACAAAGGCCCTACAAACAAGACTTGATTATTATCCCCAGTTTACAGAGGGGGAAAGTAAGGCCCAGAGAAGCTGAGTGACTTGCCCAAGGTCACAGAGGGAGGAAACGACGGGCAGCCAAGCCCTTGCCTTTCCCTCCACTATTTCTATAAGGCTGGGGGTGTAGGCCAGGTGGAAAGCCATGCTGAGGGCCTGGACTTGAGCCACTGGGGACTAACAGTGTGGAGCAACCTGACCGGGTGTGCTACTTGGAAAGGCACAACCAAAGAGGTCAGTCCTGGCTAACTCCCTAACCCATCTGCAAACATTCTGCACAGACAAAACCGCAAGTTCCTTTTCCCAGCGGAGCCATGGCCAGCTAGTGTTCGTGAGGCAGATTAAATGGCCAGGGGCCGCCATGGTCATTTTTACTGTCTAATCCTCTTTCCTGAGATGGAGAACTATGTCTCGTCCCTACGGCATGCCCCATGGTTTGCCAGATGTCCATGGGTAATTTCTTGGTGAGGCAGGACATGACTTCTTCTTTAGTCCATGAATTTCAAGACCCAACTTGGAATTGTACTTCCTGCTCCCATGCCACTGAGTTTATTATGAAACAAAGGGCCTTCCCTGCCACTGCTCACTCACTCACTAAGTATTTATTGAGTACCCATCATGTATAAAGTGTTTCAGATGCTTTAAAAAACATTTGTAAAGGCCCTAGGCTTCCTGCTGTCACATACACACACACACACACACACACACACACACACACATACGCAGAGGCACACAAACGCCACTGTTTACCCAGTGAAGAGTACAGCACCTGTGCGAACATCTGTTCCATATTCACTTGGAAGCATCTGAAATGCTAATTGTGAAACACCCAGGGACAGGGAAGGGAGCCGGAGAAGAGTAAATGGAGATTAAAGGCATTTTTCACTGTGTACTGGTGCTCTCTGGTTCCCCTGCAAGAGGTCAGCAGAAAGCCAGTGCTCGGAAGAACAAGTTTGGCTCGAGACTCAAGCTGCATGAAGGCCACTGATGTGTCAGCTGATGGCATCCACTCAGCACAGATCAAACGTCTGCTCTAGCCCTTAACCAGGAACACCTGCAGGCTGGCTGGCCCCGGCTTCCATGAACACTGGCCACGCCCCAGCACCTGGATCTGCTGCTGCTGCAGGCAGCTTTGTTCAGAAGAAGAGCAACAAGGGGTGAGGCGACCATGAGGCACGGGCACCTTGGGGAAGTGACACCTGGGGGATAGCTACATCCCACAGAGAGCTTGATGGCCTAGGCCTGCCACTTCTCCAGGACCCCGAATTCCTATGCAGTCAGTGGCCAGGCACTGCTTTTAGCCTTCCCTTCCTTTTGCTTCAGTTTACCTTTCTGTCGGTGGGGAAGGCAGCCCCAAAGAAGCATTGTGAATAAAGGAAAATAAATGGAAATCAAGAAGCCACCCTAAAGAATGAGCAGGAGTGGCCGGGGCAGTGGCTCATGCCTGTAATCCCAGCACTTTGGGAGGCTGAGGTGGGCGGATCACCTGAGGTCAGAAGTTCAAGACCAGCCTGGCCAACATGGTGAAACCCCATCTCTACAAAAATACAAAAATTAGCCGGGCATGATGGCAGATGCCTGTAATCCCAGCTACTCGGGAGGCTGAGGCAGGAGAATTGCTTGAACCTGGGAAGCCGAGGTTGCAGTGAGCCAAAATTGTGCCTCTGCACTCCAGTCTGGGCGAGAGTGAGATTCTGTCTCCAAAAAAGAAAGAAAAGAAAAGAATGAGCAGGAGATAGAGCTGCTTGATTTTTAATTAATTCTCCCTGCAACACAACAGGAATGGTAGTCAAGGAAGTTAACTACCATCCCTCGACTGCTACAACACTTAAGAATATGCAAACTACCAACTCACATCCCTTAAGAGGAACCACAGGAATGTGAGAACGGAGGAAAGGTTCACATCCTCAGTGCAGAAAGTCCTTCAATTACCTACTCATGGGCTGAGACTCTGACTACAGACATTCATATACTGATTTGACAGATGAAGAAACTGCAACTTAGGAAAAAACAAGCTTAGCTCCTCATTCAAGGATGTTCAGCTATCAAGAGATGATGCCAGAAATTCAACCCCATCCTTTGCAGTCGACTGAGCGACACTCAGAAAATGTTCAACTGTTGTAGACACCAGCAGGTACCATTACTCCTCAGCAGACACACATTCATCACAGTCTAAGAATCTCCCGAGCCACTTCCATTTCTAGACTTCTGTGTCTCCATACACTCTGGACGATGTCTGGTCTCCAAGAGGAAATAGAGAAAAACAACATGCAACAAAATCAAATGGGCCAACTAGGCTAGAGGCTGAGTGGACTTTAGCACTCATAAAATCTGTGCCCTGTTGAAGCTACCAGACTGGCTCCAGGCTGTGCAGTAAAAACTGCAATTCCAAACAACCAGGCAGGCCAGCCAAGTGTGAACAGCCGAGCCCGCAAGAAGACAGGCCCCTCGAGAGTCACAGAGAGAAGACATCACGCTTGTCGACGACCACCCACAAGTGAAAGGCAGCGCAGCCGGCAGCTTGGAGCAGCTCCAAGTCATTAGCCGGCACTGAGCACAGGTTGCTCTGCCCAAGCTGGTTTTCAGCAAGTGCTGAAAGAATTAGGAAAAAAATAATAAAATCCCAATCTAACAAAAAGAGAGATAAAAAAGAGAGATGGGCAGTCTACAAATGGTAGGGAGGCCACGGGGAAGCTCAGAGGGAAGGAAGGTGGGGATTGAGCACCCGGGGCTAATATGGTTATTACAGGACATGTGTGGGCTCCTGGGGAGTTCAAAGCTGGAAGCAGAGACCTGAACATCCAAAAAGCAGGCTGTTCCTAGGGGCAGCAATGCCATGCCCTGCTGGGCTACTTCTGATCTGATCACATGTGAATGAATCTCCTTGTCACCCCGTAATGGCTCTAGGGGCTGGTTTAGCTGTGACAATCACCTGGGACCCTGGATGTTTTTGGAAACCAGTGACTCACTCCCAGATATGCAACTTCTATTATGTCTATTATTGTGCCCAGAGTATGTGCCCAAAGGTCCCTGCCTTTGCAAAACCTGTATTACCAGAAAGAGGCACAGTTGTGTAAAACATCAGCACCTAAAACAACAGCCATTAACACCCAGGCATTACACCAGGTTAGGCCTCTACCTTCCTGCCCTGCCCTGCCTAGTCATCTCAAACAGGCATCAGCGAGACACAAGAAAGAAACTCATAAACTGGGTAAGCCCTAACTGGGGGGACCAGGATTCCCAAAACCCTGCTTGATGCTGGATAAACAGAGTGGCTATGATTCACACTATGAAAGGATTATTTGCCACACCTAGCCCTCCCACCTATATTTTATTTTGAAATATATATGTATATATGTATTTCTAGAGATAGAGTCTTACTCTGTTGCCCAGGCTGGAGTGCAGTAGTGTGATCATGGCTCACTGCAGCCTCAGACTCCTGGGCTCAAGCAATCTTCATGCCTCAGCCTCTCAAGTAGCTGAGACTACAGGTATGCACCACCACACCTGGCTAATTTTTTTAACTTCTTTGTAGAGATGGGGTCTCACTATGTTGTCCAAGCTGGTCTCAAATTCCTGGCCTCAAGAGATCCTCTTGCCTTGGTCTCCCAAAGTGCTAGGATTACGGGGTGAACCACTCGCCTGGCTCCCACTCATATTTTAAATTACCTAATTCATCAAAACTCCATTTTCTCACAGTCCATCATGGCACAAAGCAAACTCTGATTCAATCATCCAATCGACTACATCCCAGTGTTGGGGAGTGAGTGGGTCTCTGTGCAGTGAAGAGCAGAGAATGAGGTGTAAACAGCATACATGGAGAAGGAGAGGCTGTGGAAACACAACCACTATTCTCAAGGGTTAGGGAAGGCTCTAAAGGCCTTCAGCTAAAGAAAACAGGAAGGGCCAGGTGTGGTGGCGCATGCCTGTAATCTCAGCACTTTGGGAGGCCTAGGCAGGTGGAGAGCAAGAGATAGCACGAATGGCTCTGGGGAAGACTTGGTCATTTAAGGTAGCAAAAAAGGACACTCTAATATACAGCTACTAGATTGCCACCAGGCAGGGGCTATACCCACGTGGCACTCACAGGACATATCTGCAAGTCTAGATATCTGCAAGTCTTCCAAATGCCACTGAAGCAGGAAGCCACCAAAACTAGGAGGTTCCCCGAACCCCTAAATCATGTTTTTTAAGGGAAAAAAAGTGGCACTGCTGCTGGAGTAATATGATGCTCTCTGCTTGCTTCTACAGCTAAAATATGTGGGCAAAGAGATCAAAATATTTTTAATAATTTGTCATCCAAATACCCAAACTGTATTCCAAGATGCCAATTCCTCAATACCAGAAGTGTGGCTATGAGGATAGGTTTCTCCACTAAGTGGGAAAGGCAGAACATCAGGGCTTTATCGTGAAGGAGGATGATAAAATGAGAGGTAGGCTGCCTGTCTGAACAGACTAAGAACTTCCTGATCAGATGGGTTGTTCAGGAGAATGTGTCAGTGCACTGGAACAAAGCAGGAACTTATCTGCCAGAAACAGCCACATCTTTTTTATTCAGGAGAGTGGCCCTGGAACTTCAACGTACTTTCTGATCCTAAGAGCTGGGTGTGGTGGGATTAGGAAGGGCAACATGGGAGACGTGTGACAGGGCTGGGCACAGTCAAACATCTTCCTCCCATCAGCCCTGCTTTTCTTTCACTAGTTGCTTCCTCCGTGCCCAATACTGCTGGGATGTTTCTCATCAAAGAGCACGCTCCTGGGCCGGGCCCCAGGCCAGGTGAGCCTGTGGAAGTCCTCATCTGTTCGGCACTGTCCAGATGCTTCCTGAGTGCATTTTAAGAAGTAAGGACTGGCCAGGCATGGTGGCTCACGCCTATAATCCCAGCACCTTGGGAGGCCGAGGCGGGCAGATCACTTGAGGTCAGGAGTTTGAGATCAGCCTGGCCAATGTGGTAAAACCCTGTCTCTACTAAAAAATACAAAAAAATTAACAGGGTGTGGTGGTGCACACCTGTAATCCCAGCTACTGGGGAGGTTGGGGCACTAGAATTGCTTCAACCCGGGAGGCAGAGGTTGCCGTGAGCCAAGACTGTGCCACTGCACTGCAGCCTGGGCAACAAAGCAAGACTCTGACTCAAGAAAAAACAAAAAAAGAAGTAGGAACTGAGCTGAGCTTCCAGGACCTGGGGAAGTTCAGTGACTGGTCAGACAGACAGACACAGAGAGAAAAATGCCAAGTCTGGCTCCTACTACTGCAGAACAGCCTGGCAGTTTCCTCTCCATCCACCTCCCAATCTCCAGGGGGAAAAGTAACCCTTATTCAGGGCTGACCCACCCCAGGGTTTCTAAGCTCAGGGTTTATCAAAGTGGCTAGAGACAGCATCCTGAGGGGGCAAGATGTCAGCAGGATGATGCTCTGTCATCAGGTACTTTCTGGCCCAAACACATTTAGCAGCTCCCATGCCCAACTCAACCAGGTCCAAACTTCTGCCATTAGCATTTTAAGCACTCCATAAAACGGATATGCCTGCTCTGATCCTGACCCTAATTATAAGGGCTGACATCCACCCAATGCTTATTCTGGTATAAGCCAGGCACTGTGCTAGTTGTGTGAGGCATGCTATCTTGTATAAACCTTAGAGCAGTCTTAAAAGGTAACACTAATATTAGTGTCATTTTACAGATGAGGAAATCAAAGCTTAGAGAGGTTACATCATCTGCCCAAAGTCCCAGCAGGAGAAGGCAGGGCTGGAATCAAACTCAGTGGGTCTGACCCCAGAGTTCATGTAACCACACCCCAAATCCAATCTGCCCCCAGCACGCTAATCTCTGGCCCTGTCCAGGGTGAGAGTCTCAGAAGAGTTCCTATTTTTTTTTTTTTTTTTTTTTTGAGACACGGTCTTGCTCTGTCACCAGGCAGGCTGGAGTACAGTGGCAATCTCGACTCACTGCAACCCCCTCCTTTCAGCCTATGCCATTTCCTCTCCCTGGGATGTTCAGTACCTCTCCCCGGCACCCCAAACTCCCAACTCTTCCTAAGTCACACCTGTCCATAGTTGATCTTCTGCTACTCCCCTGGCTGAGCTGCGTGGTCTCCAGCCAAAGGGCTGTACTGTCAGAAGTCAACCAGGGGCTACAAACTCAAATGCCTACAGGCACCAAGCAGGTAACAAACATGGGGCGCTTGGGCATGCAGACTCAGATGCCAAGCTGTATCTGCATAGCAACTATTTGGTTACGCTGCCTCTTAAAACACTGTTCAGGCAAAAACACAACGGGTACCCCGTGTCCCTGGGCCACCTCCACACTGCCTGGTCTTGCCATCATTGTCAACTGCTCTTGGCAGGGCAGCATGAATAAATTTTCAGACACTCTCCTGAAAAACAATGGTCATTCCCCTGCTTAAAGTGCCCTGGGGCTTTTCCACCACCCCAGGAGGAAGGTCCAGCTCCTCTTCAGTATGGCTCTAGGAGTGCAGGCAAGGAGACCCTCAAGATTTGGATCCAACCTTTCTCCCCAACCCTCTGACTCAGGTGCCACCCACTCCAGCACAGGTACACCTTTCCTCCCGCTCCTTTCTTCTGGCAGAGTCTTTCACTTCCTGTTTATCTCCTTAGACCCTCAGCACACTCAAGCTTCATCCAATCTCTAAAGCCAATGTGGATGCTACCCCAACTCCTCACCACGCAGACCCACGCCATCTCCTCCTTCCCCCGTCTTCCACCTTCTTGGGAAGCCATGCCCACCTCCCCTAAACCCTTCTAGAGTTATACACCACAAAAGCAGCATGTTCTATACTCATCTCACTGCCAACCAGACCAAGCTGTAACTATATTTGACGCACTCCTTCTAACTTCCAGGGCAGCTGTTGTAAGTCCTAAATGTGCGGCCATTTTAATGACTCGACTTAGTTTTTCAGTTGACAAGGAAGTGACAATTGAGAGAAAAAAGAAGATTAGCTATTAAACCACTATTTTTCCTTTTTTTTTAAACCACTACTTTTTAAAAAAACTTCTAATGCTCATGTGAATGTTTATTATACATCTCAAAGTCAAACCTAACAACAACAAAAAAAGGTGATAGCCGGCCGGGGGTGGTGGCTCACACCTATAATCCCGGCACTTTGGGAGGCTGAGGCGGGTGGATCACAAAGTCAGGAGACCAAGACTATCCTGGCTATCACAGTGAAACCCCATCTCTACTAAAAATACAAAAAAATTAGCAGGGCATGGTAATTTTTTACCACGGGCAGGCGCTGTAGTCCCAGCTACTCGGGAGGCTGAGGCAGGAGAATGGCGTGAACCTGAGAGGCGGAGCTTGCAGTGAGCCAACATTGCGCCGCTGCACTCCAGCCTGGGTGACAGAGAGAGACTCTGTCTCAAAAAAAAAAAAAAAAAAAAAGGTCACAGCCTGAATCAAATCACTTTTAAAAAAAGGTAGGTGTCCAAAATGGCTTAGGATGAAGATAAGAAGGAAGAATGTAGAATGAGCACTCCCTAGACTCATGTGAACCATAACAAAGAAGGAAAGAATCACCAGGAAAGAATGATGCAGGGTTTCCTGGGAGATGTGCCCACCTGCCCTGGCTTCAGATCTCCCTTTGCCTGGCCTGGCTTGACACCTCCACCCTCCAGCCCCAGCTTTGATTTCAAAGTCAAATGAAATCTGGTCTTTCCTTGGGTAAAGCATTTAGTGGCAAAGAGGAGACTGCCTGACCTGTTCTGATTCCCACTGGAAGCCACTGGAAGAGGAAGATAACCTCAGGGGCCATGGAGAGTTTGTTGGTTGGTTTTGTACTCTTTTCCTTAATTTGAAGTAGTCTTCTCTGAACAGAAAACAAAGGGTGAATCGGTATGTTCTATGTCAGAGAGAGCAGGAGCAGCCTACTGACCAGATTTCACTCAGCTGGCTACTCTGAAGACATATATGAATTTGTTGCCACTATTTACGAATCAAAAGACTTTTGATTAAAAATATAGGTTCTAATTTCTTTTGAAAAACTGGCAAATGTGCTAGCAATCAGCCTGTGATCCTATACGACAGCGATTAGCCAGAGTAAGTCACAGTGTCCCTTCAGAGAGTGCACACTGTCCCCAGCATGCCCATGGCCCGGCAGGCCACATGGCGGCCCAGCTCTCAGATTTTATGCTACAACCTTATACTTCCTCTGAGCCACACCCTCATGACTGGGGTAGGGAAAGAACTGCACTTTTTACAAGGAGCTAAATATCTCCAACAAAAAGTAAACAAGGCGTAAGGGGTATCCAGTACAAAAGGCAACACAAGCACCAGTGGCTCCAATTTGGTTATCTGGCTCAGTCCAGGGACTTCCACCAGGCAGGTCCGGATATGGGGTCACCTGCCACTGGGAGTCAACAGCCTCAAGGGGTCACTGCCCTCAGCAAGCCCACCTGGCCTTGGGAGTTTACCTTCATGCCCCACTCCAAACTCCTCCTCCTCATCCTTCCTCTCCCAGGCCCAAATCTTGACTCCTGAACTCCCATTTTCTGCCCAAATTTTCTTGTTCTAACCACCATGATGGAAAAAGCAGCCAAATGTCTCTATGCAGAGGAAGAATCCGGGAAAGGCATGCATTGCGGAAAAGCCTGGTTTCCCCAGATGGTGAGAGCATGGCTGTCCTCTGTGGTGTGGTGTTCACTTCCCCTGTCTCGGAGCTTCTCTGGGATGATCCAACACAGCTTCACAATGAAACACCATCAGTTGTGCTATTTTTACAATATGAAAGGGAGTTCCAGGTATGGAACTCCATTTAGAATAATTGCCTTGGAGGAAATAAAAGTTTAATTTAAAAAAAGGATAAAGATAGAAACCAACTTCCTTTTGGGAAAGAAAGAGATTCAGCCTAAAATGCTACCTCTTCCACAGAGCTCTGCCTCACGGTGGGGGGCATATTAGGTAAGAGACTAGTTCTGGAGTCAGTAGACATGGGTTCAAAGGAAGTCAAAGTGGCTTCGTGACCTTGGGTAAGTTTCAAACTCTGAGAGCCTCCATTTCCTCTTCTCTACGATGATCTTGAAAGTAATGGCCTCCCAAATCTGCTGTGAGGGAGGACCAAATGATAGACAGCAGCACAAAAGTGCTTTGGGGCCCGGCGCAGTGGCTCACATCTGTAATCCCAACACTTTGGGAAGTCGAGGCAGGCAGATCACGAGGTCAGGAGATCGAGACCATCCTGGCTAACACGGTGGAACCCCGTCTCTACTAAAAAAATACAAAAAATAAGCCAGGTGTGGTGGTGGGCGCCTGTAGTCCCAGTTACTCAGGAGGCTGAGGCAGGAGAATGGCGTGAACCCAGGAAGCGGAGCTTGCAGTGAGCCGAGATTGCACCACTGCACTCCAGCCTGGGTGACAGAGCGAGACTCCGTCTCAAAAAAAAAAAAAAAAAAAAAACCAAAAAAACTGCTTTGGATACCGCCTGACACACAGCGAGGGCTCAACACCCACAGGCCGTGATTATGACTGCACATACTCTGACCCAGGCACATACCCTCCCCAGGCATACCTGCCTGCGGGGAGAAGGGTGACAGTGAGAGGATGCCTGAACCAGAGGATTCACTCTAGCCAAGGGCAAGAATGGAGAGCTGCCCTGGGCTCCTGGAGCACGAAGGCAGCATGGGGGCTGTCTCAAGACTGATATCACTCCAGGTTTGTTCCTGGGCTACCTTGCTATCATTTGAAACCTCCCTGCAGAGGGCACTGCAACCAGATGCCCCTAGCGGCACGCTGCTGTGAGCCATCTAAGCCCTCCCATATTCCCTCCCAGATGGGGAAGCTGAGAAGTTCACGGTTCTGGCTCATGAAGCGCTCTCAGAGCAAACGTGAACTCAGCCCTCTCCAAGGCGAGCGGGGAGGAGCGTGGCAGGTGCTCCAGCCCGCACCCAGCTGCCACGACTGCCATTTAGAGCGGCAGCATCTTGTGTGGGGGGAAAGGGGGACGGGAAGAGATGGCACCTCATGGCAGGGGGCCTAAGGCAACAGACAGGATCCCTCCAATGAAGAAGCGGAGAACTGACGAAGTGAAAGCTCCAAGGCTTGGCTGCAAGGTTCCTGCCCAGCATGCTGGATGCTTACTCATTTTAATTGGCGCCACTGCTGGTCTGGTGACACCCAGCGCTCTGCCTTGGCGAGGCCCTGTAAAAGCCAGGGGAATGACTCCAGTGGAGCCAAATGCCCAAGCTCGGTGGGAGCCTGTGAAAATCAAACTGCTGCTTGGTCTCCAGCTGCTACACGGAGGCGTCCCAGCTCGGCAGGGGCCACCTGCTGTGCCAGAAGTGAGGCAAGAAGGATCTGAATCATGGCCTGGACCTATGCTCATGGAGGATATTCCAAGAAAGCCTAGTCTCTGGCATGATAATAACGCCTATGACCGGCTGAGCACTGACCATGTCATCACAACAATCTCACTCAATCCCCCGCAATGACTCTACTGGTGGATGCCATCGTGGTCACATTCTACAGATGAGCAGGCTGAGGCTTGGAGCAGCTAAGCACTATACTCAGCTCAACCACTCCACCCACCATGGTATTACAAGTGATAAAAGCTGTGCAAGCCCCTTGGGCTTCTTCACTCTTTGGCAAGTATGCTGGGGCCATCTGGTCACAGGCAGAGCCACAGCACAGATATCAGTGATGGAGTGCATGCCTCGGCGTGGATTAACTTCTGGTGCCAGCCGGTGAGGATCTCTCCCAGCTCCTCCTGGTTATGGCGGCCCTGAGGCCAACAGCTCTGGCCCACCTTGATTGAGCCTGGTGCCAACTCACCCTGGCTGCATGAAGACCCTGAAAAGGGGACCAGGGTGCAACATGGGGGCCCCTGCCAGGGGGCAGGGATCTTCCACATTGCTGAGGTTGCACGGGGTCTTAGTGAACTCCTGATGGTGTGCCAGGCATTGACATGAAGGAGGGAGAGGGTAGGCTTTCTGTGCTGTGACCTTGGGCCTTAGCTGCAGGACCTGTCACCTGAAAACCATAAACAACCCGGCACCAAAGCAGAGACCGAGCATCCTGCTCAGACTTCAGCCAGCCCCACCAAGCCCAATCCTTCCTTCACTCAGAAAAGGCACATGGTCCAGCCCATCTTAGGCAGTGGCTGGCTTTAAAGGCAGGGAGAAGGCAGAGCTGAATCTGACCAGAGGTACCCTGGGAAATTCCTTGGACTGCCCACTATGTTCAGACTCGTCCTGATTCCCTGAATATGGTGGGTGAGACCACCGCCTGCCCCACGGTGTGGACTGTGGTCTGTCTCTAAACCGCTCTAACAGTGGCCCCGCTGACTGTTTTCAAGGTTATTCCTAGTTTCCAGGCTTTAAATACCTCTGCTCATACCTGCCTCCTTTATCAACCTGACACCGTGCTGCCTGTGAGTCATTCATTAGCACTGCAGCAGCCACGCTTAGAGCCCAAAGATGTCTGAGTCTTGGATTAAATCCACAATTGCCCATATAAGGAGAAAAACCCAAACCCTCCAGTTTCCTACAGGGATAAGGCCCTCACATAGGGTTAAAGGTCACAGGCAGCACAACCAGATTCCTCAGCCCCTGCCTCTGAAGAAGGGATAGGAGTGTGATGGCCTGAACTGTGTCCCCCTCAAATTCATAGGCTGAAGTCCTAACCCCCAGTAGTTCAGAATGTGACTGTGTTTGGAGAAAGGGCCTTTAAAGGTGATTAAGGTAAAACAAGGTCATATGGATGAGCCCTAATCCAATAGGACCGGTGTCCTTATCAGAAGAGGACACAGAGACTCAGGGACAATCACGTGGGGACACAGCAAGAAGGCAATCATTTGCAAGCCAAGGAAAGAAGCCTCACAAGAAACCAAACCTGCTGTCACCTTGGTCTTGGACTTCTAGCCTCCAGACCCATGAGAAATTAGATTTCTGTCGTTTAAGCCACCAGTCCATGGTGTTTTGTTAGGGGTGCCCAAGCAGACATGGAGCATGGAGGTACAGTGCCGAGAAGGTCTTAGCAGCTGCTGGGCCAAAACGAAGGCCAGGCTTGATGGTGACTCAGCCTTGGAAAGCTTGCTTCGTTCCCAGTAGCCCATGTTCATGTCACTGCCAACTCCGAGGATGGCCTGCATCTGCATTCTGCCAACTCCTTAGTACTTCAAAGGTTTACAGCAACCAAAGACAAAGGTCAATGATGGCGGCCACCAGGACACTCAGCTGTGCTGAGAGCAATGGGACTCAAAGCAATGGTGAGGAGAGGCGGCAGGAGGGAGGCTGCCCACCTCTAACTCGGGTCCTCACACCGCCATTCCCATGAGCTGCGAGGCCCCAGAAATCCAAGTACATTGAATCTGATCACGATTTGTTGAGTACCTGCATATTGTGGGCATTGAGCTATGTGATACAAAGATAAATGGTCCAGGTATGGTGGCTTATGCCTGTAATCCCAGTGCTTTGGGAGGCCGAGGCGGGCAGATCACTCGAGGTCAGGAATTTGAGACCAGCCTGGCCAACATGGTGAAACCCTGTCTCTACTGAAAATACAAAAATTAGCTGGGCATGGTGACACGTGTCTGTAATCCCAGCTGCTGAGGTGGGAGGATCACTTGAACCTGGGAGGTGGAGGTTACAGTCAGCTGAGATGGTGCCACTGCACTCCAGCCTGGGTGACAGAGTGAGACTCCATCTCAAAAAAAAGAAAAAAAAAAAAAAGATGAATGGATTTCAGGGCCTAGCTGGTGATCAGATGGTTAAATGTGTAATTACTCCACCATAATCTACTTGTAATAATGGAAGCCTAATCAAGATACCGAAGCAGAAAAGGGTAGTGAGTAATTAGCTCTGTCAGGAAGGGGAAGTTCAGTGAAGGCTTCAAAGAGATGGTGTTATCAGCAGGATTTTCCAGACAGAACTGGAGGCCACAAGCAAACAAGAGGCTGAGAAAGGGATTCTAGACCGACTTGCCAGCAAGGTGGAGAGGTTTAAGAATGCACAGGGGATTCACCAAACTAAATGCAGTATGATGCTGTGGACTGAGGCAGGAAATGGGACCGGTCAAGCAAGAAGGCACTAGAACACGCAAGGCTTCACCTGCCAGCTGAAGAGCTTGCCCTCCCCAACACCCCCAGAGGGATGGGAAAGTCCCAGGAAGCTTTAAAACAGGGAAACAACCAGGGTGGGCTTGTGTTTTAGATGGACTCCTCAGGGCTGGATGCAGAGGTTCACGCCTATAATCCTAGCACTTTGGGAGGCCAAGGCAGGCAGATCACTTGAGGCCAGGAGTTCAAGACCAGCCTGGCCACCATGATAAAACCCCCATCTCCACTAAAAATACAAAAAAAATTAGCCGGGCGTGGTGGCTGACGCCTGTAATCCCAGCTACTTGGGAGGCTGAGGCAGGAGAATTGCTTGAACCCGGGAGGCAGAGGTTGTAGTGAGCCGAGATTGTGCCACTGCACTCCAGCCTGGGTAGCAGAGCGAGACTGTCTCAAAAAAAAGGACTGAAGGACTGCTCCTCAGACAGCAGGGACAGGGGGACACTGGGGTAGAAGGTCAAGGCCAAAATCCAAGCACAAAATAGCAAAGGCCTACTATGCTAAGGCAGAGCAGGCTTCCTCTGAAATCTCTTGTTTACTTGCACAGGTCCTACTCTTCTTCCCAGTCAGGCTTGGTGAATTATACCGAGTCACTGAGGTTTTAAAAACAACCCAGTAAGAAGTTGAGAGAGGAAACTAAGATGCTAATGTGCTGTGCAGGAAACACAATGTCCCTGGACCCCAGCAGTTGGTTATACATTTCTTTATTCTTGAGAAACAAACCAAAGTAAGCCACTAACTTTGCCAAGATAAAAGCAGCCTCGCTAGTGGCCTAACCAAGGGGAGTCTTATTGTGTCTCTGGCCTATTTCCTATTCATCGATGTTCAAAGCCTGATCTTGACACAGGACTGGGTTGCTCTCTTGCCACTTTCATCCCACAGGAAAGCTGGACACCCCACCATCATATCAGGCACGTTGGAGGGACTTAAAAGTGACACTCACGATGACAGCCAGGACTCCCATTTAGAATCTTGAGCCTGGCTATTTCCAGACACAAGTCACACCCTTAGTAGGCCAACCACTCTCCCTCACTAGGAAGCATTCCTCTCTAAAGCTGAAACTGAGCCACAACCACTTTCATCCCTTTCCCCAAAGCACCTTCCACTGTGGTATGGGAGGAAATA
Source organism: Piliocolobus tephrosceles (assembly GCF_002776525.5). NCBI lineage: Eukaryota > Metazoa > Chordata > Mammalia > Primates > Cercopithecidae > Piliocolobus > Piliocolobus tephrosceles. Next base: position 110,868,894 of record NC_045443.1, on the reverse strand, counting down.
TCAGATGGGCTTTACTGCTTACTAGCTGTGTGACCTTGGACAAGTTACTTAACCTCTCTGAGCCTGTCTCTTCCTTTGCAAAATACAGATAATAATAACAACCCTATATTGGGGTTATATGAGGAGATAATATAAATGCTAAAGGCCTGTATTCACCTTTTATTTTTCTGAGACAGGGTCTTGCTCTGTTGCCCAGGCTGGAATGCAGTGGTGCAGTCATAGCCCACTGTAACCTCGAATTCCTGGGTTCAAGTGATCCTCCCACCTCAGCCTCCTGAGTAGCTGGGACTACAGGCATACACCACCATACCCGGCTAAGTTTTTAATTTTTTTGCACAGCCGAGGTCTCGCTATGTTGCCCAGGTTGCTCTTGAACTCAAAATCACTGGGCTCAAGTGATCTTCTTGCCTTGGCCTCCCAAAGTGCTGGGATTAAAGGTGGGAGCCACCACGCCTGGCCTGTGCTCACATTTATTAAGGGTAGTGAAGAAAAAAGGAGAGGGAGGAGCAGCTGAAGAAATAAAGGAAGGAAGAGGAGAAGGGGAAGGAACTCTGGAGTTAGATGATGCTGGGTTCAAATCTCTGCTCAACCATTTCCTGGCTGTATGACTTCAGACAAGTTACTTGACCTCTCTGACCCATAGTTTCCTCCTCTATAAAATAGAGATAATACTGCCTAGCCTTGCAAAGGGATTTCAGAAAGCAAACAGATAGTCTGAAATCGGAACCACTGCTTTCTCATCCCTGAGTGGCACTTGGGGAAAAATCAGGTTTATGTTCGAATCCTCCTGGGCAGCCCAGCTCTGCCACCCTAGATAAGGGTGAACACAGTGAAGCAAAGAGAACCCTGTTTCTAGGCAGCCAAGGCTCCCCACCACACTCACAACACTGGAAACACTGCTCTCCTTCATCAGTTCCCAGGGGAGGCCACCGAACTCCTTGCAACTCAACGAATTCTCCCGGACAAAGGAGACGGGAGAGCCTGGCTCGTCTCTCCTTGGCCCCAAACATCTCTGCCTGGCTGGGGAGCACTGGCAGATGGTGGAACATCCATTTGCTAAGCAGACTCTAAAGCACTGTTTCCCAACGTCTTAGGACCCTCCAGAAAAGGCGAGTTATTTTAAGCCTCTCCTGAGCCCAAGGCCCGAGCAACTGAAACAAATGGCTTCGGGATGAGAACCAGAAAGGTTTTCAAGGCCTCTCATTCTGCCAGAAGCACATTTAAAATTAAAAAAATTTACAGCTCCTTGTGGCACTTGGGTTCACTTTGTGCTAGGCTTTGGTTCAGAGGAAGACAAAGCAAAACGCCAAGCCCTCAAATCAATGGATCATGACAAAACACTCGTCCTCTTCCCCACTGTCCTGGGCAAAGGGGGACTGAGATGGAGCAAAGAGACACGGGCAGTGCTGCTTTCCTGCCAACGGTTTCAGATGGGGACAGACGGAGGCTGGTGTTGAAATCTGTTTCTTTTTTTAACAAGGAATGGGGCAGGGAAGGCAGCCAAAGCAGGTTGGCCTGAGGTCCCCGCCAAGCATCCACAGGCAGGCCAAAGTACCTCAGGTGCAAGGCAGAAAGGTGGAGAAGGGAATGAGACCATGAAGAAGGGCAGCTAGGCCCCTAGAAACACTGCCAAGCTGGGGGTGTGGAAGGAGAAACTCACAGTCTCCCAGGAGTAGTTTCTGTATCAGAACTTGGGGCTCAAACATGGGGCCAGGCAACAAGTTACACACCCCAACTATCAGACCACAAAGCGCTTATCACCTCTCAGCCTCTGAAACAGAAAAGCTGGGCTCCCCCCAGCCCACCCGACCATCTTACTTTTACTAGGTAGCTCTTCCTGGCCCAGGCCGTTGGAGGGAGCCAGTGGGGCACTGCCACCCTCGTCCAAGGTCAGGATGAGTGGCACGTCGTCATCCAAACTCACAGCCATGTTCTCTTCTCCTGTGGCCCTCAGGATATGATGTCCAGGGCTTGAAATAGTCTCTGGTTTGAGCTCCCTTTCAAAGCCACTGGGCCAGGGGTGCTGCTCAGAAATTCCTCCATTAGAGGCATCTTCTAGGGTTTGGGAATTAAAAAAACAAAAGAGAATTATTAAAATACAGCCATGACTGATTAATCTATTCTGAAATTAGATAGTGGTGATGGTTGCACAACCTCGTGAATAAAAAACACTCAAGTATACTCTTTAAAATGGTAAATTAGGGTCAGGCGCAGTGGCTCACACCTATAATCCCAGCACTTTGGGAGGCCAAGATGGGTGGATCACTTGAGCCAGGAGTTCAAGACCAGCCTGGCCAACACAGCAAAACCCTGTCTCTACTAAAAATACAGAAAATTAGCTGGGGTTGGTGGTGGGTGCCTGTACTCGGGAAACTGAGGCATGAGAATTGCTTAAACTCGGGAGGTGGAGGCTGCAGTGAGCAGAGATTGTGCCAACTTAAGTGACAGAGACCCTGTCTCAAAACAAATAATAAAATGGTAAATTATATCTCAATTAAATAAACAATAAATAAAATGGTAAATTATATCTTAATTTAAAAAATAATAATAAAATGGTAAATTATATCTCAATTAAAAAAATATTGGTCGGTGGGGTGGCTCACATCTGTAACCCCAGCATTTTGGAAGGCTGTGGTAGGAAGATCAATTAAGGCCAGGAATTTGAGACCAGCCTGGGCAATACAGCAAGACCCTGTCTCTATAAAAAAATTAAAAAAAAAAAAAAAAAGCCAGTTGGGTAAGCATACGCACAGAAAAAAATAAAATAAATATTTAAAATACAAAAATAAATAAATAAATAAAATTAGCTGGGCAGATGGCATGCACCTGTAGTCCCAGCTACTCAGGAGGCTCACTTGAGCCCAGGAGTTCAAGGCTACAGTGAGCTACAACTGCACCACTGCACTCTGGCTTGGGCAACAGAGTGAGACCCTGTCTCTTAAAAAGTAAAAGAATTAGGCCAGGTGCGGTGGCTGACACCTGTAATCCCAGCACTTTGGGAGGCCGAGGTGGGTGGATCACTTGAGGTCAGGAGTTCGAAACCAGCCTGGTCAACATGGTGAAAATCCATCTCTACTAAAAATATGAAAATTAGCTGGGCGGGGTGGCGCGTGCCTGTAATCCCAGCTACTCAGGAAGCTGAGGCAGGAGAACTGCTTGAACCCAGAAGGCGGAGAGGTTGCAGTGAGCCGAGATCAAGCCACTGTAGTCCAGCCTGGGCGACAGGGCGAGACTCTGTCTCAAAAAAATAAATAAATAAACAAATAAATAAATAAATAAATAAATTTTAAAAAATAGAATAAAAGAATTATTACAGTATAGTAGCCTTAAAATATGGAGGGGGGAACCCTGCAAGAACAAATACTAAAAAGTTAAGGGTAATTCTGTCTGGAGAGTGAGATTAAGGCTAATATGTTCTACCTCCACTTCTCTTTACATTTATTTGTAAGTTTTGTAAAGACTTTAAAGAAAAAAAATAGGCTGGGCACAGTAGCTCCCACTTGTAATCCCAGCACTTTGGGAGGTCAAGGTGGGAGAACTGCTTGAGCCTAGCAGTTCAAGACCAGCCTGGGCAATGTAGCAAGACTCCATCTCTACAAAATAAAAAATTTAAATTAGCTAAGCATGATGACATACGCCTTTAGGCCTAGCTACTTGGGAGGCTGAGGTGGCGAAAACACTTGAGCCCAGGAGTTGGAGGTTATAGTGAGCTATGATCACACCACTGCAGTCCAGCCTGGGCAACAGAGTAAGACCCTGTCTCTAAAAAATAAAATAAAATAAAATAAAATAAAATAAAATAAAAGGCCGGGTGTGGTGGCTTACGTCTATAATCCCAGCACTTTGGGAGGCAGAGACGGGTGGATCACTTGAGGTCAGGAGTTCAAGACCAGCCTGGCCAAAATGGAGAAACCCCACCTCTACTAAAGATAGAAAAATTAGCTGGGTGTGGTGGTATGCGCCTGTAATCCCAGCTATTCTGCAGGCTGAGGCAGGAGAATCACTTGAACCCAGGAAGCAGGGGTTGCAGTGAGCTGAGATGGTGCCACTGTACTGCAGCTTGGGCGACAGAGCCAGACTCCATCTCAAATAAATAACTAATAAAATAAAATAAAATAAAATGACAAAAAATACAACCATTAAAACAATAGCTAATACTCCCCCGGGCGTGGTGGCTCGCGCCTGTAATCCCAGCACTTTCGGAGGCCAAGGCGGGCGGATCACAAGGTCAGGAGATCCAGACCATCCTGGCTAACACAGTGAAACCCCGTCTCTACTAAAAATACAAAAAATTAGCCGGGCATGGTGGCGGGCGCCTGTAGTCCCAGCTACAGGACTCAGCTCTAGTCCCAGCTGAGGCAGGAGAATGGCGTGAACCCGGGAGGCAGAGCTTGCAGTGAGCCCAGATCGCCATAGCACTCCAGCCTGGGCGACAGAGCGAGACTCCGCCTCAAAAAAAAAAATACTAATAATAATAGTTAATACTCAATGAGTGCTTACTATGTACGAGGGACCCTACTAGCACTTCATAAGTAAAAGTTAACTGAAAATTCTTAATAACTCCATGAGATAGGCAGGCCTATTATCCCCCATTACAGGATGGGGGTGGTGGGTACTTCAGGCACAGAGAGATTACGTATCCTGTCCAAGGACCCACAGCTAAAAAAAAGTCAAGCTTTCAACTCTATGGTGTGACTCCAAACCTGTATTCCTAGCCATTACACTATAATTCCTCGAAGTCTGGGCCATGTATTTAGGCAGCATCTAGCTCCAATCACCAACATGTACTTGCTCATATATACAGATTTAAAACACATCTTTCACTTCAGCTTTACCACACAGCCTCTCAGGAACAGTTAGAAACATACTTCTAAAATGTATCATTTTTATATAGGAGCTGTTCTCTTAGATTAAGGTGTCCCAGGAAGGGGAAAAGAGTATTTTTTTTTAACTGATGAGTATTTTTTAATACAGTAAAAACGCTCATCCTTAACTCTCAATTTAAAACACTCAGAGCAGCCGGGTGCAGTGGCTCATGCCTGTAAACCCAGCACTTTGAGAGGCCGAGGCAGGTGGATCACTTGAGAACAGGAATTCGAGACCAGCCTGGCCAACATGGTGAAACCTGGTCTCTACTAAAAATATAAAAAATAGCCAGTTGTGGTGGTTCATGCCTGTAATCCCAGCTACTGGGGAGCCTGAGGCAGGAGAATCACTTGAACCCAGGAGGCAGAGGTTGCAGTGAGCTGAGATCACGCCACTACACTCCAGCCTGGGCGACAGAGCAAGAATTCATCTCAAAAAGTAAATAAACTAAAAATTTAAAAATAACTAAATAAGTAAAACACTCCAAGCTAGCCTGTTACAGCTCCTATTTATGCACATTCCCGTTTCCGCTGAGAAGGACCAAAAAAACAAAAAAAAAGACTCAGCAGATCTGACTGCAGACCTTTGAACTTGCAAACAGCAGCAAGTTCCTTCCTCAAGCAGTGGGCTCTGGGATCAACCCATTTTGCCTCCTAACTGACCTAGTCAATGGCAACTGAGCAACTGACTTCTTCCTCGAATCACTGGAACAACTCTGAGCAAATCCGCATGCATCCACAGGGAACGGTACAACTTTTTGAAACAAGGCAGCGTAAGTAAACACCGTTCTGCTTGCCGCTAAGCCCGTAGCTCTCTGCCCAGCACACTTCCTGTGAGATTTTTTTTTTAAGTTTCCTCCAGATCTGGGGATTTATTTTGCTTTTAAATCTCAGCAGTGGAGAGGCAGAAGAGGAAATCTCAGATGAAACACTACTATTTGGCAGTCTTAAGATTTATGGTTGTATTGTCGTTTTGGTTTAACTTTTTACCACAGACATTTTCAAACATACTCAAAAGTGCAGAGAATATATACGTGGACTTCCTTGTATCCATTACTCAGTTTTGACAATCATTTCCCATATTTACTTTGAAGGCAGGAGAATTTATTAACTCACAGAGAAGAGGTTTCTTAATGTTACCATTATCATAACGGCTAGTGGTTTCTATGTTTTAACTCACGGCTGTCCAACATTTTGGTTTCCCTGGGCCACGCTGGAAGAATTGTCTTGGGCCATACATAAAATACACTAACATTAATGATGGGGAAAAAAAAAAAAAAAAAAAAGAGGCGGGGGGGCGGTTCATGCATAATTTTCATGATATCTGCCACCATAGATTAAACTCCTCGCATTCAAACGCTTGGGCACGGTTGTTTAACTGTTGAATATATGACTGCTTGCCTGCCTGTATTGTCTTTGCCCGTTGGCTTTCAACTGGGGTGATTTTTGCCCCCACAGGGACATCAGGAATGTCTGGAGACATCTTTGTCACAACTTGTGTGCTGGTGGGTGGAGTCGGGGGATTATGTGGCTCAAAATGTCAATTGAGCTGCTGTTGAAAAATCCTATCTTAGCTAATATCCCCACTTTACGAATGAGGAAATTGAATCTTGGAGTGGTTAACTTGCCTCTTGTAAGTTTCAACCCAGGCAGTCTGAATCAGGGAACCTTCCTGCTTAACCATTACCCTACTATATACACCTACGACTAGAACCAGTACCCTGATTTGAATTCAAACACGTCATTTGTCCAGAGAGACAAAAATGAGGTCCAGAGAGGGGAAGAGACTTGCCCAAGGTCACACAGTGCAGGAACAGGGCTAGAACCCGGGACTCCTGAGTCCTGGTCCAGTGTTCCCTCCGGGGGCTTTGCTTCTGCCTCTACAGAGGACCCAAATGGCCAGCCCTGGGGAAAGGGCCTAGGGGAAGAGGGCCAGCTGCCATCCTGCTGTCCGCTGGGGCAGCCTCACCCGGGCACAAGACTCCTGCGGGGTCACCTGAGGGCGTCAGGGAGAAGAGCGAGGGAGGGAGGAAGAAGGAGGCAGGAGCGCTGGCTCCAGCTCCACGTGCTCCCAGCCCCTGGCTGGGCGCCCACGTGAGGGTCGCCCCAAGAAGTCGGGGGCGAGGAGAGAGGGTGCAAAGCCCCGGCCTGGGCTGGACGGAGAGTAGCGCGGCGGAGACTTCCCCGCGCCCTCTCTGGGCCCATTCAGCCCACCTCCCACACCAGAGTGTCGCGCCGCAACCCCTTACTCCGCGCCCTCTGACCCCTGATCCCTGCCCTCTCCCTCTGGCCAAGTCCTCGCATCCCTCGGATTCTTACACGCGCCGCCCCAGCAACCCGGACCGCGCGCCGGGGTCCGCACCACGCAGCCCAGCCCGCCGGCGCCGCCGCCAAAACCCCGAGCCCGAAGCTGTTGCAGCCGCCGCAGCCGCCGCCACTTCAGCCACCGCCACCAGGGTAGCTGCGCCAGCTCGCTCATCCACCGCCTACCGTCCTCTCAACCCCGCTGGCCCCGCCCCATTTCCCCTTCACAGCCTCTACTGGCTAACTGGGCTACCATGATGAGCTCTGATTGGTCAATTCTCACGTCCTTCCACAGGTCTCGCCTGCAGCCAAGGCAGTACACCCTGCCCGCCTCCTTAAGAAGGGGCGGGACGAAGAATCCACGCCCCTTTCTCCTCCCATCTTCCCCGCCTTACTCGTTGAGTCCAACCCAGAGGGAGTCCCAAGTCTTTCCATTGGTGAAAGGTCAAAATGGCGGTGCTTCTGATTGGTCAGACTTCAGGAGGTGGGGACAATTGAGCGGAACAAGAAATTGAATGGTGAAAAGAAAGGTCAGTCAGACACCGAGTCCCGCCTTCTGAGATTGGCGGGTAACCTCGCAACGCTGGGACCGTGGTGGTAACTGTGGCTAGGGAAACCTGGAGCCGTCAGAGCGGGTGAGTAACCAGGTGGGAAAGGGTCGCGGATCGTGGGAGATGTGGAATGGGGTTCAGCCCGATGTCCTTTGGCTCCCTGAGAAATTGGTAGCCCCCGCTGCGATCCCGTCTCAGCTTCAGGACCCCGTCCCTCAACCCCCACCTCAGTCTGGACCTCTCGCTCCACAGCCTGCAGGGAGCCGGCCTCCATTCTTTCCCTTCTACCTGCCCACTTCATGGCCCCACTCCCTCATCCCTAAAACGAGGAGGACACCAGTCAAGCAGAGTCACATCGTAGTTAACTTATTTCAAGTCAAACATGGGAGCTGTGGGTGGGAGGGGGGTTTATAAGTCCCCTCCCATGCCACCCAACGACCATACATTCCTCGGTGAGCAGGCCATCTCACTTCAGCGTTTAAGTTAGGTAGGTTTTTTTTGTTTGTTGTTGTTGTTGTTTTTGTTGTTTTTGCCTAGCGCGGTGACTCACGCCTGTAATCCCAGTACTTTGGGAGGCCAAGGCGGGCAGATCACTTAAGGTCAGGAGTTCTAGACCAGCCTGGCCAATATAGTGAAACCTCATCTCTACTGAAAATACAAAAATTAGCTGGGCATGGTGGTGCACCTGTAATCCCAGCTACTCGGGAGGCTAAGGCACGAGAATCACTTGAACCCGGGAGACTGCGGTTGCGGTAAGCCAAGATCTCCCCATTGCACTCCATCCTGGGCAACAGAGCAGGACTCTGTCTCAAATAAATAAATAAATTAGGTAATTTTTATTATACCACTTTTGCCTTTGTCCCAACTTTGGAATTTATCTCCCATCTCTGTCCTTAGGATGTAATCTCTTTGTACCTACTGAAGATAGAGAGTTTCTTGTGATGATTAAATGAGGCTGAGGGCTGGGCACAGTGGCTCAACCTGCAATTCCAGCAATTTGGGAGGCCGAGGCCGGCGGATCACCTGAGGCCAGGAGTTTGAGACCAGCCTGGCCAACATGGTGAAACCCTGTCTCTACTAAAAATACAAAAATTAGCTGGGCATGGTGGTGCATGCCTGTGATCCCAGCTACTTGGGAGGCTGAGGCAGGAGAATTTCTTGAACCCGGGTGGTGGAGGTTGCAGTGAGCCGAGATGGTGACACTGCACTCCTGCCGGGGTGATAGAGCGAGGCTCCATCTCAATAAATAAATAAATAAATAAGGCTGAGGTGGAAGAATCACTTGAACCCAAGAGGTGGAGGTTGCAGTGAGCCATGATTGCACTGCTGCACTCCAGCCTGGGCCACAGAGCAAAAAACCCTGTCTCAAAATATATATATATATAAAAAAAAAAAACCTTTGAGGTTCAAAAGATATTTTCATAAGAAAATGAAAAGATCAGCTCAGACACAGACATGGAGGAAATATTTGCAAATCATGTGTCTTATAATAGACTTGAATGTAGAAAATAAAAATAACTCTTATAACTCAAGAGGACAACTCAATTTTTTTTTTCTTTTTTTTTTGAGACGGAGTCTCGCTCTGTCGCCCGGGCTGGAGTGCAGTGGCCGGATCTCAGCTCACTGCAAGCTCCGCCTCCCAAGTTTACGCTATTCTCCTGCCTCAGCCTCCCAAGTAGCTGGGACTACAGGCACCCGCCACCTCGCCCGGCTAGCTTTTTGTATTTTTTAGTAGAGAAGGGGTTTCACCGTGTGAGCCAGGATGGTCTTGATCTCCTGACCTCGTGATCCGCCCGTCTCGGCCTCCCAAAGTGCTGGGATTACAGGCTTGAGCCACCGCGCCCGGCCAGACAACTCAATTTTTTTAATGGGCAAAAGAGTTGAGTAGACATTTAAAAATCAAAAAGACAATCCCAAGTATCATCATGTAGATAAATAAACAAACTGCAGCTTTCATATATTGCTGGTAGGTACAGCAGAATACCAATTAGTACCACCAATTTGAAATATAGTTGGCAGTTTCTTAAAAAGTTAAACATAGGCCAGGCACAGTGGCTCACGCCTGTAATCCCAGCACTGTGGGAGGCACAGGCAGGTGGATCACCTGAGGTCAGGAGTTCGAGACCAGACTGGCCAACATAGCAAAACCCCGTCTCTACTAAAAATACAAAAATTGGCAGGGCATGCTGGCGGGCCCCTGTAATCCCAGCTACTTGGGAGGCTGAGGCAGGAGAATCACTTGAACCCAGGAGGCGGAGGTTGCAGTGAGCTGAGATTGCTCCATTGCACTCCAGTCTGTGTGACAGAGCGAGACCCTGTCTCAAAAAATAAATAAATAAGTAAATAAATAAATAAATAAATAAATAAAACAAATGAAAAATAAACTAACACATAACCTAGCAATTCCACTCTTAGGAAGGTACCCCCCCAAGTGAAAACATAAGTCTACACAAAGACTTAAATATCAATGTTCTTAGCAACATCACTCTTAACAGCCCAAAACTGGAAACAACCCAAATGTCATCAACAGGTGAATGAATAAACAACTCATGATATTTCCATAGAATGGAATACTATTCAGCAATAAAATTCTATACAGGAATGAAATACAATAATTGCTACAACCTGGATGAACCTGAAAAACATGTTAAGTCGAGGGTTTTTGGCCCAGTGGCTCACGCCTGTAATCCCAGCAATTTGGAAGGCCAAGGCTGGACGATCGTTTAAGCCCAGGAGTTTGAGAGCAGCCTGGCAACAAAGTGAGACCCCATCTCTACAAAAAATACAAAAACTAGCCAGGCATGGTGGCATGCATCTGTAGTCCCAACTATTCAGGAGGCTGAGGTGGGAGGATCACCTGAGCCTGGGGAGGTCGAGGCTATAGTGAGCCATGATTGCACTGCTGCACTCCAGCCTGGGTGACAGAGTAAGACCCTATCTATTAAAAAAAAAAAAAAAAAAAGTCAGCTGGGCATGGTGGCTCATGCCTGTAAATCCTAGCACTTTGGGAGGCCAAGGCAGGTGGATCACCTGAGGTAGGGAATTCGAGACCAGCCTGACCAACATGGAGAAACCCTGTCTCTACTAAAATACAAAAAACTTAGCTGGGCATGGTGGCACGTGCCTGTAATCCCAGCTACTCGGGATGCTGAGGCAGGAGAATCACTTGAACCCGGGAGGCAGAGGTTGCAGTGAGCCGAGATCATGCCATGGTACTCCAGCCTAAGCAACAAGAGGGAAACTCTGTCTCAAAAAACAAAACAAAACAAAAAAAAAGGCAGAATTTTTCAACCTCAGCTCTACTGACATTTTGGGTGAGATAATTCTTTGTTATGGGGGACTATCCTGCCAATTGTAGGATATTTAGCAGTATTATGAGCCTCTACCCACAAGATGCCAGTAGTAGCATCTCTCAGCTGTTACAAGCAAATGCATCTTCCGATTATTGCCAAGTGTCTTCTGGAGGACAAAGTTGCCCCAGGTTGAAAATCAATGTGCTAAGCAAAAAGTCAGATGCAAACAATTACGTACTGCATGATCCCATTTATATGAACTATCCAGGAAAGTTAAATGTGAGTGGAGGCCGGGGCAGTGGCTCACACCTGCAATCCCAGCACTTTGGGAGGCCAAGGCAGGTTGATCACTTGAGGCCGGAAGTTCAAGACCAGCCTGGGCAACATGGTGAAACCCCGTCTCTCCTAAAAACACAAAAATTAGCCAAGCGTGGTGATGCGCACCTGTAATCCCAGCTACTTGGGAGGCTGAGGCACGAGAATTGCTTGAATCCGGAAGGTGGAGGTTGCAGTGAGCCAAGATCACGCCACTGTACTCCAGCCTGGGCGACAGAGCGAGATTCAGTCTCAAAAACAAAACAACTACAACAAAAAAATGTGAGTGGAAACAGAGATCGTTTGTAGATTAGCTCATGGGAATTTCGGGGAGTGATAGAAATGTTCTAAAACAGGATTGTATCTAAAACTGATGTGGCAACTTTAGATACATTTACAAAAATAGTCATTGAGTTTTACACTTACAATGGGTAAATTTTATGGTAATGTAAATTACACCTCAATAGAACTGTAAAAAAAAAATTACATGCGTGATTAGTACCATGCAAGAAATGTGAGAGAGCTTCCACAGGTTGTAAAGTGCTGTGTGTTCCTGTCTGAGAAGGGGTAGCCATTGAGCTAAGACCTAAAAATGAGAAATTGTTAATCCAGGGAGAAATTGTTCATGGGGGGTTGGTTTCTGACATAAAGGAACATTATACATTAGTGCCTGAGAGCAGGAGGGGTTTGAGATAGGCTGTTTTTTGTTTGTTTTGTTTTTGAGACAGAGCCTCTCTCTGTTGCCCAGGCTGGAGTGCAGTGGTGCAATCTCAGCTCACTGCAACCTACACCTCTTGGTTTCAAGCAATTCTCCTGCCTCAGCCTACCAGGTAGCTGGGATTACAGGTGCCTGCCATCATGCGCTGCTAATTTTTGTATTTTTAGTAGAGACGGGGTTTCCCCATGTTGGCCAGGCTTGGTCTCAAACTCTTGACCTCAGGTGATCCACCCCCCTTGGCCTCCCAAAGTGCTGGGATTACAGGCGTGAGCCACCGTGCCTGACCCTATTTCATTTATTTTTAACACTAGTCCCCGTCGGCAAATTGATTTCACTGCCCAATAAAGGGTTGCAACCCTAAAGATACTATTTTTTAAGCAGTTTTAGATGTACAGCAAAATTGACGGAAAGGTAGAGAGAGTTCCCATATACTCCCTATTCCCATATGAACAGCCTGCACCACCATCAACCTCCCCTACCAGAGAGGTGCATTTGTTACAGCTGATGAACCTATATTGACACATCAGCAGCAGCATCCAAATTCCATAGTTTACATAAGGGATAAGAGTTCACACTTGGTGTTGTACATTCTGTGAATTTGGATAAATGTATAACGATGGTATCCATCATTGTAGTAAGGTACATAGTATTTTCACTTCCCTAAAAATCCTCCCTATTCTGCCTATTCATCCCTCCCTTCCCCCAGCCCTTAGACAACACTGATCTTTTTACTATCTCCATAGTTTTGCCTTTGCCAGAATGTCATATAGTTAGAGTGATACCATATGCAGCTTCTTCAGATTGGCTTCTTTCACTTAGTGATATGCATTTAAGTTTCTTCCACGTCTTTTTATGGCTTGACAGCTCATTTCTTTTTAACGCTGAATAATCCTGTATTCCATTGTCTGGATGCACTACTGTTTATTTAGCTATTCAGCTCCTGAAGGACATCTTGGTTGCTCCCAAATTTTGGCAGTTGTGAATGAGGCTGCTATAAATATCCATAAGCTTTTTTTGTGTGCAGGTTTTTGTGTGGACATGCATTTTCAACTCCTTTGGGTAAACACCAAGGAGTGTGATTACTGGATCGTACAGTAAGAGCAGGTTTAAATTTGTAAGAAAACAACCGTCTTCCAAAGTGGCTGCACCATGTTGCATTCCCACCAACAATAACAGAGTTTTCTGCTTCACATCCTCACCAGCATTTGGAGTTGTCGGTGTTCTAGATTTTGGCCATTCTAATAGGTGTGTAGTAGTTAAATATTTTTTTCAAGTTGGAGAAGTTGATGGTAGAATAATCTAGATTCACTACTAGGAAATCCTTCTGTCTGAAACTGCCAAAGTGATACTGTCTACAGTTAGATATAACCAGTCATTTCTAAAGTGACACTGTAACCAAAAGAGGAATTAAAATTCCTGATGAACTGATTGATAAGGAGGGGAGACTGGACAATAGGGAGTGATTTAAGAGAACTCGGTCTTCTTCAGTCACTAACAGGAGAACATGAATAATATAGAAACCAGCAAAATTAAAAACGAAATAGTTAAAAGGAGTAAAAACTGATTCTGTTTTGGCTCTTTATAAAGCCTTTGACACAAAAACATATACCATATTATTTTGTTGAAAGGTACATCTATTTTAAGAAATATTAAAGTGTTGATATTAACATATAATTTTTGAAGTAGTACTAAAAGTCATAAACGCTTAACACTTTAGAGCAAGGATTTCATTTCATTCCCACAACAGTGCTGTGTCCCCATTTCACAGGTAGAACACCAAAGCTTAGAAAGGTTAATCGACTTACCCAAAGCCACACAGCCAGGAAGTGGTGAGACACTGGAATTGCATTCCAAACGTGTTTTTAGTTTCCACTTCAGTAATGAGGAAATGAAAGCCCAGAAGATCAAGAGGACTTGCCCAAGGCTATATAGCTTGTGGCCAGTGGAAAGTATTTCATCATAACCAGCAACATAGAAATCTGTCCTTGGGGGGGGCACATTCCCTCCCAACTTGAGTCATTATCCCATGTCCTCTGTCTCCAAAGCACCAGATAATCCTAGAGCCTACAGCCACCCAGGCAGCATTACACACAGGGTCCCATCTGTCTATACCTCCAGCTTTCACTGCTGCAGCCCTAGCCTGGGAATCTTTTACAGACCAGTTATAAACCGTAAAACACAGGTTCTCAAAAAGAACGAGAGAGGAGGATTGGATAATAGTTCAAAACTAGTCACAGAAAGACAAAAAAAGAAGCCACTCAACTATGAAAAAGGAAAAACTTAATTACATTTAAATCTTTTATTTAAAAAATTCCAAGCCCTGAGTAAAGGGATGCAAAACAATTCATAGGCCAATTCTTGGCCTACAGTTTTATCATGAAAATATGACTCTCAGCCGGGCGCAGTGGCTCACGCCTGTAATCCCAGCACTTTGAGAGGCCGAGGCTGGTGGATCATGAGGTCAGGAGATAGAGACCATCCTGGCTGACATGGTGAAACCCCATCTCTACTAAAAATATAAAAAATTAGCCAGGTGTGGTGGCAGGCACCTGTAGTCCCAGCTACTCGGGAGGCTGAGGCAGGAGAATGGCGTGAACCCGGGAGGCAGAGCTTGCAGTGAGTGGAGATCGCACCACTGCACTCCAGCCCGGGCGACAGAGCGAGACTCCGTCTCAAAAAAAAAAAAAAGAAAATATGACTCTCTTTTCTGACTCCAATTCAGGACATATATATTTTGCAAAACAACATTATCCTATTATGCCAGCATCTCCCAGTGAGGAGACAGGCCTATTGGTAAATCTGGGTTTGCCATCTCATTTATTCAACAGCGATTTTTTTCTTTTTTTTTTTTTTTGAGATGGAGTCTCACGTTGTCACCCAGGCTGGAGCGTACAGTGGTGCGATCTCAGCTCACTGCAACTCCCATCTCCCCAGCTCAAGTGATTCTCCTGCCTCAGCCTCCCAAGTAGGTGGGATTACAGGCATGTTTTACCACACCTGGCTAATTTTTGTATTTTTAGTAGAGACGGAGTTTTGCCATATTGCCCAGGCTGGTCTCAAACTCCTGACCTCAGGTGATCCATCTGCCTCGGCCTGCCAAAGTGCTGGAATTACAGGTGTGAGCCACCGAGCCCAACCGCAACAGTGATTTCTTTATTGAGCACCTACTGTATAGTAGTTGCTTCAGATAGCAGGTTTCATCGTGAATCTATTGCTTCTTTCTAACCCTCCCTTTCCCCCTGTCTAGACTTGAAAGACTCAGATAAAACATACAGAGTTCGGAAGAAAGCTAGAGGTTTAGAGGGTAGTGAGATCTTTCTGAGGCTAAAAAGAAAATTCCTCTTGAGCCCAGGAGTTCAAGACCAGCCTGGGCAACATAGCAAGACCTTGTTTTTTTTTTTTTTTTTTTGAGACGTAGTCTTACTGTGTCACCCAGGCTGTAGTGCAGTGGTGCGATATTGGCTCACTGCAACCTCCATCTCCCAGGTTCAAGCAATTCTTCCGCCTTAGCCTCCACAGGTGCCCACCACCACACCCAGCTAATTTTTGTATTTTTAGTAGGGATAGGGTTTCACTATGTTGGCCAGGCTGGTCTCAAACTCCTGACCTCAAGTGATCAACCTGTCTCAGCCTCCCAAAGTGGTGGCATTACAGGCGTGAGCCACTGCGCCCGGCCAGAAGTCAGTCTTAAAATCAAGAGACTGGACAGACTACTGCTGATGGGGTGCTGGCTCTGTCACTTCCTAGCTGTAAACTAACTAGAATCATCTAACCTCTCTCTCTGTCTCCCTTTCTTCATCTGTGAAATAGAGGTAATAGCACCTACCTCATAGGGTTCTTGCAAGGATTAAAGGAATTAGTTCGTATATAGCATTCAGAACAGTGTCTGCTACACAGTAAGTTCTCAAGAACTTACTTAGCTAATGTTAAAATGGTATTCCTTAAAATGAGATCTGGATGAGTATGGAAAAACTACCTATCAGGTATTGTGCTTATTACCTGGGTGATGAAATAATCTGTACACCAAACCCCCGTGACATGCAATTTACCTGTATAACAAACCTGCACATGTACCCCAGAACCTAAATTAAGAGTAAATTTAAAAAGAGAGAGAAATCCATCTTCCACACTCCAGTTGTTGTTTTTTTTTTTTTTTTTAAACACCCTCTGACTTTTCCACGTGCCAGTTTGGATTTGTAGGGTAGTTGTAAGTGTTGGGTTTTTTCCTTCTCTCTAGCGGGAAAAAATATATAATTTAGTTCAAATCTTTTTTTTCCTCAAAATATTCTAAGAGTGAAAGTAATAAAATATCCAACAAGCCTGTTTGAATGAAGATGAGGTATAATTTGCATGATAAAGATATATTTCCATTTATAAAGTTCATCAGCAGAATTAATGACAAATAAAGGGAATATCCAATTAAAGTTTCCCATCCATTAACAGTTTGCTTCACTCTCAGGGCAGGAATTTTAAAAGGAGATGCTTAAGTTGGAAATTATTTAAATATTAAGGTTAGTGGCATTAAAAAGGACATGAAATGATCATATTAGGATTCAAGGAAAAGAGATTCTCCAGTCATTTTTGTTGTCAGAGTCTGATGCATTTCCCCTCAATCCTAGTTCCACGGGCTTTTTCTTGTTCACGAAAATGAGCTGTCAAGAACTGATGGGTGTCATCATAATCAAAGAAAACAAGTTTGCCCTTTAAAGCAAAAGAGGTAATTTGGCTGAAAGCAAATTGGAAACATTTCATATAACGTTGCATTTCCAGTCGCATTCTCTGAAGAATTCAGGCTTTTTGATTTATGCCTGAGAGCTTTGGGGTACAATGGAGAGGACTGCATTCATTAACTACCTTGTTCACATTCATCCTGTGGCCATGGGCAAAGATCTTTCATCCTCGGAGAGGCTGAGAAAGCTCCATGGCTGTCCCTAAAACTTTTTTTTCACTTATGAGATAGGATCTAGGCCTGGCGCAGTGGCTCACACCTGTAATCCCACCAGTTTGGGAGGCCGAGGTGGGCAGATCACCTGAGGAGTTCAAGACCAGCCTAGTCAACATGGTGAAACACTGTCTCTACTAAAAATACAAAATTAGGCTAGCATGGTGGCGCATGCCTGTAATCCTAGCTACTGGGGAGGCTGAGACAGGAAACTGCTTGCATCTGGGAGGCAGAGGTTGTAGTGAGCCAACATCACACCATTGCACTCCAGCCTGGGCGACAAGAGCAAAACTCTGGCTAAAAAAAAAAAAAAAAAGAGGAGAGGTAGGGTCTTGCTCTGTCACCCAGGCTGGAGTGCAGTGGTGCAATCATGGCTCACTGCAGTCTCAACCTCCCCAGCTCAAGCAGTCCTCCTGCCTCAGCTCCCCAAATAGCGGAGACTACAGGTACCTGCCACCATGACGGCCTAATTTTTTTTTTTATAACTTTTTGTAGAGGTCTCATTTTGTTGCCCAGGCTAATCTTGAACTCCTGGGCTCAAGCAATCTTCCCTCCTTGGCCTCCCAAAGTACTGGGATTACAGGTGTGAGCCACCATGCCCAGTCTCCTAAAACTTTGTCTTCAGGAAAAGCCTCAAAGGATCTCATGAGATTCATTAGGGAACAGGAAGTGTGTGTGAACCAAAGTGACTGAAGATAATCCTCAGTCCTCTGCTCCCAGAGGGGCTTCTGGTTATTTTTTTGTTTGTTTGTTTTGTTTTGTTTTTGTTTTAAGAGACAGGGTCTCACTCTGTTGCTCAAGCTGAAGTGCAGTGGCCTGATCATAGCTCACTGCAGCCTCAAACTCCTGTGCTCAAGCAATCCCCCTGCCTCAGTCTCCCAAAGTGTTGGGGTTACAGGCGTGAACCATGACACCTGGACTGATTTTGAATCCATTCTGCCTTGCCAAGGAACTAAACATCCTTAGCACCTGATCTAGCCTGCCTTTCTTTTTCGTTCTTAGTCACTTTAGGTGTTTCTTTGATTCCCTGCCATTCTCTTGGTGTGCTCTTTGGTTTGGTGAGTTGAAGATATCTTTTGTGGCTTCAAGTGTCACTTCCTTCTCCTGGGCAACACAGCAAGACCCTATCTCTACAAAAATAAAAATACAATAATTAGCTGGGCATGGTGGCACGTGCCTATAGTACCAGCTACTCGGGAACATGAGGCAGGAGGACTGTTTGAGCCCAGGAAGTCGAGGTTGCAGTGAACCATGATCGTGCCACTGCACTCCAGCCTGGGTGACAGAATGAGACCCTGTGTCAAAAAAAAAAAAGAGGAAATGGATCATGGGAAGGCCAAGTCACCATTGTCCACTGCAGTACGGCAACTAGAGCTCAATGAGTTTAAAAGTGAGCTCATTGTTCTCCCCTCCAAACTTCCTCTCCCAATTTCTGCCATAGTTTCTTAAGGGCCCCATCTTTCACTACCAGTCACCCAAACTCAAAACTCTTTCACTCATCAAGTCCTAATGATTCTTTCTTCAAAACATTTCTCACATCTACAGACAATATGAAAATAAAAGTGGCACAGGTAATCTGTAAGTAGTAACTTACAGCTTTCATTGGTGCTTTACTTCTTAGGAGAGGGGGGAAAGACAGACAATAAACAAATAAACAGGTGTATATAGGGATGTCATATGCTGATACTTAACCTGGAGAACAAACAGGATAAGGGGGAAGAGAAGAAGAAGAATCAGGGTGAGGGATGGGGATGTTATGGTGGGTGTCCATCTGAGACATGGTGTTGGTGGGTGGGCAGACATCCTGGGCAGTAGGTGTTCTCTCTTTTTTTTTTTTTAAGAGATAGGGCCTTGCTATGTTTCCCAGGCTGGTCTTGAACTTCTGGGCTCAAGCAATCCTCCCACCTCAGCTTCCCAAAGTGCTAGGATTACAGGAGTGAGCCCCTGTGCCTGGCCAAGGCAGCAGGTATTCGTTTGATAGTTGCATCAGAAATCACTAAAGTCCTGGACTTGGGATTTTCGTTTTCCTGTGTTAATGCTATTAGTTATTTATTGAACTTTTACAGCATGCAGGCCCTGTGCTGGAAGCTTCTCATTGATCCTGAGGACTCCTGTTTTACATCTGAGGAAGCCCAAGCTCTGGAAGATTAAATGAGCAGCCCAGAGACCCCCAGCAAGGATTTGAACCCAAGTGGGGCTGTGCAAAGCTAGTACTTTTAGCTATGGTACTATGAAAGTGATATAAATGACTGATCTCTGCCCTATAGATTTTTCTGAAACAGTTATTTATTTACTTATCTATCTATCTTTTGAAACAGAGTCTTATTCTGTTGCCCAGGCTGGAGTACAGTGATGCAAACTTGGCTTACTGCAACCTCCGCCTCCTGGGTTCAAGAGATTATCATGCCTCAGCTTCCCAAGTAATTGGGATTAACCCGAGTAACAGGCATGCACCACCATGCCTGGCATTCTCTCGTATTTTCAGTAGAGACGGGGTTTCGCCATGTTGGCCAGGCTTGTCTTGAACTCCTGACCTCAGGTAATATGCCTGCCTTGGCCTCCCAAAGTGCTGTGATTACAGGTGTGAGCTGCCAGGCCTGGCCTGAAACAGTCTTTTAGCTAAGCTTTTTACTCTGTAATAAATGTAGATTTATAGAAAAGTTGCAAAGATAGTACAGAGAATTCCTGTATGCCCTCCATTCAGCTCCCCCAATGTTAACATCTTAGATAAACTTGATGTGTTTGTGAAAACCACAAAATTAGGCCCATCATGGTGGCTCACGTCTGTATTCCCAACACTAGGAGGCTACGGTAGGAGGATTGCTTGAGCCTAGGAGTTTAAGATCAGCCTGGGCAACATAGTGGAGCTCATCCCTACAAAAAGTTAAAAAATTAGCCAGGCATCGCGCACCTGTAGTCCTGGCTACTTGAGAGGCTGAGACAGGAGGATCACTTGAGCACAGTAGGTTGAGGCTGGAGTGAGCCATGGTCACACCACTGCACTCCAGCCAGGGTAACAGAGTGCCTACAAAATTAATGTTGGTACAATGCTATTAACTAAACTTTAGACTAGATTTGGATTTCTTCAGTTCCACTAATGTCCTTTTTCCACTCCAGAATCCAATTCAGAATGCAACATCGGATTTAGTGAAACAGTTTTTTAAATTGTATTTCAAAGTTGTATTTCACCACCATCCATGCCACCAATTTTTAAAATCAGTACTTAAAAATGGCCGGGCGTGGTGGCTCAGGCCTGTAATCTCAGCACTTTGGGAGGCAAAGGCAGGTGGATCACCTGAGGTCAGGAGTTTGAGACCAACCTGGCCAACATTGCAAAACCCTGTCTCTACTAAAAATACAAAAATCAGCTAGGCGTGGTGGTGTGCGCCTGTAGTCCCAGCTGCTCAGGAGGCTGAGGCAGGAGAATCATTTGAACCCGGGAGGCGGAGGTTGCAGTGAGCCGAGATCGTGCCACTCTACTACAGCCTGGGCGACAGAGTAAGACTCTGCCTCAAAAAAAAAAAAAAAAAAAAAACTTTAAAATCAGTGAAAATGTGCCATTCCTAGTCCTGTTAGTCTTAACCACTGTCTGCCCTGTCCCTGTCCCTGTCCTGCTCAGACTTAGGCTGATGCCTGCGGTTCCATTGCCCAGGCTCCCTTGTCAGTTGGTTTCCTGCTGGTTTTGGCCAAGGGCAGTAGAAAGAGAGAAACCAGGGTATTTCTCCTCCCCCACTGCCACCGTTCTTTCACCCGCATTTCCGGCAATGTCTCTAGCTCCTCTGGGAACTGATGGCTGTAGTTCAAGCTTCCCCTGGGTGACCCTGGGCCCCAGGCTCACCACCTCTTCATGTGGTGGCTTCCGCCATTGACAATTGTGGGATGGCTTTGTCTTGCCCTGGTTGGCCTCTCAACTCTCCCATCACTGAGGTAACCAGTCTCTGGTTTTAAATCCTTAGAATGGCATCTGTCTTCCTGGCTAGTCCCTGCCTGACACATGTGCCTGAGACACCTCCAGGCTTGGTCTTCCTCCCCTGGGGCCCTAACGCCCTCACAAAGCTGAAAACTACTTCCAGAGAAAGGTTCTGTGTAAAAGTGACAGAGGACCTAAGATGAACTCTTAATGTCAACAGTTGTGGTTTCTGCAGCCACACTAACCACACAGATGTCAGCACAGCTACACTCACACCTACCTCTTCCTTTTGCAGATGGCCAGAGACAATAAAAGCATGAGACCCAAGTAGTCTACCGAAGTCTCCATCTCTGCGGACCTACAGATGCACAGAGGACTACTCACAAGATGGCTTTAGACATTCTTGCCATGGCCCCTTTGTATCAGGCCCCTGCCATCAACAGAATAGGGCCAAAGACAGACCCATCTAAAAGGCAAGCTGACCCACTAAAACCCTTGGTTCCCTCTAGGACCAAACTCACCACCATTGAGGCCAAAAGGATCATGTCCATCCTGGATGAGGCGATCTACAAGGTGGAGCTGGTGACCCTGCTGTCATATGTGGCATCCAACAGAGAGGATGTGGAGGGGATGCTGGGGGAGGACATCATGAAGGCAGTGAGAGAGCACGAGGATCTCTGCCAGGTCGTCCTGGAAAACGTCAGGTGCCTGAAGGAGAAAGAAAGGCAACTGCAGGAGCAGGAAGAGGCTGAGGAGGAAGGGTGGCTCAGAGACCGCCTCCTTTCCATAGAGCTGCAGAAATCCAGCCTCTCACCACTTACGCAGCAGATCAAAGACTCCACCAAGAATGTCCTGAGACTCTTGCTCAGCAACCCACAGGCTGCTAGGCTCCTGCAAATGCAGACGCAGAGTAGAAGTGCAGAAGCCCAGAATTTTATTGACAGGCTAATAGAGCTTCGTGGTTTCCTGTTTGAAAAACTAGTCACTAGTCCCATGGAAGCAAGGGAAAAGGCCCAGTTCATACAGGATATCAATAGACAGAATAGTAATAACCAACAGATCATCGATACTCTTGAAAATGAATTGGCGGAGATAATGAAGAACAGGAATGCAGAGGTATTATTTCATAGTACTGCTGAAATTATTGAAGGAGTGACACAAATCTTTTTTGTTGGTTGGGTTTTTCCTCAATGATTGATTGATTTTTTTTTTTTAAGATGTAGTCTCGCTCTGTTGTCCAGCATAGAGTGCAGTGGCATGATCTCGACTCATTGCAACCTCTACCTTCTGGGTTCAAGCGATTCTCCTACCTCAGCCTCCCAAGTAGCTGGGATTACAGACATACACAACCACGCTCAGCTAATTTTTGTATTTTTAGTAGAGATGGGTTTTCGCCATGTTGGCCAGGCTGGTCTAGAACTCCTAACCTCAAGTGATCCTCCTGCCTTGGCCTCCCAAAGTGCTGGCCACTGCGCCTGGCCAATTGATTGACTGATTTTTTGATACAGGGTCTCACTCTGTCACCCAGGCTAGAGTGCAGTGGCATGATCACAGCACACTGCAGCCTCCATCTTTCAGGCTCAAGCAATCCTCCCATCTCACCCTCCCAAGTAGCTGGGACTACAGGTGTGTGTCACCATGGCTGGCTAATTTTTTGATTGATTGTAAGGATGGGCTCTTGCTACGTTGCCCAGGTTGGTCTCGAAATTCTGGGTTCAAGAGATCCTTCTGCCTTGGCCTCCCAAAGTGCTGGGGTTACAGGCATGAGCCACTGTGCCCGGCCTCCCCCATGATTTTTTTTTTTTTTTTTTTTTTAAAGATGGAGTCTTGCTGTGTCACCCAGGCTAAAGTGCAGTGGCAACATCTTGGTTCACTGCAACCTCCACCTCCCGTGTTGGGAATGCATACTTGGTGTCACCAAAATCAACACTGAGACAAAGGATCTCTCAGCAAGGCTAGTTTACTTTCTGCAGAAAGGGTGCCACTCGCTAGCAGTCTTCCCACGGGAGCACACATGAACAAAAGAGACAGGGTTATTTATAACCTGACACATCCACCCTCTGCTGTGTCCAGTTTCCATTGCCTGGAACGGGACCTCACATTCTGTACTCAACCCGATTGGCTAGCAACTTAGAACTTCCCAAAAGAGGCAAAGGCAGAGGGGAACAAAGGAAGAGAGGAAGTAACTTCTGGAACGCTGAGAGAGGGAAAAACACCTCCAAATAAGGAAGAAGAGTAGGCTATCACCTAATGCTTGCTCAGACCGGTTCAGGTATGCCAGGGCAAATATCTAAGCTAAAATGTGGGAGCTAAGAACAGAGTATATTGATTTCTTTTTCTTTTTCTTTTTCTTTTTTTTTGAGATGGAGTGTTGCTCTGTCACCCAGGCTGGAGTACAGTGGCATGGTATTGGTTCACTGCAAGCTCTGCTTCCCAGGTTCATGCCATTCTCCTGCCTCAGCCTCCCGAGTAGCTGCAATTACAGGTGCCTGCCACCATGCCTGGCTAATTATTTTTATTTTTATTTTTATTTTTACTTTTAGTAGAGATGGGGTTTCACCATGTTAGCCAGGATGGTCTCGATCTCCTGCCATCATGATCCACCAGCCTTGGCCTCCCAAAGTGCTGGGATTACAGGCGTGAGCTACGGCGACTGGCCTATTGATTTCTTTATTATAGCTAGCTCAATTGAAGAATATTAGCACAGGTCTTTGAGTAAATTTTGGTTCTAAGAGAGGTTACTACCTATTCTGAATTAGACTGGGAGGAAAGTTCCTTTGAAGAGGAACCTCTATTTATTTCATTTTCTACATCCTGGGTTCAAGCAATTCTTCTGGTTCAGCCTCCCGAGTCGCTGGGACTACAGGTGCTTGCCACAATGCCCAACTAATTTTTTTATTTTTAGTAGATATGAGGTTTCACCACGTTGGCTAGGCTGGTCTTGAACTCCTGACTCCAAGTGATCTGCCTGCCTTGGCCTCCCAAAGTGCCGGGATTGCGCCTGGCCTAAATAGCTTTTCTTTCTTTCTTTCTTTCTTTAATTCATTTACTCCACAAATTATTGTAAGTACTTACTAGGTACCAGGTCTTATGAATAAGCCCATGTGGTTCCAGCCTCATGGAGTTCACAGTAAGGAAGGTAGGAATTAAAAACTCATTTAATTACAGTATTGAGAAGGACAACGTGCTATAAGGGAGTGTTGCAGGAGAACTCAACTTATACCAAAAGGGTCAGGGACATTGAAGCCAAGATACGAAGAATGTGAGGGCGTGAACCAGGCAAGTACAGTGAGGAAGAACCTTCCAAGCTACGGAGTAGCAAACTTTTTTTTTTTTTGAGACAATCTTAGTCTATGCCCAAGCTGGAATACAGTGCTGTGATCTCAGCTTACTGCAGCCTTCATCTCCCAGGTTCAAGTGATTCTCGTGCCTCAGCCTCCCAAGTAGCTGGGATTACAGGCACGTGCCACCATGCCTGGATAATTTTTGTATCTTTTAGTAGAGACAGAGTTTTGCCATGTTGGCCAGGCTGGTCTTGAACTTCTGGTCTCAAGTGATCCTCCCACCTCAGCCTCCCAAAGTGCTGGAATTATAGGTGTGAGCCAAGCACCTGGCCGCAACTTTTTCTACAAAAGGCCAGACAGTAAATACATTAGGCTTTGTGGGCCAGATGGTCTGTTGCAATTACTCAACTCAGCTCTGCTGTTATAGGGTGAAAGCAGCCACAAACAATATGTAAATGAATGGACTGTGTTCCAACAGAACTTTACTTACAAATACAAGTGACTGGCTGGATTCGACCTGTGGGCCATAGTTTGCCAACCCCTGTTCCAGGGGGAGGATAGAGTGTACCTCAGTCATGAGATAGGAATAAGCCTGGCTAGTTCAGAAACCCAGAGAATGCCAGTGAGCTAGAGGGAAGGGGCAAAGATGGGCTGGGAATGCAGGGGAAGGAGACAGATCACATGGGGCCTTGAGACCTAATCAAGGAATTTGGTCTCTAGAAGTTTTTAGTGTTAGAGACAAGATCTTGCTCTGTCACCCAGGCTGGAGTGCAGTGGCATGATCATAGCTCACTATGGCCTTGACCTCCTGGGCAATTCTCCTGCCTTAGCCTTTTGAGTAGCTGAAACTACAGACATGCGCCGCCACTCTTGGCTAATTTTTTAAATTTTTGTAGAGACATGATCTCACTATGTTGCCCAGGCTGGCCCTGAACTCCTGGGCTCAAGCAATCCCCCTGGCTCAGCCTCGCAAGTAGCTGTGACTACAGGCACATGCGACCATGCCTAATTAATTTTTTTTCTTTTTTTGGAAATGGGGTCTCTGGCCAGAAGTGGTGGCTCACACCTATAATCCCAGCACTTTGGGAAGCCAAGGCGGATGGATCACTTGAGGTCAAGAGTTCAAGACCAGCCTGGCCAACATGGCGAAACCCCGTCTCTACTAAAAAAAAAATACAAAAAATTAGCTGGGCGCAGTGGCTAATGCCTGTAAGCCCAGCACTTTGGGAGGCTGAGGCGGGTGGACCACCTAAAGTCAGGAGTTTGAGACCAGCCTGACCAGCATGGTGAAACCCCATCTCTACTAAAAATACAAAAATTATCTGGACATGGTGGCGCATGCCTGTAATTTCAGCTATTTGGGATGCTGAGGCGGGAGAATCACTTGAACCCAGGAAATGGAGGTTGCAGTGAGCCAAGATTGCACCATCACACTTCAGCCTGTGTGACAGAGTGAGACTCTGTCTCAATTAAAAAAAGAAAGAAAGAAAGAAAGAAAGAAAGAAAGAAAGAAAGAAAGAAAGGAAGGAAGGAAAGGAAAGAAAGGGTGAAAAGAAAAGAAAGGAAAGAAATGGGGTCTTACTCTATTACCCAGGCTGGTCTTGAACTCCTAGCTTCAAGGGATCCTCCAGCTTCAGCCTCCTGAGTAGCTAGGATTATAGGCATATCACACCAGCTAGAAGAATTTTTAAGAAGGGAAATGGGAGTGTGGTGGCTCACGCCTGTAATCCCAACACTTTGGGAGGCTGAGGCAGGTGGATCACTTTAGCTCAGGAGTTCGAGACCAGCCTGGGCAACATGATGAAACCCCGTCTCTACATAAAAGACAAAATTAGCTGGGTGTGGTGGTGCACACCTGTAGTCCCAGCTACTCAGGAGGCTGACGTGGGAGGATCACTTGAGCCCAGAAGGCAGAGATTGCAGGGAGCTAAGATCGCACCACTGTAGTCCAGCCTGGGCTACAGAGCAAGACCCTATCTCAAAAAAAAAAAAAAAAAAAAAAAGTAGCATGATCCCAAACCTAATAATAATTGTCATATTGGACACATACAGTGTATTTTGTTTTACATACATTTTCTCTCTAAATCTTTACAAAAATCCTGTGAGATGATGTGTGAGTACAGATTTGGCTGCTATAACAGAGACACCCAAAATAGCTTTGGCTTAGTTAAGACGGCAATGTATTTCTCTGTAGTGGAAATACTGGAGCTGGTGTGGCATCTCTGCTCGCCAAGTTGTCAGAGGTCTGGCTTCTTCGATGTGACTTCCCTGCTGACCCCACGTGGGACTTCTGCCTGTGGGCCAAGATGGCTGCTCCAGCTTTCCCCATCATGTGGCCCCCGGTCCAGCCAACAGGAAGGAGGAAAGGGGAGGAGAGGGTTTGGTTCTGCCCCTTAAGGACACATGTGGAGGTGGCACACAGAACTTCCACGAACATCTTGTAGCCACACCCAGCAGAGAGAGGTGCTAGGAAGGACCCATCACCTGTCACTGGGGCCGTGTTATGTTCCACATTCTACCCCACAGCCTCTCTGGGGAGAGCAGACATGGGGGATAGCCAGGCTGCACTACCACAGGCCCTTCTGTTTCTATCCCCCACCACTCATGAGAGGTTCAAGGCCCTGGGAAACTATTCACTACCCTCCTCCCTGGTGCTGGGTTGGGCACTTCTCATTGAATTTGTCCTTTAAAGCATTCATCTGACTTTGTTGGTAACATTCACCCAACTTTGTGGATAACATATCTGTGTGTGATTTGTGTGGTCTTGAGAGGTTTGGCTCCTCCACAAGAAAAGGGGACCAGCCGGGCGCGGTGGCTCAAGCCTGTAATCCCAGCACTTTGAGAGGCTGAGACGGGCGGATCACAAGGTCAGGAGATCGAGACCATCCTGGCTAACACGGTGAAACCCCGTCTCTACTAAAAATACAAAAAAACTAGCCGGGCAAGGTGGCGGGCGCCTGTAGTCCCAGCTACTCCGGAGGCTGAGGCAGGAGAATGGCGTAAACCCGGGAGGTGGAGCTTGCAGCGAGCTGAGATCCGGCCACTGCACTCCAGCCCGAGCGACAGAGCAAGACTCTGTCTCAAAAAAAAAAAAATAAAAGGGGACCTTGTCTCTTTCAGCCTGCCACTGTGTCCCTAGTAAGCCTGTCCAAAAGAGGGGCATGATGTATACTTGCTGAGTGGACAGAGGACAGGCTGCTGAGCCCTCGGGCAGTGAGGTTACTTGTAAGGTGGAAGGGGCATCATCTAGGAATAGGCAGAGAGACACAGGTGGCCCTGCTGGTCTCATTCAGGTGCTAGAACCAGCTTGGGGCTTCACCTTGGACTGACCTGGGGTCAAATGCCATTTTTGCCAGGTGGACAAATTTCATGACATTGAACCTCAGTGTACAATGAGGGGAGACACCAATCAGGCACGTGTGGGGAGTCTACAAGGAGAGCTCCGACTGCCAATCATATTCCCAGCGCCTGGTGCCTCAAGCCGTGCCTGCAGGACGGGCTTGCCCCAAAGACGCTGCCTCCCTGCCCCCAGTGCGCAGGACGTGAGCAGATGCCCGGCTGGCCTGCTGCCAGCTGACCCAAGCCCAAGATGGTGACGTGAGCAGCCATAGCACCACTGTGCTCAGAGGGAGACTCTAGTGTACATGAGAAGCCTTGAGAGCTTCTTCACAAAACTGTCTCATCCTCCACCCCCGTTCCTGTTCTAGAATCCACCCAAGGCAGGGGACAAGCCAGGCATAGGCCCTCAAGAGAGAGCCTGCTGGTGATCCCTGCAGCCTGTGTGCATCGCACACCTTCATGCACCCCATCAAGTGTCTCTGCCAGCTGGGCCTCCCCTCCTGTGTCCCCAGGAGGAGCATCACTGCTGTCCCAGTCCTCCCCTGTGGCCTCAATCCAACAAGCTTGTACCCTTCATTTGTGCAAGGTAATAGAAAGTGGTGGCCGAGCACGTGGGCTCGAGGTCAGGCAAACCTAGCTTCAGGCCCCAGTTGAGCTGGGCAACCCCAGACAGATGAAGCCACCTCCTTGAGACTCAGCTTTCTTGTCTGTGATCAGGCTGTCCCTGACCTCCACTGTGGGGTTGGGGGTGTGATTAGAGAGATAATAACCCAGGTGGCATGCCTGGCCCTGAGGGAGGATGCAGTGGTGCCAGCCTCTGATGACTGTCAGTTGGTATGGAGGGTTTTTCTTGAGATGGAGTCTCACTCTGTCACCCAAGTTACAGTGCAGTGGTGTGATATCTCCGCTTACTGCAACCTCCACTTCCCGTGTTCAAGCAATTTTCTTGCCTCAGCCTCTCGAATAGCTGGGATTACAGGCATGCACCACCATGCCCGGCTAATTTTTGTATTTTTAGAAGAGATGGGATTTCATCATGTTGGCCAGGCTGGTCTCAAATTACTGACCTCAGGTGATCCACCTGCCTCAGCCTCCCAAAGTGTTGGGATTACAGGCGTGAGCCACTGTGCCCGGCTGGGCATGGAGGTGTTAACAGAGCCCTTTCTCTTCCTGGCTCAGGTGGAAAAGGAGAACTTTGTGATCCAAGAACTGAAAAACCACTTGCACCAGGTGCTCAAGTTCTCAGAGAACAGCCTCCTTCGCACTAAGCAGGAGGCCGAGAAGCAGCAGAAAGCTGATTTCCGGGCATCACAGGCCAGGGTAGCCAAGATCCAGCAGGAGATCCTGCAGCTGCAGTCACAGTTTTACAACCTGGTCATGGAGAACCGGGAGGCGGAGCAGGCACTGAGGAAGGTGCCCTGGGAAGTGGGAAGCGGGAAGCGGGAAGCAGGGAGGATGGGCCGGTGGGGCCCCTGGGGCAGGGGACGGGTGGGACTGTCCCATCACTCTTGGAGGTCCAGCAGTGTTGGGCAGGGCAGGGCTGCACCAGCTACTCAGGAAGTGGCGTGGTGGAGGGGAAGGGCACAGGAGCAGGGAAGGCCCAAATCTGAGCCAATGTCTCCTGGGAGGCAGGAAGGGGCAACACATAGGCCTGGGGATGGGGGACAGAGAAACTGGGACCCTGTCCCAGCATTGCTGCATGCCAGCTTTGTGACCTTGGGCAAGTTCCTCAATTCCTCAGACCCCACAGGGATAATACCCACATCTTCAGAGGCTGGGTGCCATGCAAAGGAATGAAGAAGTAGCACATGAAGCTCAGGCAAATAACTCCTGCCCAGCTGCCGATTTCACACCTTGGAAATGAAAATGCTAACGTTGGTGTTAATGGTTGTTACATGAGAATTACATGAGATGGTGGTGAGAGAGCTGGTGCATAGTAGGTGTTCAATAAATATCATTTCTGGCCGGGTAAGGTGGCTCATGCCTGTAATCCCAACACTTTGGGAGGCTGAGGTGGAAGGATCACTTGAACCCAGGAGGCGGAGGCTGCAGTGAGCTGTGATCACACACTGCACTCCAGCCTGGGCAACGGCAAGACCCTGCCTGTACAAAGAATAAAAGATAAATTAGTCAGGCGCTGTGATGTGTCCCAGGCTGAGGCAGGAGGATCACTTTAGCCCAGGAGTTTGGAGGCTGCAGTGAACCATGACTGCGCCACTGCATTCCAGCCAGGGCAACAGAGTGAAACTTTATCTCTTAAGAAAAACCCAAAACCTTCATTTGCCTTCTCCTTCATCATCTCAGCCAAGACCCAGGCCTAGCACACACCCAACTTCCAAATCTCTTTCCTCGTAAAAGGCACCCTTTTTAATACTTGTCCCCAGTCTCTTAGTGTCACACTCTTGAGTATCTGATGGAAGCCATGGGCCTCTCCCCCAGCAAGAAGGCACAGATGCACATACACATCCTAGTGGACAGTTCCCCGGGGAGCCCAGGCCCCCTGAAGCTGGCCTATCTATGGTGCCCAAGCTAAGCGCTCTTGCTCTGTAGGATTAAGAGATTGATTGATTGATTGATTGATTTTGAGACAGGGTCTCACTCTGTCACCCATGCCAGAGTGCAGTGGCGTGATCATAGCTCACTTCAGCCTCCAACTCCTGGGCTCAAGCGATCCTCCCATCTCAGCCCTTGTGAATAGCTGGGACTACTGGGGCATGTCACCACGTCTGGCTAATTAAAAATTATTATTATTGGCCAGGCGCGGTGGCTCACGCCTGTAATCCCAGCACTTTGGGAGGCCGAGGCGGACGGATCTCCTGAGGTCAGGAGTTCAAGACCTGCCTGGCCAATGTGGTGAAACCCTGTCTCTATTAAAAATACAAAATTAGCCAGGCATGGTGGCGTGCCAGTTACTTGGGAGGCTGAGGCATGAGAATTGCTTGAACTCAGGAGGTGGGGTTGCAGCGAGCCGAGATCGCACCACAGCACTCCAGCCTGGGCCACAGAGTGAAACTCCGTCTCAAAAGAAAAAAAATTCTTAATTTTTGTGGAATCAGGGTTTTGCTATGTTGCCCAGGCTGGTCTAGAACTTGCGGCCTCAAGCAATTCTCCTATTCCTACCGCAGCCCTCCCAAATGGTTGGGATGAGCCACTGGCCCAGCCTGTTTATTTTTAATTTAGGTGAAACTTATATAATATGAAACCATTTAAAAATGAGCAATTCAGTGTCATTTAGTATATTCACAAAGTTGTGCGACCCCAATTCCACCACTTCTATCTAGTTCCAAAACATTATCACCTCAAAATGAAACTCCATATCCGTTAAGAAGTTACTCCCCATTCTCTTCTTACCCCTGTCCCTTGCAATCACTAATGTGCTTTCTGTCTCTGTGGATTCACCTATTCTGGACACTTCATATGAATGGAATCCTCTGTGGCAGTTGTGTCTGGAATCTTTTATTTAGCACCGTGTTTTCAAGGTTCACCCATGTTGTAGCATGGATCAGTGCTTCATTGCTTTTTATGGTGGAAATAATCTTTTAAAAACAAGATTAGATCATGTCCCTCCACTGCATCTATATCACCCAGTGGCTTTACCTCACCCTTTCCTGACAACACAGCCTCCTCTGGCTGACACTCCCTCTGTAACACAGCCTTTCCCTTGGACCTTGTTGGGGACCACTACCCTCCTCGCCACTCCCTTCCAGCCACACTGACTCGATTTCTGTCCTTTTTTTTTTTTTTTAATTTTTATTTTTTGAGACAGTCTCACTCTGTCACCCAGGCTGGAGTGTGGTGGCGTGATCTCAGCTCACTGCAACCTCCGCCTCCTGGGTTCAAGCAATTCTCCTGCCTCAGCCTCCCAAGTAGCTGAGATTACAGACGTGCATCATCATGCCCAGCTAATTTTTGTATCTTTAGTAGAGATAGGGTTTTGGCATGTTGGCCGGGCTGGTCTCAAACTCCTGGCCTCAAGTGACCTGCCTGCCTCAGCCTCCCAAAGTGCTGGGATTACAGGCGTAAGCCACCACGCCAGGCCGATTTCTGTCCTTTAAACAACACAAGCTTGTTCCTACGTCCGGGCCTTTGCACCTGCTGCTTCCTCTGCCTAGGATGTCTTGGAACCAGGCTGCTGGCTTCAAATTCAGGCTCTGCCACCCATTAGCTCTGTCACCTTGGGCAAGTGAGATAGCATGTCTGAGCCTCAGTTTCCTTGCCTGTGAAATGGAGAAAAGAGAACCTCCTTGTGCGGATTCAATAGGCAAGGCATGTCAAGCACCTGCCACAGGGCCTGGTGATGCACAGAGTGCTCAGTGCTGTTGATTGTTAATATATTCCATCAAACAATGACAAATTGGATCTTTCCTAGAAGAAATATAAAGTAGAAACGGAAATCGAGAACTGGATCCAGAAATATGATACAAAGATGGGTGAGAAGCAGGTATTTGTCGCTGAATAAGTCTCTCTTGCGTGCTTTTCCCAAGACCTTCTAGGTATGGGATGGATGGGAAGAGCAGCCTTGGGATGGTCCATGGAGTGGGCAAATTTCTGAGCCTCTCTGCAGGGAACACCTGCCTCTGTTTAAAGGGTTTGTCCAGCCTGGGGCAGAGTGAGAGGTGGGAAAGAAAAGAGCCAGAAGCCGCAAGGCCAGGTGTGGTGGCTTATGCCTGTAATCCCAGCACGTTGGGAGGCCGAGGTGGGAGGATCGCTTGAGCTCAGTAATTCAAGACCAGCCTGGGCAACAGAGCAAGACCCAGTCTCTATTTAAAAAAAAAAAAAAAAAAAAAAAAGCGACTGGCTAGAAGGGCCTGACACTGGGCCTAATGATCATGGCTCCATCTAGTGTCCACATCCTATACTCCTCTGGATGGGCTCCTACCAGCACCCCCACAAGCTGGGGCTCCTCCCCACAGACTCAGATGGGAGCCTGCCTCCACCGCGTCACTCATTCACTCAGCCAGTTTTTATTGAGCACCTGAGATGTGCCAGTTGTGTGGCCTTAAGCAAGGTACTTGACCTTCCCAAGCCCGTTTCTGCATCTGATTAGCAGAGGCAGTAATTACCATCTTGGGACCCTGGCGGGCATTGGGTGAGACACCATAGCTGCAAGTGTGTGTGCCCAGCATAGGGTCAGGCCTGGAGGAAGTGCTCAGGGGGTGAGAACCTTCAAATCGAGACACCCCCAAACCCTTCACCCAGCACTGGGATAACATTGGTGGCCCATGGCTCCAACCCAGAGGCCAGAGAGGCCTGGGGAGCACTGGAGGTAACATGAGCCGGAGTGAGCCAAAGCCAGGTGTACTCTTCAGAGAAGGGCAAGTCAGAATCTTGTCCTGGGCAACCGTCAGGGCCTGGAGAGGGGAGCTTTGCAGGCTGGGACTCTCGTTTCTCTGGGCTGCATGAGGGTTGTGGGTTGGTTGAGGGCAGGGACTTTGTCCACCCAGCTCTGTGTTCTCTGGCAGTGCTCTGCTTTTTGTAGATGCTGGGTAAACGTCAGTGGAAGGAAGGAAAACAGGTGTAAATGACAGCAGGAGAGGCTATGGTTAGACATAAGGAAAAACTCTGGAACTCCATTTGAGGCTTGAGAAAGTTCCTTCTCCTCTGGTGTCTTGTGGAACAGACTGCTTTTATGGCAGCAGCCTCCATTTCTTGTGTCCCCACTGTGTGCCTGGCATCATGTCTACTACATTGTGTCCATTCGGTCATTTAATCCTAGAAACAGCCCCTGGGTTTGGAATCGTCCCCATGTTTCAGATGAGGAAAAACGAAAGCCTGAAAGGTGAAGTCAGTTGAGGTGTGGCAGAGCTGGGACTTAAAACTAAGTCTGCCCAACTCACAAGCCCGTGTTCTTTTCCTGTTCCTGAAATTATTTCAGTGGGGTCTTTCCTAGAGCTGGGATGGAGCCCATCCCCTCTCCCCATCCACCTCACTGGGACCGAGATGCTGAACAGCTTAGCTTAGGGGCATCGCTGGGGCGGAAGCCCATTTGGGAAGGGTGGGGGCCTCAGGAGGGAGGGTGGGAGGAGGCGCTCTATGCATGGTGACCCCAGCCCCACCCCTCCCCCAGGAGGAGTTGGAGGATCTGGAAGCTGTTCACAGGGAGGAGAAGATCGCTCTGGAGGAGCTGAGGCGGAGGCACAAAGTGCTGGTGGAAGAGTTTGTGCAGATCCGGGAAGAGCGAGAGATCAACTCTAAGAAAAGGATGGAGGCGGAGCAGGAGATGGTGCACATGGTGCGGGCGGCCACGTTAATCCAGGCCTTTTGGAGGGGATACCTGGTGCGGTCCCTGCTCAGATCCAAGAAGAAGCGGGGCAAGGGCAAAGCAAAGGGCAAGGAGAAGGGCAAAGGCAAGAAATGAGCTCTCCACCCCAGCCTGCTACTGACCCTTATCCTCCCCGAGACCAGGCCAGGAAGCCACCGGGATAGAGAGCACCAGATTCATGGCTTTCATGATGTTTTTATTTAATAAATTAAAGAGTATTTGAAGCCGCATTGAAGGGAACGCTCTATGAATAAGTCTCTTTACCCAGGGCTGTGGGCTGTGTGTGTCCAGCTCACAGATGGCATTTCCACGAGGAGCGTGCAGCCTGGGGTGTCAGCCCGGAGAGGATGGTTCCTTACTTCAGCCTTAGTGGGCAACCAAACCCCAGCTGCAGCCCGGAAGCTGCCATGGCCATGATGGACACATCACCCACCAGGGCAGGGGGGTATGGGTCCCAGCTGCCCATAGTGGGCACAGAAGCAGGCAGGGAACTCCAGGAGGGGCAGGGCCTCAGGTTTCAGGATGCCCCCAACCCTGTTCTGGGATTAATTTGCCTGCAACTTCCCCCGCTCCAGCACTGTGAAAGCTCAGAGGGAGTCCTGAGGTCACAGCAGCCCTCAGCTTCACATTCCAGGGAGCTGAACAATTATTTAAAACAACTTTTTTTTTAAAGCATATACATTGATTTAATGTAAGTTTTACATGACACCGGAGCCTTCATGAGGAAATGTAGACCTGAAGAAATAGTTAAGCCTGTGTGCCTTTATGCTACATTTGATGAAGAGTAGACAGTTGTGGTGATACATAATAGGGCAAAAAAGGTATGATCTACTGGTAATAAGCTGGGGGAAATTTAGCAAGACCTGTGTGTTTAGATTCTTCTCTGTGTCCCTGTGTCTTCAGAAATAAGGATATAACTTTCCTCTGGGTATAGGGAGGGCACCTCTCACATGAGAGTCTTATGACCTGCTTCAGGAAAACGTCAGAAAATACTTTCTTTTTTTAGAAAAATGTAAAAAATGTTTAGGCCAGTTGTGGTTACTCACACCTGTACTTGCAGCACTTTGGGAGGCTGAGGCAGGCAGATCACTTGAGCTCAGAAGTTTGAGACCAGCTTGGGAAACATGGCAAAACCCCATGTTTTATTTTTTGTCTCTATAAAAAATAAAAAAATTAGCCCAGCATGGTGGCACATGCTGGTAGTCCCAGCTACTTGGGAGGCTGAGGTAGGAGGACTGTCTGAGTCTGGGAAAGTGGAGGTTGCAGTGAGCTGAGATTGTGCCATTGCACTCCAGCCTGAGTGACACAGCAAGACTAAATAAAACAAAACAAAACAAACAAAAAAAGGTGGCTAGAGAGACAGGGTCTCACTGTGTTGCCCCAGGCTGGTCTCAAACTCCTGGCCTCAAGCAGTCCTCCTGCCTGGGCCTCCCAAAGTGCTGGGATTACAGGCATGAGCCATCACACCTGGCCTGGACAATTATTTTTAAATTATTTATTGGCATTTAAAAAACTGAGGGCCACCACATAGAAATCCAGCACTCTACCTTTCCTGGAAAAAAAATCTAATCATCCAGATATCCCAGGCTTGTACGTCTTCTAGGGCTCAGCAGCAGCAGCCCCCTTTAGATGGTAGAGAGTAGGTTGCCCCTGTCCTCACCACCCCCAACTGCCTTACATACACCACAGCCTGGTGTCAGTTACCCTTTAGTGTTACCTCGGGCTATTGCCAGATTTTACTGTAGTTGGGAGGAGAGAGTTTTTTTTTTTTTTTTGCTCCTTGTTTAAGAGTCTTGCTCTGTTGCTCAGGCTGGAGTGCACTGGTTGGATCTCAGCTCACTACTGCCTCTGCCTCCCAGGTTCGAGTGATTTCTCCTGCCTCAGCCTCCCGAGTAGCTGGGATTACAGGCATGCGTCACCATGCCTGGCTAATTTTTGTATTTTTAGTAGAAACAGGGTTTTGCCATGTTTGCCAGGCTAGTCTCAAGCTCCTGACCTCAAGTGATCCACCCACCTTGGCCTCCCCCTCCCAAAGTGCTGGGATTACAGGCGTGAGTCACCATGCCCAGCCAGGAAAGAGAGGTATTTCTGGCCTATGTCTATGGAAACTAAGGGGAAGATGGGAAGGCAAAAGAGAAATGGATGTTTCAGGAAAAACTGAATTGGGCATGAGTAACTAATTGTTTGTGAAAGTTCCAGGAAGCTTAAACATTCTATATGTTTAAAATGCACATTACAGCTGGGCAAGGTGGCTCACACCTGTAATCTCAGCACTTTGGGAGGCTGAAGCAGGAGGATCACTTCAGGCCAGGAATTTGAGACCAGCCCACTCGTGACTCTTTTTTTTCCCCTTTTTTCTTGTTTCTTACTGGAAGGAATGAAATCCCTCTCTACAAAAATTTTTTTTGAGATGGAGTCTCACTCTGTCACCCAGGCTGGAGTGTAGTGGCATGATCTCGGCTCACTGCAAGCTCTGCCTCCCAGGTTCAAGCCATTCTC
The DNA here is from genome assembly GCF_002776525.5 of Piliocolobus tephrosceles. Lineage (NCBI taxonomy): Eukaryota > Metazoa > Chordata > Mammalia > Primates > Cercopithecidae > Piliocolobus > Piliocolobus tephrosceles. The sequence goes on along the minus strand of NC_045443.1, from coordinate 110,832,612 downwards.
CTGACTCAGCCTCCCAAGTAGCTTGGACTACAGGTGCCCACCACCACGCCCAGCTAATTTTTTGTATTTTTAGTAGAGACGGGGTTTCACCGTGTTAGCCAGGATGGTCTCGAACTCTTGACCTCGTGATCCCCCAGCCTCGGCCTCCCAAAGTGCTGGGATTACAGGTGTGAGCCACCGCGCCTGGTCCAAAAAATTTTTTAAAACAAGTTAGCTGGGCACGGTGGCACATGCATGTAGTCCCAGCCACTCAGGAGGCTGAGGGGGAGGATGGCTTGAGCCGGGAGGTCAAGTCAGCAGTGAGCTATGATCGCGCCACTGCACTCCAGCCTGGGCAAGGAAACGAGGCCCCGTGTCTTAAAAAACAAAACAAAACCAAACAAAAGAATCACCAAAAACAAACAAACATACAAACAATAAACCAAAAAACAAAGCATGTTTGCATGACAGCGCAGTTGGCCTGCCTGACCCCACAGGCATTTCCGTGTGTCCCTGGTCCTGGGCACTGCAGATCTCCCTCCCCAGCAGTGTCCACTCTTCCCTGCCCCGAGGCAGACGTACCAAACGGATGATGTGGCTTCCAGCTGGACTCCCTAGAATCCTGGTGCCTCCTGGAGGTGCCTTACAGGAAGATGGGGGCAAGGAGAGGCCCAGAGCCCAGCCCACGCTGCCCAATCCAGGTGCAATTCCATCTGTGCAAAGGCTTTGCTGCTTTTCCTAAGCCCCGGGCTGCATTCTAAGTGCTCTGCAGACACACGTGACACTGTCTGGCTTTCTTGGACTCTCCACTTGGCAGTCCTAGCCATTGTTTTATTTCCTACCTTAACAAACACACACACATACAAACTTAAAAACAAAACTAAAAAAATACTATTGTCTGTATTCTGAGCTCAGGAAGAGCTGGCCAACCACAAGTTAGTAGCATTAGCCAGAAACCTATGGGAGGAAGAGTCCAGCAATTCCTGAGGCCCCGGGTTCCCAAACTTCAGTCACCCACTCACCACTGTCATGTTGTCTGCCACATCCTTGTACTACCTGTTGTATTTAACTTTGTTATTTAAATCAACTCAGGCTTAACAATGGCCTTTACCCTAAGGGGGAAAAAAAGGAACATTCATGGCTTTGATAAGCTGATATATTTAGTACATGAAAATAAATACAGAAGCATATTAAGATGAAACAATGTTCACTCAAAAATCTCCCAGTTGCCCTTGTGTTCTCCAGGCTTCACACACAGCCTGGGAAAACTCCTTTAGGGCTTGTAGACTCAGTTGGAAACTAATCCTGAGCAGGAAGCTTGGCTTGAAGGAGAGGGGACCCTCCAGGTTGGCAATCACACCGTTTATTTGCACTTGGCAGCAAGAAAATGGATGATGTGGGAGGTGCCAGGCCCCTAGGTTGGCACTAATTTGGAGTGTGGTTGAGACAGGGCTGGAGACGGCATCTTAGAGGTGGCCCCCACATCCGCAATCGGGAGAAAAAGGCAGGAATCGACTAGAGATTGTCAGGATAAAGGGAGGCACTGCCCACCCCTGCTGTCTGTCTGCCCCCACAGGGGCTTCATACCTGGGTTCCCTGGGTGATGAATGTCCTCCTACCCTGGCAAGGGGCTATACCTCTTGCTGTGGCCCCATAGGCAACCCTGATGAAAGAGTATCATTTCCAAGGGGGCTTTGGTTTCTGGGTGGCCCCAACTCGTCGTGGGGTAGCTGGCACTGAAATGCTAACTGAGCGAGCCCTGGAAGTCACCAGGGGGCTCCGGAAGGTCACCCCTGATGTGGAAGGCCTGAGATCCTGAGGCCCATTTGTGTGGGAGGCACTGGTGGCTGGATGACCAGTGCTGGGGACATTCAGGTGGGTGAGGGAATGGGAAAGTCCCCGCCTCAGGGGGCATGAAGAGTGTAACCCATCCATGGATAACTTCTGGGAGTCTGCCGCCGCCCCCGGCTCTGTCTTGGAGGGACCAGCGGGGTGAATGGCTCGCAGTGGGGCCTCCCTGGGGCGGGGCGAGTGGCTACCCCTGGGGGTAGCTGGTGGCGTCCAGAAGAGAGCACGGAGCTTTGCGGCATCCCCCTTCGCCATCCGCGGGGCCCCGAAGCTGGCGCCCTCAGATCGGGAGCCAAACAGCGACTCATCACAGTAAGACGGGGTGTGGCTGATCAGTCTGGCAAAGGGAAGATAAACACCATAAGCGGGGGGATGAACAACCCCTCAAAACTTTAACAGCTCTCCCACCCATCCCCAGGCACTGGCAGCAGCAGAGGAGGGTTCCCTGCAGATCCCAGGAGTCCCTGTCTCCCAGTCTGAAACCTACAGCGAGGCCACAGCCTTCTGTGGCACCACTGTCCCCGGTCTCCACTGATTTTACCTTGTGAAACATCCACTGCCCCTGCATCCTGACCCAATTCCCAGGCATGTGCCCCAGGTCTGGACAATTTGCATATTCCATCCTCCTGGCCACATGGATGGGTTCAGGAATGGCCAGATGACCCAAGCCTCTCCAATCAGAATCTGCCTTAGGACCCCTTTGCAGAAACTACTAGGAAAGAGATGTTTTTCTGCCACCTGACTTTACCTCTTGCTAAGCTGATAGGATGTCAGCCCAAAGCAGTTTGTGGCCATCTCCTTCCTACTGGAGATTGAACGGCATGCAGGGAAAAGTAGCACTAAGGTGGAGACAGACAGTTCCAGCCACAGTTTGAGCCCCTCTTACAGGAGCCCCAAATGCCTTCTCCTGGGAAAGCCAGTTTGAATAAGTTTTCTGTCACTTGCAATCGAGAGTCACAATTAGTATAACCTTAGTCTTTAGAGCCTCCACTTTTTCTTTTTTTTTTGTGAGACATGGTCTCACTCTGTCGTTCAAGTGGAGTGTAGTGGCACAATCACAGATCACGGCAGTCTCAAATTCCTGGGCCCAAGGAATCCTCTCACCTCAGCCTCCCTAGTAGCTGGGACTACAGGCACGGTGCCACCAAGCCCAGCTAATTTTTTTTTTTTTTTTCAGTAGAGATCAGATCTTACTATGTTGCTCAGGCTGGTCTTGAATTCCTGATCTCAAGCAACCCCCTGCCTTAACGTCCCAAAGTGCTAGGATTACAGGAGTGAGCCACTGTGCCCATTTTCTTTTCTTTCTTTTTCTTTTTTTTTTTTTTTTCTGGAGACAGAGTCTCGCTCTGTCACCCAGGCTGGAGTGCAGTGGTGCGATCTCACCTCATTGCAACCTCTGCCTCCTGGGTTCAAGTGATTCTCCTGCCTCAGCCTCCTGAGTAGTTAGGATTATAGGTGTGTGCCACCACACCTGGCTAATTCTTGTATTTTTAGTAGAGACGGGGTTTCACCATGTTGACCAGGCTGGTCTTGAATTCCTGACCTCGTGATCCACCCACCTCGGCCTCCCAAAGTGCTGGGATTACAGGTAAGAGTCACTGCGCACCTGGTCTTTTTTTTTCTTTTCTTTTTTTTTTTTTTAAGAGACAGAGTCTCACTCCGTCACTCAGGCTGGAGTGCAGTGGTGCAGTCATAGCTCACTGTAGCCGCGAACTCCTGAGCTCAAGTAATCCTCCCACTTCAGCCTCCAGAGTAGCTGGGACTACAGGTATGCGCCACCATGCCCTGCTAATATTTTTATTTTTTGTAGAGACAGGGATCTCACTATGTTGCCCAGGGTGGTCTCAAACTCCTGGGCTCAAGCAATCCTCCCACCTCAGCCTCCCAAAGTGCTGGGACTACAGGCCTGAGTCAGCCTGCCTGGCCTATTTTTTTTTTTTTTTTTTTAATTCAACAGATATTCATGGCATACCTGCAAGATTCCATGCCCATAGTTTTTGGCCAGGACTGAAAGTGTTTCTATCCCCAAACTGCAAGTCTTTGGAAGGGCAACCTTTTGCCAGTTGGTTTAGCTGCTCAAACCACCTTGGCTAATGCCTGCATATGTCTGGTGCCAAGGTTTTTGCTCAGTAACTTCTCTACCTCTTATGCAACCCCTCACTTGACACCCTCTACCTGTTGGCATCCAGAATTCCATCCTCCAGGTGAGCAGGGAGTTGGCACCTCCCTTTTCATGGACACCATACTTCCGTTAATGCAGCCTCTCTTTACCTCAGTGTTTTCAGCCATGTTGTAGGTATCAGTGTTGCTAATCTCCACCTGACCCTGCCTTGTCTACAGAACTGGCAAAAACTGATTCTTGTTTTTATAATAGGCATCATTCCCATTCTCATTTCATTTCTCTCATCTGAAATATGTCCCTGTGGCTCAGAATGAACCCTAAATTTAGTTGGCCAGTTCTTATGGACTGAATTGTGCCCACCCAAATTTGTATGTTGAAGCCCTAACCCCAAATGTCTCTACACTTGGCCTTAATTATTCAGATTAATTAAAGGTAATTAAGGCTGGCCAGACGTGGTGGCTCACATCTGTAATCCCAGCACTTTGGAAAGCAAGAGGCAGGCGAACCACTTGAGCTCAGGAGTTCGAGACCAGCCTGGCCAACACGGTAAAATCCCGTCTCTACTAAAAATACAAAAATTAGCCGGGCGTGGTGGTGTGTAATCCCAGCTACTCAGGAGGCTGAGGCAGGAGAATTCCTTGAACCCGGGAGGCAGAGGCTGCAGTGATCTGAGATGGCGCCACTGCACTCCAGCCTGGGCGACAGAGCCAGACTCCGTCTCAAAAAAAAAAAAAAGGTAACTAAGGCTAAATAACATTATAAGGGTGGGGGATCCTAATCCAATAGAACTGGTGTTCTTATGAGAGGAAGAGACACCAGGGGTGTGTGTGTATACAGAAAAGGCCCTTGCATGTAATTGAAGGATTAAAAAAAAAATGAGAAAAGGCCCTATGATGACGCTGTGAGAACGTGGCCAAATGCAAGCCAATGAGAGAGGCCTCAGGAGAAACCAAACCCGCCAACACCTTGATCTTGGGCTTCCAGCCTCCAGACTGTGACAAAATAAATATGTGTTGTGGCCAAGTGCTGTGGCTCACGCCTGTAATCCCGGCACTTTGGGAGGCCAAGGTGGGCGGATCACAAGGTCAGGAGTTCGAGACCAGCCTGGCCAACATAGTGAAACCCCATCGCTACTAAAAATGCAAAAATTGCCAGGCGCAGTGGCTCATGCCTGTAATCCCAGCACTTTGGAAGGCCGAGGCAGGTGGATCACCTGGTAGGGAGTTCAAGACCAGCCTGACCAACATGGAGAAACCCCGTCTCTACTAAAACTAGCCAGTGTAATCCCAGCTACTCGGGAGGGTGAGGCAGGAGAATCGCTTGAACCTGGGAGGCGGAGGTTCCAGTGAGCTGAGATAGCTCCATTGCACTCCAGCCTGGGCAAAAAGAGTGAAACTCCGTCTCAAAAAAAAAGAAAAGTTAGCCAGGCATGGTGGTATGTGCCTGTAGTCTTGGGAGGCTGAGGCAGGAGAGTTGCTTGAACTAGGGAAGTGGAGGTTGTGGTGAGCCAAGATCGTGCCACTGCACTCCAGCCTAGGCAACAGAGCGAGACTCCATCTCAAAAAAAAAAAAAAATTTTGTGTTGTTTAAGCCACCTAGTTTGTGGTATTTTGTCACGGTAGCCCTAGCCAACTACTGTGCTAATCTTCTGTGTCTTGTTTCTTTTTTTTTTTTTTGAGATGGAGTCTCGCTCTGTCGCCCAGGCTGGAGTGCAGTGGCGCGATCTCCACTCACCGCGAGCTCCAGCTCCCGGGTTTACGCCATTCTCCTGCCTCAGCCTCCTGAATAGCTGGGACTACAGGCACCCGCCACCACGCCCGGTTAATTTTTTTGTATTTTCAGTAGAGACAGGGTTTCACCGTGTTAGCCAGGATGGTCTCCATCTCCTGACCTCGTGATCTGCCCACCTCAGCCTCCCAAAGTACTGGGATTACAGGCGTGAACCACCACGCCCGGCCATCTTCTGTGTCTTTGTCCAAACTACTAAAAACAATAAACAGGACAGAGTCCTGTGGCTCACCACTAGATACCTCCCTCCAGGCTGATATTAATCTGAAACAGTCCAAATAATCTAATTCTAATCTAATTAATTAACAACAATAACAACCTGCATTAGTTCCTATTTTTCTAACTTGTTCATAAAAATGCAGCAAGACCCACTTTCAATTTTTTTTTTTTTTTGAGACAGGGTCTCACTCTGTCACTCAGGCTGGAGTGCAGTGGCGTGATCTCGGCTCACTGCAATCTCTGCCTGCTGGGCTCAGGCGATCCTCCTACCTCAGCCTCCCAGGTAGCTGGGAGTACAGGCGCACACCACTACACTTGGCAAATTTTTGTATTTTTTGTAAAGACACAGTTTCAACACACTGCCCAGGCTGGTCTCAAACTCCTGAGCTCAAGTGATCCTACCTCAACCTCTAAAAGTGCTGGGATTACAGGCATGAGCTACCCCACCCAGCCAAAACCCATTTTCAGAATGACTTCAGAAACACCACATCTATGCCATTTCAAGGATCGATCACATTAATATTAATAACCTTATGCAAATTTCTCTGTGATCTTATGCATCACTTGACGCCTCTGGGCCTCAGATGCCCAGTTTGTGACATTTGGGGATAGGGAGTCCACCATCACAACCATCAACACTACCATTTATTGACAGCTTTCTAAGTATTAGGTTACTGTGCGAAGCGCTGCAGACCCCTCTCTCATTTAATCCATCAACAACCCCCCTAGGTAGAAATCATTGGTCCTATTTTCCACACGAGTAAACTGTGGCTCAGAGAGGTCAAGATGCTTGCCCAAGGTCACAGAGTAGGTGAACAACAGGGCTGTAACTGGAATCCAGGTGGCTGCACTGAGTACAGGATTTGTACCTCCCTACCCCATTACCTGTATTTGTTCTTCTTCCTTGGAGTGAGGGTTGGGGTGCTGCCCCTTGAGGGGGTGGTCTCACAGCTCCCCTTTGCCCCTAAGGCCTTCGATGCCTCCTTGCCCACGTCTCTGCTTCTGTTAGCCTTCTCCACCCAGGGCGGGTCAAAGTCTGGTGGGGTAGGCCGGGTGCTTGCTGGGCTGCCAAACAGAGTTTCATCCACATACGACGGTCTGGCCTTGACCCGGTAGCCACCCCGGCAGCGGTGCTGAAGGCGGAGGGTCTGCATTCCACTGATGGCGAGCCCCACAGGGTTCTTCATGTCGCCTGTGGTCCCTGGTGACGGCAGGTGTGCTCTGCCGGCCAGGCCCTGCTTCGGAGGCTCCCTGTGAGAGGTCAGAGTAGCACCCCTGAGCCACAGCAGTGCTAATGGAGGAAGACCGGTAGTCTCTGAAGTTCTCATCCCAAGGGTTTAGTTCTCTCTCAACCAGTATCTCAAAGAGGAGCTGTCAACTTCAGGGGGCATTTTGGAAATTTTTTTGGCTTTTTTTTAGTTGTCAAAATGGTAGAGAAAGGGGTGCTATTGGCAATTATTTATAGAATGACTCTGGGGGTGAAGGAGAGATGACACCTGTGCCCATTTAGGCACCAACCAAAAAACGCACTATGGTGGTAGGGGAGGCAGGCACTTTTCTATATCCTGTGTGTACTGATGGGTGCGGGGGCAATGACAGCCAGCGTGGATCCCATGCCTACCTCCTGCAAAGAGCTTTACAAGCATTGTTTCATTTAATCCTCTCAACAGCACTGTGAAGTAGCTTCGAATTTGTCCATTTTACGGATCACAAAACTGAGGTGAAGTCACATGTGTAGGTCACACCTATAAAGCTAAAACGGTGCAAGTGAAATCTGAGTCCAGAGCTTGTGTACTTGGCTACACTGCTATCGGGAGATCACCGCCGCCCCCACTGCCCCACATTCTGCGACTCCCAAATCAATGACTCGATTAAAAAATGCCCGAGATCCCTGCATTTTTGAGCTGTTCTCCTACCTGAGCATCTTGGTTCGTAGTCATCGGGGTCCTCAGGGACCCCTCCCCGCGTCTTCTTCCCACCAGGTCTGGACCCCTCGGCGAGGGCGCGGGGGAGCGAGGTGCATCCGGGATCCGCGTCAATCTGCAGCCCGGAATGCCCGGGGCCCCGGACCGCCGGCAGCCCAGGCCGTGCCGGGGCACCGCGCGGACCAACTCACCCGAGGAGCCGGCACAGGCTACGTGTGAGCGGCGCGCGCATCCAGAAAACCAGAACCCAGCGCCTAGCACCCAGCAAACAGGGAGCAGCCAGCAGCACTGCGGACGCGGCCCGGACCATTCGCGCCAGGGGATGGGGGAGTCCGCTCAGGGGCGGGCGCCACGTCCCTGACGCCCAGGAGGTACCTAAACACGGCGAGGGGCCTCTGGTGCCACTCACTCAGGGGCTGGTGTACTAGGCCGCCCAGGGCCGCAGGCTCTGGCGAAAGTGCAGCCGAGGTCACGTGGCCATCGCGCCTCCCCCTCCTAAGCAGTTGGTGAGCGCAGCAGGCCACGCCCCGTTTTGCGTTCCCAGCGCGAGGCCCGAATGGCGGCAGGCAAGCGCCCGGCGGCCGGCCCTAGGTCGAGAGCTGCCATGGCCCAGTGGAGGAAGAAGAAGGGGCTCCGTAAGCGCCAAGGCACGGCCTCCCAGGTCCGCGGCAGCGACTCGGAGGACGGCGAGTTTGAGATCCAGGCGGAAGATGACGCCCGGGGCCGGAAGGTAGGCGCGTGGGGCTGGGACGCACTTTGGGGCCCGAGACCCGGCTCCCGGCAGCGCCCCGAGGCCTCAGTTTCCCCAGCTGGGGAGTGGGCTCCGCAGAGAGTGAGGAGGGAGGCTGCCGGCCCCAGGACCGGTCTTGGGACCGCCGGCCTGAGCACGTGTCTCGGGGCTTGTCAGACTCAGGGTTCCGCGGCTGGAGCCTTGGGATCCGGGGGCTGGAGCCTGCGGGACTTCCTGCCGGGTTTTGGTCGCGCGTTTCTCATTGGCTGCCTCCTGCTCATGGGGCGGATCCTGGTTGCCTTTCGCCCAATGAAAAGTGCCGGTGCAGAAAATCTGACTTTTGAGAGTTTGGAGCGTTTTTGGGAGGTTGAGTTAAGGGGAGGCCGGACTGCGTGGCTTGAGACAGTGACGCCCCCAAACCTCTGGGAAACTAATTTAAAAATTAGCATGAGCCCGGCCAGTTTGTGTTTGTTGACCATTTACTATGTGCCAGGCTCATTGCTAAGAGCTGTACGAGCCTTATTATGTAATCCTCACACCAACGCTGTGCTAACACCACCGGCAACTGTCATCTTCATTTTTCCACAGGAGGAAATTGAGGCCTAGAGGGTTAAGAAATAGTCAAAGGCCTGGTGTAGTGGCTACACGCCTGTAAACCCAGCACTTAGGGAGGCTGAGGTGGGAGGATTGCTTGAGGTCAGGAGTTCAAGATCAGCCTGGGCAACATAGGGAGGCCCCCGACTCTACAAAAAATTAAAATTTAAAAATTAGAATGGCCGCGGTGGCTCAAGCCTGTAATCCCAGCACTTTAGGAGGCCGAGGTGCGCAGATCACCTGAGGTGGGGAGTGCAAGACCAGCCTGGCCAACATGGTGAAACCCCATCTCTACTAAAAATACAAAAATAGCTAGTTGTAGTGGCACGCGCCTGTAATCCCAGCTACTTGGGAGGCTGAGGCAGGAGAATCGCTTGAAACTGGGAGGCAGAGGTTGCAGTGAGCCAATATGGCACCACTGCACTCCAGCCTGGGTGACAGAGCAAGACTCTATCTCAAAAAAAAAAAAAAAAAATATTAGCCTGGCGTGGTGGCGCCTGCCTGTGGTCCCAGCTCCTAGAGAGGCTGACATGGGAGGATCACTTGAACCTGGGAAGCGGAGACTACAGTGAGCAGTGGCTACACAATTGCACTCCATCATGAGCAACAGAGCAAGACTCTGTCTCAAAAAAAAAAAAAAAAAAAGGAGATCCCAGCTTTACAAAAAAAAGAAAGAAAGAAACTTGACCAAGACCCTACAGCTTGTGAGTACAAGAGCCAGGAGATTCAAACTTGGGACTGTCTGATTCCAAGGCCTGTGCTCTTTCCATTACTGAATGCTACATGTATGCACATGAGGGGACAGGTGTGAGCATCAACGGGGCAGAAAGGTTTTGCCCATTATTTCCCACAGTCCTGTTCCCAGCAGGTGCCTGGCACCAAGTAGGCTCAGGGCAAGGAGATGAGTAAGTGGGCATTTATATGAAGAGAAAGGATCATACCCCAAGGCAGGAACTGGAGGAGACCTCATCCCACCGTCTCCCTCCCCTTCCAGTCTAGCCAGCTCCTGGCACATAGTAGGTGCTCAACAAATGTAGAGAAACTACTAAAGGTGATGAACAGCACAGGTGGGCAGAGGTAGTGAGTACCAAAGAAGAGGAGTCTATGTGTAGTTCAGACCAAGGGCTTTCTCACAGCACCGCCCTGTGTTCAAACTTGGCCCAACTGCACTGGCTGGGGGACATTGGAGAGGTTGCTTAACTTCTCTGTGACTGTTTCCACATCTGTAGAAGGCAAGTAAATGATTATATATGTTTCAAAGATTGTTGGCCAGGTGCCATGGCTCATGCCTATAATCCCAGCACTTTGGGAGTCGGAGGAGTGAGGATCACTTGATGTCAGGAGTTCAAGACCAGCCTGGGCAACATGGTGAGACTCTGCATCTACAAAAAAATACAAAAATTAGCTGGGCATGGTGCTGTGTGCCTGTATTCCCAGCTACTTGGGAGACTGAAGTAGGAGGATCACCTGAGCTAGGTGAGCTGTGATTGCCCCACTGCACTCCAGCCTGGGTGACAGAGTGAAACTCTGTCTCAAAAAAAAAAAAAAAAAAAAAAATGTTGAAAAGACTAAAGGAGGCTGGGCGTGGCGGCTCATGCCTGTAATCTGAGCACTTTGGGATACCAACATGAGCGGATCACTTGAGGTCAGGAGTTTGAGACCAGCCTTGCCAACATGGTGAAACCCCGTCTCTACTAAAAATACAAAAATTAGCCAGGCCTGGTGGCGTGTGCCTGTAGTCCACGGGCCTGTAGTCCCACCTAGTTGGGAGGCTGAGACAGGAGAATTGCTTGAACCTAGGAGGTGGAGGCTGCAGTGAGCCAAGATTCTGCCACTGCACTCCAGCCTGGGTGACTGAATGAGACTGTCTCAAAAAAAAAAAAAAAAACTGAAGGACATGCTGTTCATACATGCTGTTCATACATGCTGTTCAGTAGCTATTGCAGGTGCCTATGTGTCCCAGGCACCTTGTTTTCATGTGCTTAGAGCAGGGGTTGACCGACCTATCAAGGGCCAGATGGTAAATCTTTTTTTTTAGGTTTTATTGGGCCATATAAGATTACTGTCTTTTTTGTTTGATTTCTTTTTCCTTTCCTGCAACTCCTTAAAATGTAAAAACCATTCTAAACTCGCAGACCATTCAAGACAGACCATGGCTCTGCCCTAGAGGATTGTAGTCAACTTTAGAGGGTCACAGTGAAAAGAACACAGACTCTGAAGCCAGGGTTCATATCCCTCACCCACTACCTGCTGGCTGAGTGACCTTGGGCACATCACTTTATCTCTGTGCCTCAGTTTCCTTCTCTGTAAAATGGACAGAACAATAGTACCTGCTTCAGATTGTTGTGAGGATTAAGTGGGTTAATTTGTATGAATTCTCAGAGCAGCACCTAGCTTACAGTAGATGGCCTTGTAAGTTTCAGCCACTCTTATGAATTGCTGTTCCTTAAATGCTTTTTTTTTTTTATTAATTTTTTGGTAAAGATGGAGTTTTGCCATGTTGCCCAGGCTAGTCTCAAAACTCCTGGGCTCAAATAAATGATCCACCCACCTCAGCCTCCCAGTGCTGGGATTACAGGCATGAGCCACTGCACCTGGCCATAAATGTTATTTTTAAGAGAAAGGGGGCAGCCCTGGAGTCCAAGAAGGTTCCCCAGAGGAGGTGTCTGTATTGGATTTAGCTGTGCCAGGAAAAGTGGGTCCTGGGTGAGCAGAAAGGAGGCCAGGCACAAGACAGACCAGAGATCAGAAAGGAGATTGGTTGGTGGCTGGTGGGGTGGGGGTAGGGGGCGGGAGAGCTTAGAAAAGTCTAGAACTTCACACATAGTAGGCGTTTCGATTGGCTCTTTAAAGTATTTAGGGGCTGAGTGTGGTGGTTCATGCCTGTAATCCCAACACTTTGGGAGGCCATGAAGGGAGGAATGCTTGAGGCCAGGAATTCAAGACTAGCCTGGACAATGTAGTAAGACCTCATCTCTACCAAAAAAAAAAAAAAAATACAAAATTAAAAAATTAGCCAGGTGTGGTAGTATACGCCTATAGTCCCAGCTACTCAGAAGTCAAAGGTGGGAGAATCACTTGAGCCTAGGAGTTCAAGGCTGCAGTGAGCCATTACTGCACCACTGTACTCCAGCCTGGGTGACAGAGTGACACCCTGTCTCTTAAAAAAAAAAAATGTGTTTACTTTTTTTTTTTTTTTGAGACAGGGTTTCACTCTGTCACCCAGGCTGGAGTGCAGTGGTGAGATCATGCCTCACTGCAGCCTCCATCTCCTGGGCTCAAGTGAGCCTCTTGCATCAGCCTCCTGAGTATCTGGGACTACAGGTGCAAGTGACCATACCTGGCTAATTTTTATTATTATTATTATTATTATTTTGACACAGAGTCTTGCTGTGTTGCCCAGGCTGGAGTGCAGTGGCGCAATCTCGGCTCACTGTAAACTCTACCTCCTGGGTTCAAGTGATCCTCCCACGTCATCCTGCTGAGTAGCTGGGATTACAGGCACATGCCACCATGGCTGTCTAATTTTTGTACTTTAGTAGACGGGGTTTCACCATGTTGGCCTGGCTGGTCTTGAACTCCTGACCTTAGATGATCTGCCCATCTTGACCTCCCAGTGTTGGGATTACAGGTGTGAGCCACTGCACCAGCCAGGTATTTAATTTTGAGGGCTTTGATGGTGGTGATGATGATAGTGATAATACCACCACGTTTCTAAGCACCTTTCTAAGTTTGACACCCACCCATATATATGATCTTCACAGCACCCTGGGAGGCCTCTGCTTGTTGTCCCCATTCTGCAGGTGTGGAAGCACAGGCTCAGGGAGATTAAGTCCCTTCCCTCAGGTCTCACAGCTGGTAAGTGACAGGATTGGGATTCAAACCGAGACAGTCTATCTGCAGACCCCACTCCAGACTTCTGTCCTGTCCTGGCCCAGCCGAAGGAGAACTTACTAGCAAAAAAGTGACGTGATCTGGCGGAAGCATCATTGGCTTGAATCGGGGAGAGAGGGCAACAGCACAGCCCCCTTCCCTGCCCCCTGTGGCCCCACTGTGCCTGGAATGACACTCCCTCTCTGTTCTTCCCTCCCAGCTGGGACCCGGCAGACCCCTGCCCACCTTTCCCACCTCGGAATGCACCTCAGATGTGGAGCCGGACACGCGGGAGATGGTGCGTGCCCAGAACAAGAAAAAGAAGAAATCTGGAGGCTTCCAGTCCATGGGTGGGTGCACGTTTGGCATCGGGGACTTTGCGGGAGCGGCAGCTGGGGATCGACCCCGCCTCTGCACTCCATCACTGATGTCCACTCTGGGCCCAGCACTGTGGTTGGGTAGACTAGGGTAGCAGATCTGGTCTCCCAGTCATTCAGGGCCTTCTAGCAGGGCAGTGGGCCTGACATAGGAGAGGGCAATTAGAACAGGCCTCGGGAAAGGCGATGTAGATGCAGGAACAGGCAAAGACAGTCAGGGACTTACTGCATGCAGAGGGGCATTTCAGAAGGAGGGAAAGGATGGAATAGGTTGGTGGCGTGGGGACACCTGGCTGGCCGGAATTAAAGCCTGACTGTTACTCTTTACAAATCAGTAGCAGCTAGACCAAGGATTTAACTATCAAGACGAGTGCCGGGTACGGTGGCTCATGCCTGTAATCTTAGCATTTGGGGAAGCAGAGGTGGGATCACTTGAGGCCAGGAGTTCAAGTCCAGCTTGAGCAACAAAGCGAGCTCCATCCAGGCCCTCACCCTCTTGTCCCTCCCCACCACCTGGGTGATTCTGAATTTCGTTCCAGACATCCTCATTGTGTCCGCACACACTTCTGAGAGGCGCAGGACCTTACCACGCCTAAAACAAAGGCACAGCTTCTCAGTGTCATCTAAGACCCCATTAGCATTCAGAGATCCCTGCTGTCTCGTGACATCAAGAGTGGGTTCACATCAGAAAAGCAAATAAGGTTCAGGTGCCCCAGTCAGATCTGTTTCCTAAGTCTCATTTCACCTTTCAGTTTCTGCTTTATTGCTTTTTTTCTTGTTTGTTGTTGATGAAGCTGTCATTTGTCCTGTAAAGTTCTCTGGGGTTGGTGCTGCGGGGACTCCCTCGGCCCCCTGACGGTTCCATGTCTCTCCCAGGCCTAAGCTACCCGGTGTTCAAAGGCATCATGAAGAAGGGGTACAAAGTGCCGACACCCATCCAGAGGAAGGTGAGGGGTGGGGCAGTCGACGGGTGAGGGCCAGGGAGGAGTGATATGGCCGTCTTGTCTGGCCCCTTGACAGCCACCCCTTGTCCCAGCTGTCACATCTCTTGCCCCCTTTACTCTGCTGAAGCCCCAGCTAGCGTGCCCACTTCCTTGGTGGAGAAGGTTGGGCCGAGCTGAGCAGAGACTCTGGGCCTTTCTGCCAGTTGAGCCTCCCAGAGGCTTCCCATAGCTAAGGCTCAGCTCAGGCAGCTCACAGCCACCTGTTATCATCCAGGGATTATGATTATTGTTCTCAGATGCTTCACCCAGTGGGAGCCATCTGGGATGCTGAGGAGGACTGGACGGGAGGTAGAGTCTGCTCCGCCTGAAGAAGGGTGTTCCAGCAATGGAAAGAGTTGGGGTAGTGAGCCGCTTATCCTTGGAGGCGTGCTAACAGGCTTTTGAAAGAATGGGCAAGAATGGGCTTAGGGCTGGGTGACAGGTGCCTGCCCATTCACTGAGATCTGTAGCACGCCCACTCCTCAGGACCTTGAAGCTCTGGATCATGTGGTGTTTGGGAGGAGCTGATCCTGACCTTCCCTGCTTGTACCTCTCCAGACCATCCCAGTGATCTTGGATGGCAAGGACGTGGTGGCCATGGCCCGGACGGGCAGTGGCAAGACGGCCTGCTTCCTCCTCCCCATGTTCGAGCGGCTCAAGACCCACAGTGCCCAGACTGGGGCCCGTGCCCTCATCCTCTCACCCACCCGAGAGCTGGCCCTGCAGACCCTGAAGTTCACTAAGGAGGTGTGTGTAGGCTTGGGGAGAGGTGGGAGGCGAGGGCTGACTTGGGACCGGGCACAGAGGCCACAAGTGTGCTGTCATCTCACCCCTGCCCTCTCTCAATCACTTTCTCTTCTCAGCTAGGCAAGTTCACTGGCCTCAAGACTGCCCTGATCCTGGGTGGAGACAGGTAAGGTCCCTGCACCCCATGCCAGGGTCACCACCATGCAGGCACATCTCTGTGTCTCCTGGACATTAGTTTGATTTAGCTCTGTTGCTTATTAATAATGGCAGCTTCTGTGCTCATTCAAAAAAACCAACAGACTGGGCCCAGTGGCAAATGCCTGTAATCCCAGCACTCTGGGAGGCTGAGGCGGGCAGATCCCCTGAGGTCAGGAGTTCGAGACCAGCCTGACCAACATAGTGGAACCCTGTCTGTACTAAAAATACAAAAATTAGCTGGGCGTGGTGGCACATGCCTGTAATCCCAGCTACAGTGGAGGCTGAGAAAGGAGAATCACTTGAACCCGGGAGGTAGAGGTTGCAGTGAGCCGAGATGGCACTACTGCACTCCATCCTGGGTGACGGAGCGAGACTCTGTCTCAAAAGAAAAAGAAAAAACGAAACAAAAACCCAATAAGGCTGGTCCAGTGGTAGCAGGTTATCAGAACTTACCAACATTAGTATCATTAAAGTTGGTGTACAACCCTCTCATTGCTAAATTTGACTGGCTTAAGAAAAAAAACCAACAAAGGAAATCCTGCAATAAAATATTAAAATAAATTGTCCACAGAAGCACTGCCACTCAGAAGTTCTAATGCTCCTGAAATAGAGTCGTCAGCTCACCGGATAGACAGGTGTATCTATTTTCATATGCCTAATTGTGGGCTTGGTTTTTGTTTTTGTTTTTTGTTTGTTTATTTTGAGACAGGGTCTCGCTCTGTCACCCTGGCTGCAGTGCAGTGGCGCTCTCACAGCTCACAGCAGCCTCAGCCTCCTGGGCTCAAGTGATCCTCCCACGTCAGCCTCCCCAGTAGCTGGCACTACAGGTGTGCACCACCACGCCCAGCTAATGTTTGTATTTTTTGTAGAGATGAGGTCTCACCGTGTTGCTTAGGCTGGTCTTGAATTCCTGGGCTCAAGCGATCTGCTGCTTTGGCCTCCCAAAGTGTTAGGATTACAGGCATAAGCCACCATGCCTGGCTGTGGGCTGTTTGGAAGCAGAAAGCACAGGAGTTGAGGGATATTTGTAATAGCTCAGATTCGTAAGCTGTTTTATCGCCTGATGTGCATGTACCACCCTTCCTAGGTAGTAGGTGCCACACCTGTTTTACAGATGAGCAAAATGAGGAAGTCACAGGTTAGAGCCAGGCAGTGATTCCATAGTGGAGCTGGGATCAGAATGCAGTCTCCTGCCTCATTCCATGCCTTATCCCACAGTTTCTCCCTTAAAGAGCAGCCCCTTGAAGGGAGAAAGTTTAAGGATGCTGCTATTAACACTCTTGATTCTCAGAGAGTTTGCTTTTTCAGTGCTTTTGTCTCTGTTGTCATTTATTCTTTCTAAAGTTTGTGATTGTCAGAAAGGCCTCCCTGGGCTAGTCCTGGCCCAGGACTACCCTGGCTCCTACAGGTATCCCAAGGGTGCTTCAGAGGAGGACTAAAAGTAGGGATGTGTGCCCAAAGGGTTTAAGGACGAGAGCTGACAGAGATCCGGGGAACCTGAGTTCTAGTTGGAGCTGGTAGTTCCAGGGTTAGTTGCTGGGGGTGCTGTGGGTAGAAGGCAGCTTTGTTGCTATCTGGACCAACAGAAGGAGTGAATTGAGGTCTGTAGTTGAGCCCATCTCTTCGGGGGAACTCTGTTATAACTGTTCTTTTGAATATTTCAGCTTGTATCTCTTGTCAGGGCAATGCCTTTGCCTCATACCTCAGCACTGGCCTTTCCTCAGTTCCAAGCCTCGGGTCTGTGTTCCTGGGGTTGGGGTATGCAGCCTCACCTGGACGTTTGCTTATGGGAAGGGAAACCGGAGACCTGTTCTGTCAAGCTAAAACCCTTCTCTCCTCTCTAGAATGGAAGACCAGTTTGCAGCCCTGCACGAAAATCCCGACATGTGAGTTTGTGGATTGGGGATGACTCCCTGAGGTCCCTTCCCAGTGGTGGGGGTGTAAGAGAACTATGGTGGTGGCCCTGGCCCTGGGGTCACCTGGCCTGTGCACCGTCTTCCAGAATTATTGCCACGCCCGGACGGTTGGTGCATGTGGCTGTGGAAATGAACCTGAAGCTGCAGAGTGTGGAATACGTGGTGTTCGATGAAGCCGACCGGTAAGGCTGCAGGTCAGCCCTGAGCACTTGTGTCTGAACTGGGAAAGCAGAGGCAGAGAGGTCAACCAGAGGAAGGCTCTGCCGGGAGAGACCCGTGTGGCCAAGATCGAAGCAGTGTCTCCCCAGATGTGGGCTGCAGACCTCCTCATAAGTGGTGCTGGAGCTCGTCTGTGGGGCTCTCTGACCAATATTTATAATTTTGCATTTCAGGAGTATTGAAATGAATAATAGGACAACTAACATGGGATTTATTTATTTATTTATTTATCTATTTATTTTTGAGATGTAGTTTCGCTCTGTCACACAGGCTGGAGTGCAATGGCACAATCTTGGCTCATTGCAACCTCCGCCTCCCAGGTTCAAGTGATTCTCCTGCCTCAGCCTCTTGTGTAGCTGGGGTTACAAGCATACGCCACCACGCCCGGCTAATTTTGTGTTTATAGTAGAGATGGGGTTTCACTATGTTGGCCAGGCTGGTCTTGAACTCCTGACCTCAGATGATCCACCCGCCTCGGCCTCCCAAAGTACTGGGATTACAGGCACGAACCACAGTGCCCGGCCCCTAACATGGGATTTCAATGATATTTTTTTAAAAGCACAAAGTTGAGAGCATGGACTCAGGAGCCAGACAGGAGTGGGATCCAGTCCTAGCTCTGCAACTTCAGCTCTGAATTTGGGCAAATCACTGGGCATCTCTGGGCCTTGGCTGCTTCAACTGCAAAATGGGGATAAAGTAGCATGTACCTCCCAGGGGTGCTGTGAGGACCTGAAGACTTGATACTTGTAAAGTACTTAGAACCCTCCCTGGTAGAGTTGGGGAGGGGGAGGTGGGGGAAGGGGGAAGGGACTGCTATCATTGATTGATTGATGGTGACAGGGTCTTGCTCTGTCACCTAGTCTGGTGTGATGATGGCTCGCTGCAGCCTCGACCTCCCAGGCTCAAGGGATCCACCCACCTTAGCCTAACCTGAGTAGCTGGGAGTATAGGCATGCGCCACCATGCTCAGCTAATTGTTTTTTTGTTTGTTTTTTTTTTGTTTTGTTTTTCCGAGATGGAGTCCCGCTCTGTCACCCAGGCTGGAGTTCATTGGTGCGATGTCGGCCCACTGCAAGCTCTGCCTCTCGGGTTCATGCCATTCTCCTGCCTCAGCCTTCCGAGTAGCTGGGACTACAGGCGCCTGTCACCACGCCTGGCTAATTTTTTTTGTATTTTTATTACAGACAGGGTTTCACCACGTTAGCCAGGATGGTCTCGATCTCCTGACCTCAGGTGATCCACCTGCTTCAGCCTCCCAGAGTGCTGGGATTAACAGGTGTGAGCCACAGTGCCCGGCCCCAGCCAATTTTTTATTTTTTTGTAGAGATGGGGTCTTGCCTAGGGTGTTCTCAAACTCTTGCTACCTTGGCCTCTCAAAGTGCTGGGATTACAGGCGTGACCCCCTGCAGCCAGCCTGGGCTGCTGTCAATTATTTCAGCATGAGTTTGTAAGCACATAACCGAGACAGATTCCAGATTTCAAGGTTATTGTTGATTAGGATGAAGTCACGCGATAAAGTGTGAGTGGGCTGAGTTAGAGAGAGGAGCCCTGGGACACCGCAGAAGTTGTGGGGACAAGGATGGCTGAGGTTGGAACTCCAGGGAGTGGAGGCCCCCTCTGACCCGGTCTTGCCTTCTACCCTTACAGGCTTTTTGAAATGGGCTTTGCAGAGCAGCTGCAGGAGATCATCGCCCGCCTCCCCGGGGGCCACCAGACGGTGCTATTCTCCGCCACGCTGCCCAAACTGCTGGTGGAATTTGCCCGGGCTGGTGTGTGAGCTGGGGGTGGAGGTGGGGGCTGGGGGTGGGGCTGGGGCCTGGGGGTCCAGTCCCTCTGCGACACCCCCACTCTCCCCCACGTCTCCTGCAGGCCTCACAGAGCCTGTGCTCATCCGGCTTGACGTGGACACCAAGCTCAATGAGCAGCTGAAGGTGAGGCTGCACCTGTCCTGTCCCAGGAGGGTGTGTCCAGGTGGGCCCTGCAGGCTCTGGGCCAGGATCCCGAAAGCCAACTCGTGATGCCCTCTCCCCACAGACCTCCTTCTTCCTCGTGCGGGAGGACACCAAGGCTGCCGTGCTGCTCCACCTGCTGCGCAACGTGGTGCGACCCCAGGACCAGACCGTGGTGTTTGTGGCCACGAAGCACCATGCCGAGTACCTCACTGAGGTGAGCCCTGTCCTGAGTGGGACGGGCACCTCCTTCAACTGGAGTTTGGAGCTGCAGTTCCCCGTGTGTGGTCACTAGAGGGCAGCATGAGAGTGGACCAGGAACCTGGGCCTGGGCTCAAGATGGTCATTTTTATTTTTATTTTTTGAGACGGAACCTCGCTCTGCCATCCAGGCTGGAGTGCAGTGGCACAATCGCGGCTCACTGCAGCCTTGACCTTCCAGGCTCAAACAGTCCTCCCACCTCAGCCTCCCGAGTACTTGGGACTTCTGGTGCTTGTCACCATGCCCAGCTAATTTGTTACTTATTTTTGTATGTTGTAAAGACAGGTTCTCACTCATTTGCCCAAGCTGGTCTTGAACTCCTGGGCTCAGGTGATCCTCCCATCTTAGCCTCCTATGGTACTGGGATTATAGATGTGAGCCATTGCACCCAGCCTAAACTTTTTACTATGAAAACATTTCTTTTTTTTTTTTTTTCTTTGGAAATGACATCTCACTCTGTCGCCCAGGGTGGGGTGCAGTGGCACAATCTCAGCTCACTGCAACCTCCACCTCCCAGGTTCGAGTGATTCTCCTGCCTCATCCTCCTGAGTAGCTGAGACTTTAGGCACCACCATGCCTGTCTAATTTTTGTATTTTTCTTAGAGACGGGGTTTTGCTGTGTTGGCGAGGCGGGTCTTGAACTCCTGACCTCAAGTGATCTGCCCATCTCAGCCTCTCAAAGTGCTGGGATTACAGGTGTAAGCCACAACGCCTGGCCTAAACTTTTTATTGTGAGAAAATTTCAAAGACATACTAAGATCAGAAAATAATATGATGAACTCCTGGGTACTCGTTATCTAGGTACAACTGTTATCAGCTCATAGCTGGTCTTGACCTTCATCCGTTATTTCCCCTTACCATCTGGGTTATTTTGAAACCTGTCCCTGCCATCCTGTCATTTTCCTGTAGATTTTTAGTGTTTGGTTTGTTTGACTTCTTAAGATTGAGGCATGACCTGCATGTAGTAAGCTGTGTGAAGTGCTGTTAGCATGTGTGAGTGGCTCAAAGAGTTTTCTCATATGTGTTATCCCTGTGTGACCCTTGCCTGGGTCAAAGCCTGGGGAGTCACTGTGCCCCAGAAGGCAGGGGGGCGCCCTTTCCGTCAGTGCCTGCCTCCCCGTCAGCTACACCTGGGTCTGTTCTCTGAGGACATGGTTCACTGGGTTTCACTTACTCCACACACAGTTAACGACGCTCCCTCTGTGCAGCTGCTGGGGTCACCAGTGAATAAGACCAAAATAGTAATTTTTAAATAGGTTTTTTTTAGAGACAAGAGTTTTGCTCCTTTGGCCAGGCTGGAGTGTAGTGGCATGATCATGGCTTACTGCAGCCTCTGCCTTCTGGGCTCAAGTGATCCACCCACCTCAGCCTCCCAAGTACCTGGGACTCTAGGCACGAGCCATGCCTGACCATGCCAGCTCATTATTTATTTATTTTTATTTTTCTGTAGAGATGGTGTCTTGCTGTGTTACCCAGGCTAGTCTTGAGCTTCTGGGCTCAAGTGATTTTCTAGCCTTGGTCTCCTGAAATGCTGGGATTACAGGCATGAGCCACCATGCCCAGTTTAAATAGTAACCTGTAAAGAACAGCTAGCGCCGTCATGAGTGTCCTGTGTTGAGACTGTGTTCTCAGCACTGTGTATACTGACTTATGTGATCCTCATAATAAGGCTACAAAGAAGGGGCAGTTATTCATACAGATGAGGAAAATGAGGCGCAGAAAGGTTTGGTAACTTGCCCAAGGTCACACAGCTTGTTTGTAGCAGAATCAGGATAAGGCCTGTGCACTGAGGTGGCATTTGCAGCTTCCCTGAGAGGGCCCTCTGCACACATCATCTCTGATCCTCAGACAGCCCTGCAGAGAGGTGGGAGGTGTTGTAAGCTCCATTCCTCCCCAAACTGGCGTCACCCAGCAAGCTGGGATTCAGACCAAGGGTGCCAGACTCCAGAACCCGTGGTCTTCTCTCTGCACCTTAGTGCCCGTCCCCCGCCATAGCCTGGCTTCCTTTCCTTTCTCCTCCAAGTCTCCTTCTCACTTTGTTACCATCTTTGCTCTGAGCAGCTGCTGACGACCCAGCGGGTGAGTTGTGCCCACATTTATAGTGCCCTAGACCCGACAGCCCGCAAGATCAACCTTGCCAAATTCACGCTTGGCAAGTGCTCCGCCCTCATTGTGACTGACCTGGCCGCCCGGGGCCTGGACATCCCACTGCTGGACAATGTCATCAACTACAGCTTCCCTGCCAAGGGCAAGCTCTTCCTGCACCGTGTGGGTAAGCGGCCCGTGGCTGGCCCTGGGGCAGGCAGGGGTGCCGGATCCTGGCAGAAGCCGAGGGTACAAGGCTTAACTCCTGACACTGCGTATGGGGTGGCTGTGGGCTTGTTTTAGAGACAGAGCCTTGCTGTATTGTTCAAGCTGGTCTCAAACTCCCTATTGTGCCACTGCACTGCAGCCTGGGTGACGGAGCAAGATCTTGTCTCAAACAAACAAACAAAAAAGACCCAATTATTCAGCTTATGGTTTTTTTTTGACTTTACAATAGCACCCATACAACCATTCTATTTTTTTCTTTCAGTACAGATTCAATAAGTTACATGAGATATTCAACACTTTATTTTAAAATCGGCTATGTGTGGGATGATTTTGCCTAAGGGTAGGCTAATGGAAGTGTTTGGAGCATGTTCAAGGCAGGCTGGCAGAGCTGTGATGTTTAGTGGGTTAGATGCAGTGAGTGTGTTTTTGACGGCTGTTGGGTTTATTGAAACACAGCCGTTTGTAAGTCACGGAGCAGCTGTGGTCTCATTTCAGAGATCGCTGTCCCCCATTGCTCTCTGATGACGTGGCCGTCATTTTGGTGTGCGTCCATTCTTCTGATGTTTCTATTTTAAGTTGTGGTAAAGTAGACATAGCATACAATTCAGCATTTTGCCATTTCCCAGTGTGCAGTGGAGTGGCATTGAGTGTGTTCACATTGTGCAACCATCACCACCGTCTGTCCCCAAAACCTTTTTTTTTTTTTTTGAGATGGAGTCTGTCCCCCAGGCTGGAGTGCAGTGGCATGATCTCGGCTCACTGCAACCTTCACCTCCCGGGTTCCAGCTATTCTCTTGCATCAGCCTCCCAAGTAGTTGGGATTTCAGGTGCTTGCCACCACACCCGGCTAAGTTTTTGTGTTTTTAGTAGAGATGGGGATTTCACCATGTTGGCCAGGGTGGTCTTGAACTTCTAACCTCAAGTGATCCGCCTGCCTCAGCCTTCCAAAGTGCTGGAATTACAGGCGTGAGCCACCATGCTCAGCCCCAGAACTTTTTCATCTTGCATAACTGAAGCTCTACCCATCAGACAAAATCTCCTTATTCCCCTCCCATAGCCCCTGGTAACTGTTCCTCTACTTTCCTTGCCTTTTTTTAATTCATAAATGTCATATGGTGGGCACACTTCCCTCTTGTTGCTGTCTGCTGTCCCCTAGTTTTCGTTACTGTGTGGAGGGCTGGTTCTGCATGTCCCTAGAGAGGTCCCCAGGACCCCCGCAAAGGGAATTTCTTGTGCCTCACAAGACCAACAGTGCCAGTCCGACAACCTCAAATGAAATCTCCAGATGTCGTAACACCTTGTTTTCCCAAGATACAGAGACAAGCCAAAATGTAATGCTATGTAGGGATTTATGTATTGCATGCAAAATTGCAATCATATTGGGTGCTCTTTTTTATAACTTGCTTTTTGTTTTTTTCTTTTTACATCACCACACATAGCGAATGTTTTTCGTTTACTGTGAAATGTCATTCTGTGATGGGTTGGCACATCTTTTCTGTAAGGGGCTAGACATGAAACGTTAGGCTTTGTGGACCATACTGTCTCTGTCATAACCGTTCATCTCTGCTGGTGTAGTGTGAATGCTGCCTATTCATTTACATAGACAAATGAGTGTGGCTGTGTTCCAATAAATCTTTATTTACACAGACAAGCAGGGGGCCAGGATCTCACTCTGTTGCTTGGGCTCTAGTGCAGTGGCATGGTCATAGCTCACAGTAAGCTTGAACTCCCAGATCCAAGCAATCATCCCAGCTTAGCCTCCCAAGTACTTAGGGCTACAGGCACACACCACCACATTTGGCTAATTTTCATTTTTTGTAGACATGGGGTCTTGCTATTTTGCCCAGGTTGTTCTTGAACTCCTGGCCTCAAGTGATTCTCCTGCCTTAGCCCCTCAAAGTGCTGTGATTGCAGGCGTGTGCCACTAGCCTGGCCCTGTAGGCTGCAGTTTGCCCACTCTTTCTGAGCTGTTTAATTCCCCATTGTGTGGCCATCAGCTAATTCACTTAACCAGTCCTCTATCCTTGAGCCTTTAGTTCCCAACTTGGGGCTCTCCTAGTCAGGGCCACACTAAACCTCCTTGTGTGTGAATCTTTGCATCTTTGGGGGGAATTCTCAAAAGTGGGGGCACTGAAGAGTTGATCATGCTCATGAGCAGGCCCTTGCTGTATTTCTGCTAGTCTCCCAGAGCACTGTGTCAGCTCGGCCACACTCTCACAGATCAACCCAGGGACCATGATTGAACTTCCCTGTGCGTAGGTGGGGAGAGCAGCTATGCGAGTTCGAGGCCTGGCCAGGCTCACCCGCTCAGGATCTGGTCTGTGGGACTCATGCTGGGTCCAGGTTCTTCTAGTTTGCTTAATTAAGCTTGAACGTCTCCTTGCTGCAGGCCGTGTGGCTCGGGCTGGCCGAAGTGGCACAGCCTACTCCTTGGTGGCCCCTGACGAAATCCCCTACCTGCTGGATCTGCACCTGTTCCTGGGCCGCTCCCTTGCCCTTGCCCGACCCCTCGAGGACCCCTCAGGTGAGTGGAGGCTGGGTGGGGTTAGGGGTTCCCATAGAGTTCATGGGCCCTGTTTTGGCTGTGGGAGGAGGTGGGGCTGGGTTTGACCCCAGGGGAAGATGATTCCTTATTTTATTTTATTTTTATTTCATATTTTTTGAGACGGAGTCTTGCTCTATTGTCTAGGCTGGGGTGCAGGGTGTGATCTTGGCTTACTGCAACCTCTGCCTCCCAGGTTCAAGCCATTCTCTCAGCCTCCCAAATAGCTGGGACTACAGATGCCTGGCTAATTTTTTATCGTATTTTTAGTAGAGACAGGGTTTTACCATGTTGGCCAGGCTGGTCTCGAACTCCTGACCTCAGGTGATTCACCCACCTCCCAAAGTGCTGGGATTACAGGTGTGAGTCACTGTGCCCAACTGATTCCTTTTATTTTTTAATGAGACGGGGTCTTACTCTTGCCCAGGCTGGAGTGCAGTGGTGCAGTCACGGCTCGCTGCAGCGTCCAACTCCTAGGCTCAAGCAAGCCACTGTGCCTGGCTAATCCCTCTATTTTAAACTCAGGATTTCCCACAACAATCCAGATTTCTGGTATCTACTAGGAAACGGTTGGATCTGGGTGCTGAGCTGTGGCGTCCCCATTAGACAGGCTCCCTGGTCCCCTGCAGCCCCTGCCTGCCTCCCCTTCCTGTTGGTATAGCCTGCCCAGCCCCTGCAGGCATCTAGTGTGTGACCCTATACTTGACTGAGTTTTCAGGGGAGCGCAGGGGGCAGGGAGGGAGGCTGAGGCACCTTTAGACCAAGCTCAAAGGACTTTATTGATTGATTGATTGATTGATTGATTGAGACAGAGTTTCGCTCTTGTTGCCCAGGCTGGAGTGCAATGGCGCGATCTCGGCTCACCACAACATCCGTGTCCTGGGTTCAAGCGATTCTCCTGCCTCAGCCTCCCGAGCAGCTGGGACTATAGGCACACATCACCACGCCCAGCTAATTTTGTATTTTTAGTAGAGACAGAGTTTCACCATTGGCCAGGCTGGTCTCAAACTCCTGACCTCAGGTGATCTGCCCGCCTCAGCCTCCCAAAGTGCTGGGATTACAGGTGTGAGCCACTGTGCCCGGCCACCCACAGGACATTTCTGTATACACCCTAGAGTGGGAATGCATGGGACAGACAACGGGAATCACCGTGGCCTCCATCTATGGGCCTCCAACTGTGGGCTTCTACCTGCAGTCCTGCTGGTTCCTGGGCCCTGTACACGTCTTGTCTCATTTGTCCATCTGTGCTGGAAGGAGGGCTGTCAATCACCTCTGCTTCACAGATGAGAGAACGGTTCTGACAGGCCTACCCGCATGCACACCGCAGGAAGGTGGGGAGCTAAGATTCAGAGCTCCGGGCCCCCTCCTCGGCTGTTCACTCTTGGCTGCCAGTGGTGATCTCTGTCCATGCTGCGGCCCCCTCAGGTGACCGTGTGGCCCTGCAGTGTCCCAGCCCATGCCTGGAGGCAGCTGTAAAGCAGACACCGCAGTGGAGAGTCTGGGGTCAGATGCAAAGGCACAGGAAAGGGCTGTGGGGCCTGGCCGGGGTCGGGGGCAGCCTGTACAGTCACTGGAGGTGGAGGCCTCAGTTGGGTGCCATGCAGGGGTGAATTGGAGGGGGCATTTCAAAGCATTTTCCTGGGGGCGAAGCCGAGAGTGCAAGGGCCAAGTGAGGGAGGTGCGAGCACAGCCCCACCCGGCAGCCCCAGGGGCCCGGTGACAGGCAGGAGCAGAAGGAAATGGACCCTGCACCCGGGGCCTGCTCAGGGCTAGAGGCAGCACGCAGCCCTTTGCAGGCTTTACAGATCTGCGACCTTCTGGGTTGAGAGCTGTGCATGGGTGTGGGAGGGGCAGAGGGAGGGAAGGAGCCTCCCACAATGTCCAGGCAGAAACCACCCCTGGTGCAGTTAGCTTTTAGGGAGAGACATCCTGCTTTTGCTCCAGAGCTAGCCAGGGGTCAGCAGGGCCCAGCACCTGCTTAATCTGGAGAGATGGGAAGAGGGCAGGCTCCTGACCCAGTGCAGGGTTTGGTTTCCGACCCTGACCCTCACCATGTGTTCCTGGGCAAATCTCTAAACCACCAGGAGCCTCAGTTTCCTCATCTCTAAAATGGACTCGTCAGGACCTTTCTTGCAAGATTGGCCAAATGTTGGTAATTGACGGTGGGTGATGGGCCCATGAGGTCCATCACACTCTTCCCTCAGCTTTTTGTGTTTTTCTTTCATCGTTTTGCCTTTTTTTTTTTTGAGAGGGGCTCACTCTGTCACCCAGGCTGGAGTATAGTGGCATGATCACAGCTCACTGCACCCTTGACCTCCTAGGCTCAAGCAGTCCTCCTACCTCACCCTCTTGAGGAGCTGGGAATACAGGCAGGTCCACCATGCCTGGATGATTTTTTAGTTTTTGTGGAGATGGGGGTCTCACTATGTTGCCCATCTGGGTCTTGAACTCCTGCACTCAAGTGATTCTCCATCTGTGCTGGAGGCTTCCAAAGTGCTGGGATTACAGGTGTGAGCCACCGTGCCTGGCTTACGGTTGTAGATGTTCTGTAGTAGAAAGTCAGAACGTGACAACAAAAGAAAGCAGGTACTTTCCTCATATTTCTGGTGTGAGGTAAAGGAGATGATGATGATGGACTCAGCACAGTGCTTGCACATAGGAAGCCTCTGTCCCCGGCATCCTCTGCTCTTACTGTTGCTGTTACTTATTACCATAAGTATTGCTGTTGCTAGTATGGACTCTTCCTAGATTGAATCCTGTCTCTGCAACTGACTCATTTGACAGTCCTGGTAGTAACTGAACCTCACTAAGCCTCAGTTTTCTTATCTGTAGAACGGGGTTGCTGTGGAAATTGACTTTCTAATGCTGGAGTCAGCAAAGTTGCTGTTGGTTGTTTTTTGTTTTAGCTTTTTGTTTTTAAGAGAGACAAAGTCTTGTTCTGTCGCCCAGGCTGGAGTACAGTGGCGCTATCATGGCTCACTGCAGCCTTGGGGTCCCAGGCTCAAGTGATCCTCCTGCCTCACCCCCTGAGTAGTTGAGGGACTACAGGTGCACACCACCATGCCCGGCTAATTTTAAATTTTTTTGTAGACATGGAGGGTCACTACATTGCTCAGGCTGGTCTCTAATTCCTGGCCTCAAGTGATCCTCCTGCCACAGCCTCCCAGAACTCTGAGATTATAAGCATGAGCCACCGTGCCCGGCCAACAACGTTTTGTTTTTAGAGCCAGATAGTACATATTCTAGACTCTGTGGGCCATGTGATCCAGGGTGGCTCTTCAACCCTGGCCTTGTAGTGCAAAAACAGCCAGAGACCATGCATAAGCGAGTAGTGCAGCTGTGCTCCCGTAGAGCTATTTACAGAAGCAGCAGGCAGCTGGCCAGCCGGCTGCAGTTTGTTGACCCCTGTCGGTGTATTCAAGTGTCTGGCTCTCTACCTCCTCCATAAGTGCTGGTGTTCTTTGCAGTGATTATTTTTTAGCCATTTACCTGTGATTCTGGAGCCAGGATGAGACCCAGGAATGGTGGTCGGGCAGTGGACAGGCTGAAAGACCCCTGACAAGGTGCTGTGTGGGGTGCAGGTGCGGCCGGTGTGGATGGCATGCTGGGTCGGGTGCCACAGAGTGTGGTGGACGAGGAGGACAGTGGCCTGCAGAGCACCCTGGAGGCATCGCTGGAGCTACGGGGCCTGGCCCGCGTAGCCGACAACGCCCAGCAGCAGTATGTGCGCTCGCGCCCAGCGCCCTCACCCGAGTCCATCAAGAGGGCCAAGGAGCTGGACCTTGTGGGGCTGGGCCTGCATCCCCTCTTCAGTGAGTCCTTCTACAGGGCAGGGGTGGCAGGTGGGTCTTGCTGACCCCACTCACAGCCTGACACCTTACTGCTTTCCCACCAGGCTCGCGTTTTGAGGGGGAGGAGCTGCAGCGGCTGAGGCTGGTGGATAGCATCAAGAACTACCGCTCCCGGGCGGTGAGTGGGGCCGGGCGGAGACCACGCTCTGAGTCCTGGCTCAGTGGAGGCCAGAGACAGATGGCCCATGGCCTGGGGTCACACAGTGACAACAGTGGTGCCATGACTCAGATTGCAGTCCTGACCCCCAGCAGGACCCCAGCAGGGATTTTCATCTGAGCTTATATCTTCTTAACCTGCAGCCTTGGCTCTGACAGCCTCTCTTGAGATGCCCCTTGTTAATCCCTGCTGGCCCACAGCAGGTCGCATGGGGCAGCCATTCCCTAGCACTTAACAGATGGTTCACGAGGGGAAGTGACATGCTCCCGGTCTGTTAGAGGCCTGAAGAGCTGGTTTTCCTGAGCTTCCTTCCCTCCTTCCCAACTGTTGACTCCCATTAGGCACCCCGTCTTGTGCATATGGAAGGGGATGCACAAAAGGAAAACCCTACTCGGGAGTGAGTAAGCTTGCTAGCCAGCTGGGATCAGGAGAGGAGCTGTCATGGTTAAGAGCGCCGGTTTTGAGGTCAAATGGACTTGGGTTCACAAGCTATGGTTTTTCCTAGCGTGTGACCATGGGCTGGTTACTCACCCTCTCTGGGTTTTTGTTTTTGTTTGTTTTTGAAACAGGATCTTGCTTTGTCACCCAGGCTGGCGTGCAGTGGTGCAATCATGGCTCACCGCATCCTTGACCTCCTGGGCTCAAGTGATCCTCCTATCTCAGCCTCCTGAGTAGCTGGGACTACAGGTACATGCCACCACACATGGCTCATTTTTTTTTATTTTTTGTAGAAATGAGGTCATGCCATGTTGCCTAGACTGGTCTCAAACTCCTAGGTTCAGGTGATCCTCCTGCCTCAGCCTTCCAAAGTGCTGAGATTACAGGCGTGAGCCATGGTACCTGGCCTGGGTCTCTCTTTGTGTTTTTATTTTTGAGATAGAGTCTCGCTCTGTTACCCAGGCTGGGGTGCAGTGGTGCAATCTCGGCTCACTGCAACCTCTGCCTCCTGGGTTCAAGTGATTCTCCTGCCTCAGCCTCATCAGTAGCTGGGACTACAGGTGCCCATCACCACACCTGGCTAATATTTGTATCTTTAGCAGAGATGGGGTTTCGCCGTGTTGGCCAGGCTGGTGTCGAACTCCTGACCTCAAGTGATCCGCCTGCCTCAGCCTCCCAAAGTGCTGGGATTATAGGCATGAGCCACTGCGCCTGGCCTGGGTCTATCTAATTGTGAAGTGCAGATAATGAGAGTGCCCACCTTGGACACTGGGGAAGACTTGGGGAAGAATGCCCATAGGGAGCCCACCAAGTGGTAAGGGTGGGGTTAGGGGTAGGAGGCTGATGGGCAAAGGACTGGGTGTCCCCTCCACAGACTATATTTGAGATCAACGCCTCCAGCCGAGACCTGTGCAGTCAGGTGATGCGCGCCAAGCGGCAGAAGGACCACAAGGCCATCGCCCGCTTCCAGCAGGGACAGCAGGGGAGGCAGGAGCAGCAGGAGGGCCCAGTGGGCCCAGCCCCGAGCCGCCCAGCACTGCAGGAGAAGCAGCCTGAGAAAGAGGAGGAGGAGGAGGAGGCGGGAGAGAGTGTGGAGGTACAGGTTCCACCCTGGGGACCCTGGACCTGGGGTACAGGGAAGGGGTGGCTAAGTCGCAGCAGCCCGTGAGGCTGTTCTAGGGGCTTTGAGCAGTGGATGGAGGTGGATGCTGTCAGCTTCCCATCTGCAGAGTCGGGGTATGGTTCTTGTCCACTGTCATTCGTTTAAAACTGGGGCCAGATCTTTAGCCTGAGAAGCTGTGTTCAACATGACACCCTCAGTGGGGTCCAGGGCATCACCAGCCCCCAAACACATCAGGGCTTCTGCAGTGAGACGTGCGGGTCTCACTCAGAGGGAGGACCACGAAGTGTCCCCTTCACCTGGTGGGTGGGTCTTGGGCCTGCGTGTCCCGCAGGATGTCCCTCTGTCATGTTTTGTTTAGACAGAGGGTTCAGTAGCCTAGAAGACCAGTTGGAGACCCCGACCTAGTCCACGTTGTTCAGAGCAGGCCAGGCGCAGAGAGGGGCAGGGCCAGCTGTTACACAGCCTGGGGCGCGGAGCTGGAATGGGGGTTGGGTCTCCCCTGGCTGGCTCTCTCCGCCTCACCTAGCTGTCCTGCCTCTGCTGGTCCCTGAGGCAGGGGTTGCGCTGTGTGTGCAGATGAGGAAACTGAGGGTCCCACAGGAGACACTGTCACCCAGCTAAGAAATGGCAAAGTGAAGCTTTGAAAGTCCCCGGGAAGCCACTGGCCCCTGTGGCCGGGGTGGTGGGTAGGGAGGCTGTGGGGACTCCCCAGGGGGCTACAGGCATGACGCTGGGCCTCGGTCCGTGCTCTGCCAGGACATTTTCTCAGAGGTCATGGGCTGGAAGCGGCAGCGGTCAGGACCCAACAGGGGAGCCAAGAGGCGGAGGGAGGAGGCCTGGCAGCGGGACCAGGAATTCTACATCCCCTACCGGCCCAAGGACTTCGACAGCGAGCGGGGGTGAGTGGCTGGCTGGGTCCTGGGTGGGGCAGGCGGGTCTGCTGGATCCCATCAATCCAGTTATGTCTCCCACTTTCCCTCTGCAGCCTGAGCATCAGCGGGGAAGGGGGAGCCTTCGAGCAGCAGGCGGCTGGCGCTGTCCTGGACCTGATGGGGGACGAAGCCCAGAACCTGATGAGGGGCCGGCAGCAGCTCAAGTGGTGAGTGAGCGAGTGACCCACCCCTCCATGCCCGGGGTGAGTGAGCGGGTGAGCCGCCCCTCATGCCCGGG
>NC_045443.1:110659136-110801280 GCF_002776525.5 Piliocolobus tephrosceles | reverse complement strand
TTATGACCTGGCTGTCCCCCGTGTGACCACTCACAGCAGGTGTGATGGCCCCTGGCTGTCCTGTCCCCTTGATTTGATCACACACCACAGAGATCTTGACCCCGTCTATCCTTTTTGCTGGCAAGTCTTTCTAGACAGGGCTCAGGACCCATTTGTTCAGGAGGACTCTAGCGTCTAGAGAATGTGTGTGACTCAACCAAGGGTCACAGCTGGGAAGGGGGAGGGGATTGGAAACCCTCCAGGAGGCCCTTGTCCCTGAGCCAGGCCCCAGTGCTGGCGGCAGTCCTCTGACCTTTATTGAGCGCCAACTGCATGCCAGACCTGGCTGCACTGCTTTCCTTTAATGCTCCAACAACATGACAAGAGGGTCGGGTGAGGAGACAGGCCCTGAGCGGGAACCGGCACTCCAAGCGTTTCCCTCCACGGCAGCCGTCCCAACTCCCTCTCCTGCAGGGACCGTAAGAAGAAGCGGTTTGTGGGAAAGTCAGGACAGGAAGACAAGAAGAAGATTAAGACAGAGAGTGGCCGCTACATCAACAGCTCCTACAAGCGAGACCTGTATCCTGAGGGGCGTGGCCGGGGAGGGGCGGGGCCGAGCAGCTCCAGCAGCAGCAGCAGCTCCAATTAAGTGGGATCTGGGGGCGGGGCCGAGGATGAGGGGCCGGGGCTGAGCGGCTTCAGCAGCCACATCTCCAATAAGTGGGACCTGTGCTGGGGGCGGGGCCCAGCAGCTTCAGCAGCAGCATCTCCAATAGGTGGGACCTGTGTTCTGGGGGCGGGGCCCAGCAGCTTCAGCAGCAGCATCTCCAATAAGTGGGACCTGTGTTCTGGGGGCGGGGCCCAGCAGCTTCAGCAGCAGCATCTCCAATAAGTGGGACCTGTGTTCTGGGGGCGGGGCCCAGCAGCTTCAGCAGCAGCATCTCCAATAAGTGGGACCTGTGTTCTGGGGGCGGGGCCCAGCAGCTTCAGCAGCAGCATCTCCAATAAGTGGGACCTGTGTTCTGGGGGCGGGGCCGAGCAGCTTCAGCCGCGACTGGGATAACAGAACTGTGCTGGGGCGGTGTGGGGAGGAGCCTTCTTCCATCCCAGAGGCTTCACGCAGCTTCCTTAACAAGGTTTCCCAGCTATCAGAAGTGGAAACAGAAACAGAAAATTGATGATCGTGACTCGGACGAAGAAGGAGCATCTGACCGGCGAGGCCCAGAGCGAAGAGGTGGGAAGCGAGGCCGTGGCCAAGGTGAGAGCCAGGGAGGGTGGGGAGTATGGGTGCACAGGTAGGTAGAGCAGTTATGGTCAGATTAGGTTAACACTGAGGCACGGGTGCAGGGGCTACTGCAGAGCCCCAGAGCTCGGTGTGTTGGGGTATGCTGCCAAAACCCTAGGTCCCTCCATGATCCCCCCACCCAACCCCCACACCCACAGGTTCCCCCTTCCTACTATCCCGGTCTCTGATGGTCACGAGCATCACCTGACAGGCGCTGGGAAGTACCGTGCCCCTCGGGTGCCTTGTCCCGGACCTCTGTCCACTTCACAGATGAAGCCACGGGGGTGACTTCTGGTAGATGCCCTGTTCACCTATTAAGCCTGTTGTCTAAAATCCTAAAGAACTCGGGAGGTGGAACCTTGTGGGAATGCTGCTATGTGGTCCATTTTCACCTGCAAAAATGGCATCTGCATGTGGTTCGACCTGACAGAGTGGGCATGAATTGAACCCCTGTGGCATCCTCAGGAGTGACGTTCTTTTTAGCAATGCTGTGGGGAAGTTCATGTCACCAAAGACGCAGTCAGAAGCAGCTTTGGTTCTGGGAGGAGGCGATCACGGGGGATGTTGAGGAAGATACTTCCTCAAAATGTGGGTTGGCAAATAGAATATTTGGTCATTTGAGGACTTCGACCTCTTTGATCTGGCCTGGGTCCCTCAGCCAGTAAAAGGCTAAGGTGGATTTGAAGCCAGCTCTGTCTGCCAGAGCCTGTGCTTAAGGGCTGCTGTCAGGGAGGGGCTCCCACTTGCTGGGTGTGGGCAGGCTGTGTCCTGGAAGGCCACACATGACCTGGGAGGCAAGATGACTGCGAATACCCATTTTACAGGCCGGGAAACAGGTGCCTTATGAGGGCTGTGACTGAACCTGAGTCACCCAGCTGCCCAAGGCTCCCACCTGGGGCCTTCCCTGGGGAGTGGGGAGTTTGGGACCATGTCCTGGGTCTCTCTCAGATGGCATTAGCCCCTGCAGTGTCCCTCCACCTTCTGGGGCTGGTCACTGCCTTCTCTGGGTGTCTCTGTGAGCCTGCGTGCATTTGCCTGGGCCTGTTCTCTGTGGCTCCTCCCCCTCCAGCTTTCCCATCTGTGGGAGTGTCTCCTTGTCAGCGTGGCTGGGTGGGGACCACCCACACCTCACTTCTCAGCCTGTTTTTACCTGGGTGAAACAGCAGCTTCTGCTGTGAGCAGTGCTGTGCAGTGGGCGGGCAGGGGCTGGGGAGACGGGGGCGACCTATGGGCTTTGGGAGAAAACAGCTGTTCTTCCTTTTTGTCCTCATTGGAGGTGATAGGTCCTGCGAGGCACCCTGGCTCCCCTGGAGACAGCTGGGAACACCCCAATGGTCATCCCTCTAGGACCGCTGGGGAGGCTGCTGTTATGAATGGGGAGGAGGAGGAGGACACAGGACTTAGTGGGAGCCAGGGAGGGTGGTGCTTGCCTCCCGGAGAACTAGAAGAATGGACTACCTGACGCCCACCTGTCGGGCTAGGGCAGGGCCGCTGACCTCTGCTGCTGCTGCTGCTTTGCTGTGTGACCTCAGACAAGTCCCTCTCCCTCTCTGGCCTTCTCTGATTCCTCTCCCACCTAAAGGAAGGTTCATCTACACCCTTTTTTCATCTAACAAGCCTAGAGCATGGTGTCCATGGAGACAGAGGCTGAGGTCTGTTTTGGTTACTATGGGGGACCTCAGAGTGTGCAGTAGCAGTAGGTGTGGAAACATACACTTCTTGGTTGG
This sequence comes from Piliocolobus tephrosceles, assembly GCF_002776525.5. Lineage (NCBI taxonomy): Eukaryota > Metazoa > Chordata > Mammalia > Primates > Cercopithecidae > Piliocolobus > Piliocolobus tephrosceles. Next base: position 110,798,289 of record NC_045443.1, on the reverse strand, counting down.
AGAATTTTTAATAGTAACAGTCATGCCTAAAAGGCTCTCACTATGGGCCAGGCCTTGTTCTGAGCACTTTATACCGTGGAAATGCATTTTCTCTTCACCCGTGAAGGAGGTGCTGTGATTTATAATTCACAGATGGGGAAACTGAGGCACAGAGCCATTTACTGACTTGCCCAGGGTCCAAGAGGTCACACCTGGGATTTTAACCCCAGCAGTTCTGGCCCCGTGTTATTGACCACTCCATGAGGCTGCCTAAAACTTTATTAGCCACCTACTGTGTACAGACACTGGGCCACAGCAAAAAGCACAGAACAGGAGTAGGGACAGGGGAGGAGTCTGCAAGCTTCTGGGAGGAGGAGATCTTGGGAGTGATCCCAACAGCTGAGCTCCCTGAATCCCTGTCCCAGCAGGTGCATCCCGGCCCCGCGCCTCAGGCACCCCTGCAGGCTGCGTCCGCCCGGAACTCAAGACCAAGCAGCAGATCCTGAAGCAGCGGCGCCGGGCCCAGAAGCTGCGCTTCCTGCAGCGTGGTGGCCTCAAGCAGCTCTCTGCCCGCAACCGCCGCCGCGTCCAGGAGCTGCAGCAGGGCGCCTTCGGCCGGGGTGCCCGCTCCAAGAAGGGCAAGATGCGGAAGAGGATGTGAGGACCGGGACCCAGCCCCGTGGCTCCTTGATTGGCCTTAGGGTGGGCATCGGCAGACGTTCCTGTGCACCACTGTGTGCCTGGCCCAGTGCTGGGACTGGGGGCACTCCCTGCAGGAGCCATCGTCCGTGAAAAGGAGCACTGTATGGCCACGGAAGGGCAGCAGCTGCGTCAGCCTAAGACAGAAACGTTTGAGCAGGGCCTTGAAGGGTGTGTAGGAGTTCGGCAGCAAAGCCAGGCAGGCCAAGACCTGAGTTGGCAACTCAGCTGCTGCTGCTTCCATGTGTTCTGGGTTCAGAGGTCATGGCTGCACCAGTCAGAGCCCTGAGTGCCTCAGGGTTTGGCGATGGAATTTTTAATATAATAAATCTTTGTTGAGCACTGCTGGTGGGCCAGGAGTGCGGTCTACTTGGGGAGTTGGAATGGAGAGACCCAGGTACTAAAATCCCAGCTAACGTGGCAGAGGAGTTGTGGGTCTCCCCAGGGTAGGTTCTGCTGCTGTGTCCATTTAGCGATGAGGAAATTGAGGCTCAGAGCACAAGCCAGGTACCGGAGGTGGGAGTTGGTCCCCCTTCCTCCCACCGGGACATGGTTGCAGCTGGGAGTGGGCTGTGGGAGAGGAACAGGATGTGCAGCCCCGGGGCAAGGGCACAGCTGCTCCCCTCTGACTATGAAGAGGTTAACTCGACCCCTCCACACCTGGAGGTCAGAACCTGGCCTGCCCTCTGTCTTCTCACCACCCACCCCCTGTTTGAGGTTCTGAGAAGGTCAACGGTGGCCCCAGCAGCTGAATTCTCAGGCTGGGCCCCTCACCTGGCCGAGTCCATAGCGGAGGGGCCTTGGTGATCTCTCATCTAGCATGGACCCTGCTGAGACCTGACAAAGAGCTTTTTTCATGCCCCAGCCACCCTGGCAGGGAGGGCCTGGTCTGATCTCATTTTAGAGGCAGTTGCCCCACACATAGCCCCTTGACCTTCCCATCACCTCCTCATCAGGGCCTGCACTTACTGAGTGCTTGCTATGTGCCCCTCATGGCAGGCCCACAGCACTCTGGACAGGCACAGCCCTCCCATCTTCCCAATGAGGAAATGGATTCAGGAAGAGCCACTCAGTCCACACCCCAATGGAAATGTGGGCCCTCCTATGTCAGGGTCTCTCGGGGATCCCCTCTCCCGCTGCTCACCTGGGTCAGGGCTAGGAGGCAGGGGCCGCAGGCTCAGCCTGACCCAGGCCAGCCAGCATGGCAGAGAGGTCCTGCATGAACAGCTTCACCTGCGGGGGAGCCCAACACAAGTCACATCCCAGCCCCAGAGTCACTGTCCAGCCCCCATCCCTCAACACGCGGAGAGGCCAAAAGGCCAGGTGGGGACTGGAGACCCCCTCATTAAAAGAACAGCAATGATGGTGGTTCCCAGAGGCGGTGACTGAGATCCTAAACCGTTCTGGGTTTTAAAAGCCTCAGGCCAACCTTCCCAACTGCTGCGTGAGCAGACACCTTCACAGCTTCCTTGCTGCTGTCACCTGCACTATCCAGTTAGTATTTTCATTTACATCAGTCGGCTTTATTTTCTTGTAACTGGATCAGTCATGTTCATTGGTTTGTGATCTACTCTTATCTCCATGGGTGGTCGTCCTTGATTGTGTTTTAATTAACTTCTTCATGAATATGAGCTTAATAAATGCCATGGATCCATTGTAAAAACTAGGACTTGAGGGTGAACTTACAACCATCTGTGGGCTCCCCTCATATTTGTCATCGTATCAACAACTGAGAAGGAAACTTTATCTCCACCAAAAATGGAGAAAAATAGTTATCCCTTGTCCTAACTAGGGGGCAACTGGAAAAATAATGAAAGTGCAATGAGTAAATGAAGCTGTTACTGAATTCTGGCAGCCGCAGGACAGTGTGAGTCCCAGGCCCGGAGGCCAGGGAGTGTTGGGAGGTGGGAAAAGGCATAGTTCCCTCCATGGAGCCTTTCTCCTTGACGGGCAGAGAGTTGATTTGAAAAGAGATGATCTGGTCCTAGTGCAGTGCTGTTTACAACTAATTAATTACAACCGGTTACAGATTTTGTTCCTTCTTAATTTCCACTACTCCAGTTGGACTGAAAGAAAAGGGACTGACTTTTGCCTGTTTACATCAAGCCTGTGTTTCTGCTAGTCTCATGTGCCACAAGGTAACCAGGTAACAGGCCAGGCTGGGAAGAACAGTGGCATTGATGCATCCAACCAACTAGGAGGGGCGAAGCAGATTCCCAGGTTCCACATCTTGGTGTTCGGTTGGAATCCTGGCCATTGGGCAGAACAGGAATGGGAATGGGTTGGGGAAAAGGTGGGATGCCTCCCTTTATTTTGCCTCCACTTCTCAAAGGGGCCACGCTTTGGGTATACCCACTAGAAACAAGAAGTGTTTGAAGTCTGAAATCTCCCCCCATTATAAACCTATGTCATGCTGAGTGTGGTGGCTCACACCTGTAATCCTAGCACTTTGGGAGGCTAAGGCGGGAGGATAACTTGAGGTTGGGAGCTGGAGACCAGCCTGGCCAACATAGGGAAACCCCATCTCTACTAAAAATACAAAATTAGCCAGGTGTGGTGTGTGCCTGTAATCCCAACTATTTGAGAGGCTGAGGCAGGAGAATCCCCAGGAGGCAGAGGTTGCAGTGAGCCGAGATCATGTCACTGCACTCCCGCCTGGGTGACACAGGGCTAGACTCTGTCTCAAAAAAAAAAAAAAAAAGCCTATGTCACATTCTACGCTACACAACTCAACCTCACCCCACCCTCACCCTCCCTGCAGAAGCTGAGGCCTCTCTGTGCAGGAAGCAGGGAGCCAGAGGGCCAGAGATTAAGGAAGAGCAAGTCTGGACCTCATGATTTTTTACAGTTGTTGCCACATGTGTGGGCTGTTGGATCCTGTGAGAAAAGAGGGACTCAGCACAAACCCTGGCCTTCCTGGTAGAGGGAGGGCATTGAGACCAGCCACTTTTTTTTTTTTCTTTTTGAGATAGAGTCTAGCTTCATCGCAGAGAGGGGCATGGCTTTCTTCTGGCCACTGTCAGAGCCAAGACACACTCAGGAATCCATCCTAGACCTGGTGCCCGCGTGGTGATCGAGCCACGGCTGGGGCAAGGGCTCTGACCTTAGAGGGCCATGCTTAACCCAGGGAAGGTGTTGCTAACTGGGGTTTTAGGTACCTAATTTTTCCAAAGAGGGAGTGTTTGGGGGCTGGAGGTGCCATAAAGAGGGGCCCTCACCTGCTCTAGTTGTCCCTCCGTGTCCTCAATGTCCAGGGTGGGCGGCTGCCCCTGATGCTGGCACACTAGCTGGAACAGGTTGAGCACGGCCATCCTGCTGCGTCCCAGGAGCAGAGTCTTCTCCGCTGCTGTGTTCTGAATCTGAATCCACTTGGATTCCTGGAGAACACCCACCCTGCTCCCAATTATGGCAACTGGCCCGAAGCGGGCTGCCCTCTCTTCACAGCCACATTTTTTTGTTTTTTTTCTTTTTGAGATGGAGTCTAGCTTTGTTGCCCAGGCTGGAGTGCAGTGGCCTGATCTCAGCTCACTGCAACCACCGCCTCCTGGGACCTAGCGATTCTCCTCCTTCAGCCTCCCGAGTAGCTGGGACTACAGGCGCCTGCCAGTAGTAGAGACAGGGTTTTACCATGTTGGCCAGGCTGGTCTCGAACTCATGACCTGAGGTGATCCGCCCCTCTCGGCCTCCCAAAATGTTGGGATTACAGGCATGAGCCACAGCGCCCGGCATTCTTCCCATCCACTTCTGCCAGTCAGGCACCTCCCGAGGTGCTCTCGGCAGAGGGTTGCAGGAGCCTCGTGCCGGCGGATAGGGCGGGGCCTCATGCCCGAAAGGGCTCAGTGATGCCTGAGATCCCCTCCTTAGTGCAGCGGACCCTCTGGGGTACGCATTGCCCGATCTGTCCTCATCAGCCCTGGCGCTCCTCCCCACCCCGCTGTGGAAGCCTGGGGTCCCGACGGAGGGCGGGCCGTACCCACTGCAGCGTACGCTCCCTGGCAGCTTCCAGGCGCTCCTGCAGCTGCGTCCGCCTCTGGCCCTGTGCGAGCACCTCGTCCGGCCAGGCGTCCCGCAGCTGCTGCAGTCGCGCTCGCGCCGCCTCCAGCTCCGCTAGCCGCTCGCGCTCCCTGAGCCTCAGCGCCGCCTGTGTCTGGGCCAGGCCGTCGAAGCGCGCCACCAGTTCCGGGACCTCTTGAAACTAGAGTTGGGGGCGGGGAAGGGACTCACATGGGCCTGCAGTCCCCTACCCTCCCCATCCCACTTGGCCGCCGGCGTTCCTTATTATTGGAATAATCTTTCTGGAAAGTGACTTAAATGTCAACCTCCGTTTGTTAGAGACAAGGTCTCGGTCTGTCACCTGGGGTAGAGTGCAGTGGCGCGATCATAGCTCACTGTCATCTCGAACTCCTGGGCTCAAGTGATCCTCCCATCTCCGCTCCAGAGTAGCTGGGATATAGTCACACACCACCACGCCCGGCTAATTTTTTGTAGAGACAGGGGTCACTCTATGTTACCCAGACTGGTCTTGAACTCCTGGCTTCAAGCAATCCTCCCGTCTTGGCCTCCCAAAGTGTTGGGATTACAGGCGTGAGCCACTTGCGCCCGGCCGGTGTTAGCTTTCTGAATCTTCAGTTTTCCTAGCTGTAAAATGGGGTTGACAGTTGACAATAACAGGACTCACTTCACTGGACTTTAGGGAGGACTCAAAAACAAAACGTGGGCGGTGGCTCACACCTGTAATCCCAGCACTTTGGGAGCCGAGGTGGGAGGATCGCTTGAGCCCAGGAGTTCGAAACCAGCCTGGGCAACATAGCAAGACCACTGTCTCTACTAAAAATAATAATTAAAAAGATAGCCAGGCGTGGTGGCATGCGCCTGTGGTCCCAGCTACTTGGTAGGCAGAAGCAAGAGGATCCCTTGAGCCCAGGAAGTCGAAGCTGCAGTGAGCCGTGATCGCGCCAATGCACTCCAGCCTGGTGACAAAGCGAGACACTGTCTCAAAAATACTCCAAAACTAACAACCACAAAAACTAAAGCGTATCCCTGGCATACAGTGAGCGCTCCATAAGCGATAGTTCTTGGCATGCACGCCAAGAACTCCAGTAGTTCAGCGCTACAGTAGTTCGCCGGTCCGAAGCCGTCCCTGAGCCACTCAACGCCGCGCGGTGGCGCCGAGCTCCGAGCCTTCTTCCCAGGACTCACCCCGGGCAGCAGCTCCAGCGCTTGCTCCAGCAGGCGCGCGCAGGGCTCCAGGCGCTTAAGCCGGCGCTGCAGCCGCGCGCGTTCCTGCCGTAGCTCCTGGAGCTGGGTCCGCAGACGCAGCGCCTCCGCCTCCCGGCGGCTCGCCTGGTGTCGCTCCTCCGCCGCCCTCCGCAGAGCTCGATTGCGCCGGGCCTCGGAGTCCTGGGGAGTAAGGTGGGCAGAAGGCGATTTTCAGGAATCGGGAGCTGGCAGGGAGTTCGGAACCTCCATCCTGCCCTGACATTCGCATGCAAAACCAGGGGCAGCCAGCAGACCTGGCTCGGAAGCTGGCTCTTCACCCAATTCCCCCGCCCGCTTTTTTTTTTTTTTTTTTTTTTTTTAAATCGGCGTGTGTGTTTCCTGCCGTTTCCTTTTGCATGACGAAAACCACTTTTTTTTGTTACTTGCTGGGCTCCTATGGGGGTGTGAGCTGCTACCCATAGACCCCGCCTCCCCCCCAGGAGTCTCCACCTACCCGCAAAAACTTGTCAAAGCGGATGAACGACCCCTTTAGCTCCCGCTCCTTCTGTTCCAGCTGTTCCCAGCGCTGTTTCAGAGCTGCCATTCTGGTGCGGAACACCTGGGGGTGAGGAGTGGGTTGTCTGTGTGGGTTTGGGGGTCCGGGTCCTCCCATGCTCTCAGGTTCACACTTAACCCCTTCCACCTGTTGTCCCTGATCTGTGGCTGCTCCCTGCTCAACCCATCCGTGGCTCCCATCACCCAGGGATGAAGCCGAAACACCCTCCTCCAGCCCCCGAATGCCAGTGTCCCTGTGCTTCCCTCAGGCCTCATCTTACCCTCTCTCCTCCCATACTCTGTCTTCCGGCCGCTTAACTACCTGTGTTTGGTTCTCGCCTTCCAGCCAGTCTTTGTGTATGGTTTTTCTCTGCCTGTTTTTCCTTCCTTATCCCTTTCGCCTTTGCTGGATAAGCCGACTTGCCCTTCAGCAATCCCCAAGACGTTACTTCCTCCAAAAAGCCCTCCTTGACCACCCCCACGGGGAGGTAGGGACATCTTCTGGGCTCCCACAACCCCTACCCAGTGCTTCTTCCCTGCAGCAGTCACCACCTGAACACTTACTTGTTTTCCTCTCTAGACTGTGAGCCCCACAAGGGCAGGGACCATTGTAAGACCTTCAGGTCTTTTTTTTGTTTGTTTTTTGAGACGGAGTCTCGCTCTGTCACCCAGGCTGGAGTGCAGTGGCCGGATCTCAGCTCACTGCAAGCTCCGCCTCCCGGGTTTAAGCCATTCTCCTGCCTCAGCCTCCCGAGTAGCTGGGACTACAGGTGCCCACCACCACGCCCGGCTAGTTTTTTGTATTTTTTTAGTAGAGACGGGGTTTCACCAGGTTAACCAGGATGGTCTCGATCTCCTGACCTCGTGATCCGCCCGTCTCGGCCTCCCAAAGTGTTGGGATTACAGGCTTGAGCCACCGCGCAGCGACCTCCAGGTCTTAATGCAGTGCCCAGCACATACTCAATGCTCACAAATATATTTGCACCAACAACTGGTCTCATTTGATCCCCATTTGACAGATGAGGAAATCAAGGCTTGGAGTGGTAAAATGACTTTGTCTCAGACCTTGTCACTAATAAATTGGCTCCATCACTTCCCATCCGCCGGCTCACCACCTCTTTACAGTAGTCGGGGCTCACCTCCTTCTGGGCCTGCAGGGCCTGGTCTGCATCTACCAGCTCTTGCCTCTTCTCCAGGAGACGCAGCACTGGTGGAACGTAATCCTCAGCCTGCTCTGGTAGCTTTCTGAAGAGGCTCAAGTAGGAGGTGGGGGTGAAGGAAGCATGTTTCAGGGCCCCACATCTCACCACTGTGTCTGGAGTGCCCCATTAGCCACCTGCTGGCTGTTTAATTTTTTTTTTCTTTTTTTTTTTTTTTGAGACCTGTTTTTGGGTCTTGCTTTGTCACCCAGGCTGGAGTGCAGTGGTATAATCATAGCTCACTCCTGGGCTTAAGCGATCCTCCCATCTTGTCTCCTGAGTAGCTGGGACTGCAGGCATGTGCCACCACACCTGGCTAATTTTTTTTTTTTTTTTTGGTAAAGATGAGGTCTCGCTTTATTGCCCAGGCTGGTCTTGAACTCATGGACTCAAGCAATCCTCCTGCCTCAGCCTCCCAACATGTTGGGATTACAGGCATAAGCCACCATATCTGGTTGAATTATTATTATTATTATTATTATTATTATTATTATTACATATTTTTTGAGATGGAGTCTCGCTCTGTCACCAGGCTGGAGTGCAGTGGCACGAGCTTGGCTCACCGCAACCTCTCGCCTTCCAGGTTCAAGCAATTCTCCTGCCTCAGCCTCCCAAGTAGCTGGGATTACAGGTGCACGCCACCATGCCTGGCTAATTTTTGTATTTTTAGTAGAGACAAGGTTTCACCCTGTTGGCCAGGCTGGTCTCGAACTCCTGACCTCATGTGATCCGCCCGCCTTGGTATCCCAAAGTGCTGGGATTACAGGCGTGAGCCACTGCAACCTGGTTGAATTCTTTATTCATTGAACAAATTGTCCTGAGCACCTACTCTGGGCCAGGCACCCTTGTAGGACTGGGGGTGCAGCTGTGAACAGGACAGACAAAAATCCCTGTTCCTTCATGAGCTGGCATTCTGCTGGGAGCCACAGAAGATCAAGCTAATAAATAATAATAATAATAATAATATTAAAGAATGACAGGACATGGTAGGCACTGAGATGAAAAATTAAGTGGACTAAAGGAATCTTTCAACAGGGAGGAGGTGGCATCTGAGCAGAGACCTGCAGAAGAAGAGGGAGCAAGCCACGTGGACATCTCCAGGGAAGAGATTCTAGGACCCTGGTGTGGCTAGGGTGGGTGCAGAGGAGGGAGGGAGGAGGAAAAAGATGGGAATTGGGAGCAGGGAGGGGCTGAGAATCCAACTGCGGTGGGCCATGGTGAGTGGAGACTTTGGCCTTGAATTGAAGTGAAGTGGGAGCGGAGTGGGGGGTTTTGGGCAGAGGAGGGGTCCTTCTGGCTGCTGTGAGGAGCAAGGACAGTGGGCAGCTGCAGGAGACCAGTGGTGGTGCCACGGGATATTCCAGAGATAGTGTGGTTCCAAGCAGGGCAGCAGTGGCGGGAGGTGAGAGCAGAACTGATGGAATGGGGAGGGGGATGAGAAATGGGTCAGAGGTGACCCCAGGAACCGGAAGGATGTTACTGCCAGGGCAGTCTGCAGGAGAGCAGGTCGGGTGGGGAGACCAGCTCCCTGCTGTGGCCAAGCCCCAAATGCCTGATACCACTGCAGGCAGAGGCCCACGAGGCAGTGGAGTTCTGGAGTTCAGCGCCTCGGGAGAAAGGGAGAGCAGAAGGAATGACTAATGTGTAATCATCAAGGTTTTCCCAGCCATGGTCCAGGAGGGAACCCCCCTCCCTATTTTACAGATGCTAATACTGAGGTTGGGACTTGAGGCCGTGCTACTGAACATGAAGGAGGCACAGAACAAGCTTCCTCTGTTCCTCCTGAAAATGCAGTTTTGGGGGTGGATTGGGGAGCAGGATTTCATAGAATAATTCCTTCCCAGCTTGGTTTGAATGATTTAACCTCAGCCGGATCTCAGCTAGGGTTGGGGGATCAGGAACGATCCCTGAGACCACGGTGATGTCTTGGTTTCTCCCTGAGCCTCAGTTTCCTCCTCTGTGAAGTGGGGACAGTAACCCCACTGTGATCTGCCCAAAGAAGCCAGGACGCAGGAGGTGAGGAAGAAGGGATGGGCCAGCCCACGCATTCCGCCCTCCTGCTGGCCCTCCCTCCCTCCCTCTATGTCCCACTCACGTAGACAGTTTCTCTTGCAAAGCCAGTCGGAAATATTCCTCCCAGGGCACCGCCATCCTTCTGGCAATTGCCCCAGCTTTCTTTCCACCAGCTGGAGTTTTGCATAAGCCTAGGAGACCCTGGGGGTTCTGTGGAGCGTGGTGTGGAAGCCTGCTCAGCTCTCCCAGAAGGCAGCCACCAGCAGGCTCTGGTTGCCTGGCAACCAACCACACAACATTCCATTGCCTGGCTGCCGCCTGGGGAATCCACCCTTGGAGGGAGAGGGAGGGAGCTGCCAGGAAAGGAGCACCTCTGCCCCTCCAGGAGAGGCCTGTAATACCGCATCAAATCGGGTATGCAATGGAGTGGATGGGGGTCCCTTGGCCAAGAAATTGCCTCTCTTGGTGCCCCACGTTTGCCCAAGCCTCTTCCTGGTTGGGTAGGATAGCCTCACTATCAAGGCCACACTCGTGTGTACTCAGTCAATGGCTCGAAAGAATAATTCCTGGGCACCCACTGCTAGCCAGGCCCTGGGTGGAGTCACTCACTCCCAGTCCTTTGAGGTGCCACTCCCTGTCCTGGTGATGGGCGATGGGGCTCCTCTGGCTATTTCTCAGGGAGCCCCTAGACTGATTAGGGAGAGAAAGGGAGACCATCAGGACCTCCTAGACCTCATAGACCAGCTTAGAAGGGATGGTCTGGACTTGGGGGATGGGAGAAGCTGAGATAGTTTGGGCATTTATTTATTTATTATTTATTTATTTGACATGGAGTTTCACTCTGTTACCCAGGCCGGAGTGCAGACGCTCGGTCTCAGCCCACTGCAACCTCTGCCTCCCAGGTTCAAGCGATTCTCATGCCTCAGCCTCACGAGTAGCTGGGATTACAGGTGCACGCCACCATGCTTGAGTAATTTTTGTATTTTTAGTAGAGATGGGGTTTTGCCATGTTGGCCAGGCTGGTCTTGAACTCCTGACCTCAAGTGAGTCACCTGCCTTGGCCTCTCAAAGTGCTGGGATTACAGGCATGAGCCACCACGCCCAACCAATGGTTTGGGCTTTACTGTGGGTTGGATGTTATGCTCAGCACTCTATAGTATCTAAATTAATCCCTAAGACAGCCCTGTGGGGGTTGGGTGGTACTAGGGAAAAGTACTCAGAGTAATATGAAAAGTACCCTTGGGTTTCTCAATTCAAAGCAACAAACACTAGCATCTTGTCCTCCCTGCTTCCGGTCATTTTATTTTCCATTTTAAATAATTTATTTTCCATTCAAATAAATGTATTTTCTTTTCTTTTCTTTTCTTTTCTTTTCTTTTCTTTTTTTGAGACGGAGTCTCGCTCTGTCGCCCAGGCTGGAGTGCAGTGGCCGGATCTCAGCTCACTGCAAGCTCCGCCTCCCGGGTTTACGCCATTCTCCTGCCTCAGCCTCCCGAGTAGCTGGGAATACAGGCGCCCGCCACCTCGCCCGGCTCGTTTTTTGTATTTTTTTAGTAGAGATGGGGTTTCACCCTGTTAGCCAGGATGGTCTTGAACTCCTGACCTCGTGATCCGCCCGTCTCAGCCTCCCAAAGTGCTGGGATTACAGGCATGAGCCACCGCGCCCGGCCATTCAAAGAAATGTATTTTCTTAATGTAGAGCAATGGTGTTTCAAAAACCTATAGTTCCTTTTAATCCTACACTGCTTAAAAAACTCCTAAGGATTTTGTGAGAGCATGTTTTAAAAAACAGAACTAGGGCTGGGTGCGGTGGCTGAGGCCTGTAATCTCAGCACTTTGATTGAGATTAGGTGGGAGGCCAAGGTGGGAGGATTACTTGAGCCCAGGAGTTCCAGCCCAGCCTGTGTAACATAGAGAGACCCCATCTCTACAAAAAATAATAAGATGAGCTGGGGGTAGTGGCGTGTGTCTGTAGTTCCAGCTACTCGGGAAGCTGAGGCAGGACGATGACTTGAGCCCAGGAGGTTGCAGTTGCAGTGAGCTATGATCACTCCACTGCACTCCAGCCTGGGCAACAGAGCAAGACCCTGTCTCCATCAATCAATCAATCAATATCTATGAAATTAAAAAGAACTAAAACAATGTACGTTTTATCTTTGAGCATTTTTAAAAATTAAATTGGACACACTATCTTTCTGTACAGATTGATGTGAAGTTACAATAAGATACGATCTCATTTTTTCTTTCTTTCTTTCTTTTTTTTTTTTGAGATGGAGTCTCGCTCTGTGACCTAGGCTGGGGTGCAGTGGCATGATCTCCTCTCACCATAACCTCCGCCTGCTGGGTTCAAACGGGTCTCCTGCTTCAGCCTCTGGAGTAGCTGGGGATCGCAGGTGCATACCACTGCATCTGGCTAGTTTTTTGTGTCTTTAGTAGAGACAGGGTTTTGCCATGTTGGCCAGGCTGGTCTTGAACTCCTGACTTCAGGCGATCTGCCCACCTCGGCCTCCCAAAGTGCTGGAATTACAGGCATGAGCCACCTTGCCTGGCTTCATTTTTTTCTTTCTTTTTTTTGAGACAGAGTCTTGCTCTGTCGCCCAGGCTGGGGTGCAGTGGCCGGATCTCAGCTCACTGCAAGCTCCGCCTCCTGGGTTTATGCCATTCTCCTGCCTCAGCCTCCCGAGTAGCTGGGACTACAGGCGCCAGCCACCTCACCCGGCTAGCTTTTTGTATTTTTTAGTAGAGATGGGGTTTCACCGTGTTAGCCAGGATGGTCTCGAACTCCTGACCTTGTGATCCGCCCGTCTCGGCCTCCCAAAGTGCTGGGATTACAGGCTTGAGCCACCGCGCCCGGCCTTCATTTTTTTCTTAATTTTTAAAAACATAAAGGTATCTTTTACAAAAAGTAAAAGTCACTTTTTCCATATACCGTTCTATGGGTTTTGGCAAATGCATAAAGTCATGTAATCACCACCACAATCAATATACAGAACACTTCCATCACCCCAAAAAGCCCTTGTGCCCCTTTATAATCAACCCTTCCCTCCACCCCAGCCTCTGGCAACTTCTACATATTCTTTGTCCTTCGAGTTTTACCTTTTGCAGGACATCATACATGAAATTGCTGTATACACTTAGTAGCCCTTTGAGTCTGTCTTCTTAGTAATATTCATTTGAGATTCATTCATATTGATATGTGTATCAGTAGCTCATTCTTTTTAATTGCCGGGTACATTATGTTATGAATACTATAGTTTGTTGATTCATTCCCCAGATGAAAGATAGGTGAGTTGCTTCCACTTCTGGGCACTTGCAAATACAGGCTGTATTCATGTGCAGGTTTTTGTGCAAACATAAGTCTCAAGCCATCCTCCCACCTCAGCCTCCCAAGAAACTGGGACCTCAGTTGGGTGCCACCACGCCCGGCTAATTTTTGTATTTTTTGTAGGTGGGCTTTCACCGTACCGTCCAGCTGGTCTTGAACTTGTGTGCTCAAGCTCTCCGCCTGCCTCTGCCTCCCAAGTGCTGAGATTACAGGTGTAAGCCACCACACCCGGCCTAGATTACATTTTAATTTTTGACATAACTGTAGATTTACATGCAGTTTAAGGACCAATACAGAGAGATCCCATATCCCTTCCACCCGGTTTCCCCCAGTGGTAACATCTTGCGTAACTACAGTACGATATCACAATCAGAAAGCTGGCATTAGTAAAACCCACTGAACTCACTCAGATTTCACCATTCTAACATGCACTCATGGGTATGTGTGTGTGTGTATATTTAGTTCTATGCAACCTTGCCACAGGTATATTTATGTGACAACCACTGTAGTCAAAATACAGAACGGTTCATCACAAGGTTCACTAGAGGCATACCGGTCTCCCGCTTCTCCCCTCCCTAAGCCCTGACAACCATTCCTCTGTTCTTCATCTCTATAATTTTGACATGTCAAGGATGTTAGAGAAATGGAATTGGCTAGTCACGGTGGCCACGCCTGTAATTCCAACACTTTGAGAGGCCGAGGCAGGAGCATCGCTTGAGCCCAGGAGTTTGACACTAGCCTGGGCAACATGATGAAACCCTGTCTCTACAAAAAAAATACAGAAGTTATCCAGGTGTGGTGGCACATGCCTGTAGTCTCCGCTACTCGGGAGGTTGAAGTGGGAGGATCATTTGATCCTGGGAGACAGCGTCTGCAGTGAGCCCTGATCCCACCAGTGCACTCCAGCCTGGGTGACAGAGCAAGACCCTGTCTCAAAAGGAAGGAAGGGGAAGGCAGGGTAGGGGTGGCGGAAGGGAGTGGAGGGGAGGGGAAAGGAGGAAAGGGGAGAGAAAGGGAATCATTCAGTATGTAACCTTCTAAGATTGGCTTTTTTCACTCCGCATAATTCTCTTGAGATCCATCCATCCTGGTTGTTGCATGTATCGATAGTTTGTTCCTTTGGATTGCTGAGCAGCATGCCATGGTATGGGTGTATCACAGTTTGTTTACCCATTCAGGCTGAAGGACATTTGGGTCGTTTCCAGTTTTTAAGAATAAAGCATAAAGCTATTAAGAGTAAAGCTGGGTCAGGTGCAGTGGCTCATGCCTGTAATCTTAGCACTTTGGGAGGCTGAAGCAGGAGGATCTCTTGAACCCAGGAGTTTAAGGCCAGTCTGGACAACATAGAGAGACCCTGTCTCTCCAAAAAAAAAAAAAAAAAAAAAAAAAAAATTACCTGGGTTTGGTGGCACAGGCCTGTGATCCTAGCTACTTGGGACGCTGAGGCGGGAGCCTGTGAGGTCAAGGCTGCAGTGAGCTGTGATCACATCACTGCACTGCAGCCTGGGTGACAGAGTGAGACCCTGTCTCCAAAATATATACATACATATGTAAAATATATATACATATAAATTATATATAAAGAATAGATAGATAGATAAATAGATAGATGCCATGAAGATTCATGTACTACTTTTTGTGTGAACCTATGCCTTCATTTCTTTGGGATAAATGCCCAAGAGTGCAATTGTTGGGCTGTATGGTAAGTGACATTTCATTTTTAAAGAATCTGCTAACCAGGCACAGTGACTCGCGTCATTCTTGCAGCTAGCCAGGCTGTAACAGAGTGAGCCGAGCACTTCTCCCAGCACTTTGGGAGGCTGAGGTGGCCAGATCACCTAAGGTCAGGAGGAGTTTGAGACCAGCCTGGCCAACATGGTGAAAGTCCCCCATCTCTACTAAAAATACAAAAATTAACCTGGTGTGGTGGTGCACACTTGCAATCCCGGCTACTCTACTTGGGAGACTGAAGCAGAAGAATTGCTTGAACCCAGGAGGCAGAAGTTGCAGTGAGCTGAGATCGCGCCACTGCACTCCAGCCTGGGGGACAGAGCAAGAATCCATCTCAAAAAATAAAAATTAAAAATTAAAAATTAAATAAAAAACTAAATAAAAACTCTCATATTCTTTTGCATAGGGGCTGCACATTTTACATTTCCACCAGCAACAAATGAATGATCCAGTGCCTCTGCATCTTTGCTGTGATCACTATTTTTTTATTTTAGCCATTCTGACACGTGTGTAGTGATAGCACATTGTGTTTTTACTTTGCATTTCTTTAAAGGCTAATGAAGTTGAACATCTCTTCATGTGCTTATTTGCCATCTGTATATCCTCCTCAGTAAAATATATGTTCAGTTCAGTGAAACGCCTCTTGCCTATGTCTTAACTGGATTGTTTTCAACTGTTGAGTTTTTACTTATTTATTTATTTTAGAGCCAGAGTCTCACTCTGTTGCCTGGACTAAAAGGGTTCAAGCAATCCTCCCACCTCAGCCTCCTGAGTACCTGTGACTACAGGGGTGCACCACTGTACTTGGCTAAGTTTTAAAATTTTTTTTGTAGAGATGGGGTCTTACTACATTGCCCAGGCTGGTTCTGATCTCCTGGCCTCAGGAGAGCCTCCTACTTCTGCCTCCTCCTACCTTGGTCCCCCAAAGTGTTGGGATTACAGGCGTTAGAAACGGGGTTTCACCATGTTGGCAAGACTGCTCTCGAACTCCTGACCTCAGGTCATCCACCTGCCTTGGCCCCTCAAAGTGCTGGGATTACATGCATGAGCCACCGTATACGGCTGTAATTATTAAAATTTCTTGTAGAGATGAGGTCTTGCTATGTTGCTCAGGCTGGTCTCAAACTCCTGGGCTCAAGTGATTCTCCCGCCTCAGCCTCCCAAAGTGTTGAGATTATAGGCGTGAGCCACCACACCAGCAATTTCTATTCTTTTTTTTTTTTTTGAGACGGAGTTCCGTCTTGTTGCCCAGGCTGGAGTGCAATGGCACAATCTCGGCTAACTGCAAGCTCCGCCTCCTAGGTTCAAGTGATTCTCCTGCCTCAGCCTCCCGAGTAGCTGGGATTGTAGGCATGTACCACCACGCCCGGCTAATTTTTTGTATTTTTAGTAGAGATGGGGTTTTTCCATGTTGGTCAGGCTGGTCTCAAACTCCCAATCTCAGGTAATCCACCCACCTTAGCCTCCCAAAGTGTTAGGATACAGGCGTGAGCCACTGCCCCTGGCCATTATGTGGTTTTATAAGTGGTTTTTGCAAATATTTATTGAGCATCTTACCCTATGCCAGACACTGTGCTCAATGCTGAGGATATAGCAGGGGACAAGACAAAACCTGACTTCCTGGGCTTACAGGCCAGTGGAGAAGTCAGAGGAATCAAATCACCCTGCAGATATGTGATGGGTTAGGAGGAGAGGCCTAGAGAGCAAGCATGAGGGCAGCCAGGCCTCCTTGAGGAAGGGATGAGCCCAGGAGGTTGCAATGAGCCGAGATCGTACCACTGCACTCCAAGCTGGATGACAGAGAGAGACTCTATCTCAAAAAAATAAAAAATAAAAAAAAAACATTCAACTTCCCTCTCCTGGAGCTGCTCATGGCTTAAGGGAGGGGAAAAAGTCCTTGCACAAACCACTTCTCTTAGAAGGCTGGGGCTGTGGCTTCTTCTCTGCAGCCAGCCAATCCACCCACCTACCCAGGCCTCAGCATTCCTCTCTGTTCAGTGAGGTGCTGTTCCCAAGCCCTCCCTCCATGCTTCGGAGTGGGAGTCCCAGTTTCTTGCCAGCTCTGCCGCCTTCCTGCCTCTGCCCCTACCTCCTGGAGGGTGGGGACGCTGAGTGACAGCAGGACACAGCTCATCCGGCCTTGCTCTTGGCTGAAAAGCTCTGGAAATATCCCCCAACCCACCCATCTCATGCTTCTGTGCCTTCCTCTTTTCTACTTCTCTATTCCAAGGTGTGGGGAGAACTTTGGGGAGTGGGGCTGAGGCAGGAGGAAGTGGGGGTGCCGACTGAAAGACAGACACCTTGTTTCCAGGCCCTGGGAGGAGGGAACCTGTGGGGCCCTGCTTCCTCGGCAGCCAGCCTGCAGGCGGGGGTTTGGGAATTCCTGCCCACTCCTCCCACTAATGCCTCCTGTCCTACGTGGCTCCCTGCCCAGAATCGTGCCCAGCAATCACAAACGGGGCTTTGTGTTCCTGAGACAAAGAACAACCCGTCACCCCAGCCTAGGCCGAGGCCTGTGTCTGCTTTGCCCTGGTCTTGGCCACAGAAGGGAAGGTGCCACTTTCCAGGAGGGGACACAGGCCTCCTGGCTTGGGGGTGTAAGTATACTGGGCAGGTGGTAAATTGGCAATGACGAAGCCGCCCTCCTAGGCACTGTAGGGAGGGAGGAAGTGAAAAATAATATGACTGTTATCGCATGAAAAGAGGCCAAGTTCCAGCCCTCCAGGGGAACTGAATTCTGTTTAACCCGGTGTGCGTGTCGTGAGTCTTTCTAATGTGCCAAGCTGTGTGGGAGGCTCAACATGAATCAGACACTGTCCCTGACATTTAGAAGGTAAGAGGAGCATGTAAATTGCCACAAAACAAGGGAGCAAGAGACCAAGGTCACACAGCGGTGCCACTGGGGCCTGGGGTTGGGGGAGCATCTCTGCCTCCCTACTCCTCTGCAAGGGCTTCTCAGAGGCTGTGGAAATACAAATAAAGGACAACTATTCCATTTATTTATGTACGGAGATGGGGGTCTCAGTACATTGCCCAGTGCTGGTCTCAAACTCCTGGGCTCAAGACATCCTCCTTCCTTAGCCTCTGGAGTAGCTGAGGCTACAGGTGTGTGCCACCACACCCAGCGAAATTTTAATTGTTTTTTGTAGAGACAGGGTCTTGCTATGTTGCCCAGGCTGGTCTTGAACTCCTGGGCTCAAGCAATTCTCCTGTCTCGGCCTCCCAAAGTGCTGGGATTACAGGTGAGAGCCACTGCACATGGCTTGGGACAGTGGTTCTTTTAGAAGCTGGAGGGACCATGAATCCTTTTCTGATGATAAAAGAAGCACATGGGGTTGTGTGCGGTGGCTCACGCCTGTAACCCCAGCACTTTGGGAGGCTGAAGCAGGAGGATCACCTGGGGTCAGGAGTTCAAGACCACCCTGGCCAATATGGTGAAACCCCGTCTCTACTGAAAATACAAAAATTACACTTTGGGAGAACGAGGTAGGTGGATCACAAGGTCAGGAGATTGAGACCATCCCGGCTAACACGGTGAAGCTCCATCTCTACTAAAAATACAAAAAATTAGCCAGGTATGGTGGTGGGCACCTGTAGTCCTAGCTACTTGGGAGGTTGAGGCAGGAGAATGGAGTGAACCCGGGAGGCGGAGCTTGCAGTGAGCTGAGATCGTGCCACTGCACTCCAGCCTGGGTGACAGAGTGAGACTCGGTCTCAAACAAAACAAAACAAAACAAAAATTAGCCGGGTGTGGTGGCAGACCCCTGTAATCCCAGCTACTTGGGAGAATTGCTTGAACCCGGGAGGCAGAGGTGGCAGTGAGCCAAGATTGCCCCACTGCACTCTGGCCTGGGCGACAGATTGAAAGTCCATCTCAACAACAACAACAACAATACAAAAAATTAGCTGGGCATGGTGGCACATGCCTATAATCCTAGCTACTCGGAAGGCTGAGGTGGGAGGATCATTTGAACTTAGAAGGCAGAGGTGCCACTCTACCTCCCAGTGAGCGAAGATCACTCCAGCCACCCAGGCTGCAACAGAGCGAGCCGAGATCGTGCCACTGCACTTTAGCCTGGGTGACAGAGCAAGACTTCACCTCAAGAAAAAAAAAAAAAGTACATGCTATTGTGTGTAAGGAATCCCTCCAGCTCCAGCTGTAGCCCCCATGTCTGCTCCATCATCTTCGCATCGTTCTTTACTCTCTGCGAGTATATTATTGAGCTGTGTTACTTTTGTCACTTTCCTATTTTACTGAGAGCCCCAGGAGAGCGGTGCAGGGCTGTCTTATCCCTCACTTGCACCTCGCTATATCCCTACCATCTAGTACATAGTAGGCACTCAATACACGTTTGTTCAACAAAAGATCTTATATATACATGCATAGAATATTTTATGGCCTCGGACTCACACTGTATATATGGTTGTATATACCTTTTCCTCACCATTATGCTTTTTCAGTATTTTCCTCTTATTAAATCTTCCTTGAGAACATTTTTGAGAGAGCTATACAGTATTCATTTACATTGATATCTGTGCTTTACTTCTCCCCCCCCCCCACCATCTCTTATAATCTTTATTAACCTATTGGGAGGAGTTTCACTTATTTATTTATTTGTTTTTGAGACAGAGTCTTGCTCTGTCACCCAGGCTGGAGTGCACTGGTGCGATATCGGCTCACTGCAACCTACATCTCCTAGGTTCAAGTAATTCTTGTGCCTTAGCCTTCCAAGTAGCTGGGATTACAGGCACATGCCACCATGCCTGGCTAATTTTTATATTTTTAGTAGAGATAGGGTTTCGCCATGTTGCCCAGGCTAGTCTCTAACTCTTGAGCTCAAGTGATCTGCCCCTCTCGGCCTCCCAAAATGCTGGGATTACAGGTATGAGCCACCACACCTAGTCTTATTTACTTATTTAATTAAAAAGAATTATATAATAGAGACGAGGCCTCACTATGCTGCCCAGGCTGGTCTCAAACTCCTGAGCTCAAGTGATCCTCCTGCCTCAGCCTCCCAAAATGCTAGGATTACAAGTGTGAGCCACCATGCCCAGCCTATTTATTTACTTTTTAAGAGAGAGGGTCTTGCTATGTTGCCCAGGCTAGAGTACAGTGACACTATCATAACTTACTACAGCCTTGAACTCCTGGGCTCAAGCCATCCTCCTGCCTCAGCCTCCTGAGTAGCTGGGACTACAGGTGCAAGCCATCACACCTCGTTAATTTTAAAATTTTCTGTAGCAACGAGGTCTTGCTATGTTGCTCAGGCTGGTCTCAAACTCCTTGCCTCAGCGATCCTCCCATCTCAGCCTCCCAAAGTGTTGGGATTACAGGAGTGAGCCACCATGCCTGGTCCTGTAAAGGCCTTCTTGAGGGAAATGACTGATCAAGCAAAGGCAGTATGTGTTGGGGGAGCAGATTGGGAGGATGTGAGAAAAGTCTTCAGGGTGTTGAATTCAGGAATGGTATCTAGAGAGTTATGTGACTAGGGATTCCTGTGCCCCGTAGTGTATTGGGAAACTGGCTCTCAGAAACAAATGTAGCTTTTGCCAGTTTCCATACTGTAAATCCTACCCTAGTCAATTTCAAGTTCCCATGTGATGTGGCTAAACATGGAGTTGGAAAGTTATGAACGCAGTCGGCTCTCCAGTGCCGTTGGGAGCCGGCTCCAGGACACCCCACCATGCCCAGTCCTGATCCCTCTTCTGGGATGAGGAGCCCTCTCTCCTCCATGTCTATGAGCCCTCCGTGGGGCCCGGGCCCAGCATCTCAGATCAAGCGAAGACTCAGCCTGTCCTGGACAGAGGGCCCATCGGGAAGGCCGGAGCCCTGACTTTGGAAGCTCTCTATCAGTTTTCTCAGCCAGGATGAAAATCCTCAGATTCCCCCAGCTCAGTGATCTGAAACTGCCCTGGCCACTGAAGTGTGGGCCTTCGTCCATGCCTGGAATCTGGGGCTGGACCTGCATTCCACCTGGGCAATGTCTCCAGGACCTAGCCTCAGAGCTAAGCCACCAAATGGGGCTCGGTATCAGGCACAGGACGTCCCACAATGGCCATGACATTTATTGAGTGCTTGCAGTATTCCAGGCTGTGCTAAACATCTGGCACTTATTTCTTTTCCAGCCTCATGCTCATTCTAGAGATGGATGCTATCAGTATCCCCACTTTACAGATAAGGAAACTGAGGCACTGAGAGAGTAACTCGCTTGCCCAAGAACATTTGGCTTGGAAGTGCAGGTGCCAGGGTTCAATCCCAGGTCAGCCTGATGCTAAACCTTCTTCTGGTAAACCCTGAACTCAGCATTTCTCCCCACTTAAGTCTTTATGAAGCACCTGCTGTGTGTATCTCATGGGTGTTAGACTATGGAGGGAGATGGCAAGAAGATGGTTATGAATTTGCCTTTAAGGAGCTTGGGGTTGGGGTTTGGCCATTTCTTGAGCACCTACTATGTGCCAGGAATGATGCTAAGTGCCTTACTCTGCCCTCGAGATTAACTCTCATAATAACCCTGGGAGAATCACGAGCCTGCCCTCGCCCCGCCTAGCTGGATGGTCCCCCGCAGGCCACATACTCTCTCTGGTCTGCCTTTCCCACTTTGGTTCCTTGACATGGACTGCCCTAGGCAACCTCCAACCCCCTGCTAGTTTCAGGTCAGAGCTTCTCAGAACAACAGGAAATGGCCGGGCCATGTGGAAAGTTTGGGGAGTGTGGCCAGCGCCCCAGGCAAATTGTGGGGTCACACTCCAGATATTGCACAGGTGACAGAGCTGGCTTGCTGGAGGCCCAGCTGGCACAGTCTATATCCTTGGTATTTCCCCCTGGGGAACTGGGGAAGGGTGTTTGGGTATGTGACTTCCTGCTTAGCTCTGGAAGATGGGCCAAGATTGCTGCGTGGCAGTTTGGCTGGCATCCCATGGGGGCTGTAGGAACAGGCCCCTCAGGTTCCATCAGCGGGAGGTTCCAACAGGGGTCCTGGGGATCCGGAGGCCTGTCTGAGGTCTTTGCAGGCTCACAGAAGAAAAAGGCCCAAATGGTAGTTTCCACTAAATGTATGTGGTGGGGGGCGGCGGGGGCGGGGGGGCAGGATTCTTGTCTTAAAGCTGCAGTTACGTAGCAAATACCATAAGTACCATTCCCCTCACCACATTTGGTGGTATCTTTTCTTTGTTTTTTTTCTTTTTTTCTTTTTTTTTTTTTTTGAGACGGAGTCTCGCTCTGTGGCCCAGGCTGGAGTGCAGTGGTGGGATCTCAGCTCACTGCAAGCTCCGCCTCCTGGGTTTAAGCCATTCTCCTGCCTCAGCCTCCGGAGTAGTTGGGACTACAGGCGCCCGCCACCTCGCCCGGCTAGTTTTTTGTATTTTTTAGTAGAGACGGGGTTTCACCGTGTTAGCCAGGATGGTCTCGATCTCCTGACCTCGTGATCTGCCCGTCTCGGCCTCCCAAAGTGTTGGGATTACAGGCTTGAGTCACTGCGCCCAGCCGGTATCTTTTCTTTGAGGGAGGATCTGGGGTAACTGATAAAGATCACAGTGGGCCAGGCGCCGTGGCTCACGCCTGTAATCCCAGCACTTTGGGAGGCTGAGGTAGGGGATTGCTTGAGATCAGGAGTTCAAGACCAGCCTGGCCAACATGATGATATAAAAATACAAGCTACAAAAATCTACTAACAATACAAAAATTAGCCAGGCATGGTAATGGGTGCCTGTAGTCCCAGCCACTCAGGAGGCTGAAGCAGGGACTTGAACCTGGGAGGCAGAGGTTGCAGTGAGCCAAGATGGAGCCCCTGCCCTCCACCTGGGCTAAAAAAAAAAAAAAAAAAAATCACAATGGGAGGGGGTCTTTAACGACTCCTTTGGGCTATTATTGTTCTGGATCTAACGCTGGATGACCCCTCATGCCCTGCTGAGGATGTTGCAATACTTCTAAGCCTTGGAGCCTGTTCCGCTAGATCCATTTCCCAGACGGGGTTAACTGAGACCCCATCTCTGGTGGGTCAGAGACTCACCAGGCAGCCACCAGCTGGGGAAGGAATTCCAGGGCTCTGAGTTCCTCATCAGCCTGTCTGGGGTGCTGGGTGGGGAGTCAAGTAGGGAGACTGGGAAGCAGACCATTGGGCTGCTGGCAGAGCCGGGCAGGGCACTCCTGGTCCCGCCGGTCTGGGCGTCGGCTTCTGCACTCAATCTGCAGGGGCACTCCCATTGGTGCCTGGCCTTTCTAAGAGGTCTTGGGCAGGTCAACAATGAACTCACAGGGAGAAATAAGTGTGTGAACAGATCCGTCCTCCCGGGTTTAAGCCATATGACAGGCCCTGCCTGTCATATTATCTCATTTAAAATCAGAGAAATGTACAAACCTGGAGCCACTGGAGCAGAGAAAAAGGAAAGAAAATCTCTGCCTGGAGTGGAAGAGCATTCTGAAAGCCTTCCCAGGAGAGGTGACGCGTGGGCCACGCCTCAAAAGACAACAATCAGAATATCAAACACTTTCTGGATGTGTATTAGGTACTTCTCATTGTCCTGAGACTTTTATCTTCATTAACTCATTTAACTCTTTCAAAATCCTGTGACTGAAATGCAATGTCATCCTCACTCAACAGATGAGAAAACCAAACCAAAGCACAGAGAGGTTGAATGGCTTACCCAAGTCCAGACAGCTACCAAATGGAGAGCCAGGATTCGAACCCGGGAAGGCAAATCAGTTACTGACTGTGAACCCTCCGCCAAGTTATT
This sequence comes from Piliocolobus tephrosceles, assembly GCF_002776525.5. Classification (NCBI taxonomy): domain Eukaryota; kingdom Metazoa; phylum Chordata; class Mammalia; order Primates; family Cercopithecidae; genus Piliocolobus; species Piliocolobus tephrosceles. The sequence continues at coordinate 110,774,856 of NC_045443.1, read as the reverse complement.
TAACCCCTCTGAATCTCAGTTTCTTTATCTATAAGCTGCGGGTAATGGGGTCATAGTGCAGCAGTGTGTAGTGCACATCTGTGAAGGCAAAAATGAGCTAATTCCAGTAAAGCGCTTAGAACAGTGCCTGGCACCCATGAAGTGTTCAAACAACTGTAGATGACTTTTTATCATCGCTGTAGTGGTTACCTTCAAGCCTTCCCCTCCCCCATCCAGCCGCGGCTTCCTCCCCCGCAGTGCCAGCCCGTGACGTTAGAGCAGAGTCTGGGTTCTGTGTTTAACTGGAACCTAGAACGAGATGGAAGGGGATGTTCGAGGCCCCTCCCTTGACTCTGAACATGCGACCCAGGGAACATGCGACCCTCTCTCGCGACGCCTCCCACCCACCGATAATACTTGCTTCTGTACCGGAGGCGCGGAGGTTGGAGAGAGGAGGCTGGTGTCTGCATGGTAGGCAAGGAGGGGTGGGGGCGGAGAAGTGTGAATATGTTGAATGAGGGACAGGCGGGGACACAAACCATGTCTTTTGAGCCCAATGCCAACTCACCAGGAGCCAGCGGCCACGCCCATCAGGACGGGGGCCCCTCCCCACCTGATAGTGCACCCTGGTCTCCGCCGCCCGTGCGCTCTGGCGCGCATGACTGGGGTGCCGGCAGAGGGCGCGCAAGGGGGGCCGGGGTCAGGCGGGGTACCCCATGGGAGGCGGGATTGGGGGGAGGTCCCTGGGCCGCCCCTCCCTCCCCCTGCCCGCCCAGCCCGCTTGCCTGGAGCTCCAGACGCCTAGGCAAGAGCCCGCTGCGCCCCCTGCGCGCTCCTCCTGCTTGCAGCACGGCTCCTACCTGTAGAGTCCGGACGGGCGCTCCCTCCCCGGGCACCTAGACCTTCTCCTCCTTCGGAAGTCTCCCGTCCAGCTACCCGGGTCTTGGACAGGCGGCACTGGGACCCCGAGGCAGGGCGCCAGGCTTGAAACAGGTGACATGTAGACGTCCCCTGGTCCAACCTCGGAACCTGAGCGCCCTTCTGCCTGGAAAGTTTGTGGCTAGGCGCCATGGCCAAGAGCAGCTCCCTGAATGTTCGTGTGGTGGAGGGCCGCGCGCTGCCCGCCAAGGACGTGTGAGTACCTCTCGGGCGCTTCGGGGTGATGGGCGCGCAAGGCCTGGGGTGGGGCCGGGATCGCCCTTTCCGCGTGCCAGAGCGGGTTGGCAGGAGGGCGAGGGGTTCTTGTCTAAGACTGGTATTGGGGCAGGTCCGCTTTAAAGGGGCGAGAGGCCCCATGCCCATGGCTGTCCTGGTGGGAGGGGGGCACCTAGACTTAGCAGATGTCCCGCCCCACCCCTGGGCAGGGGAGGGGATGTCTTTGTTCCCGGGATGTACTAAAGGGGGTCTTCCAGAGCTGAAGAGGGGATTAGAGGGCCAGATTCTGTCAGATCTGGGAGGGACAAAGCCGGGGGGTCTCTTCCTTAGTCCAGTCATGTGTTGGAGGCAGCTCCTCCAGGCTGGAGTGGGGGCCTAGCAAGCGAACCCTGGGGAGGACCCTTGGAGGGCCTGGGATCAGATGAGCCCCAACATCCTGTGTGGATCTGGTACTTAGGTTTGCAGAGTGTCACCAGGTGGCCCTCCAGGGTCCCTTTTACCCCAAGCCCTGAGCTCCCCAGTCTTGTGGCTCCCAGCCTGGTGTGGGCCTTCCTGGGGGGCTGAACCGCTTGAAGAGCCAACTCCCCACTGTGAGCCCCTCCTCAGCCAGATGCAATGGGACTGGGGGACCCTACGACTCCCTTCACTACCAAGTCCCAAGATATGCTTCCCCCGGGGGCTGAGTCAGCAGCTGCTGAATCAGCAGAATGTGTGTGGGGGGGTCCCCCTCCTGCTTGGCCTAGCGCCCAGGAGGGGCTCTGAGGGCCTCAGCACCTGCGACAGGTGTGGGATCCTCTGAAGGACATGTGCTGTGTGACCTTGAACCTGCTTCTCTCTGGGCCTTGGTTTCCCATTTGGGCAATGAGAGCTCTGGACCGGAGTCCCCGTCTGGTTGCCTGGGGTCTCTCATCCAGCTGGGAGGGTGGAAGACCTGTTAGGAGTTCCCCTGTGGCCCAGGTGAGCAGGAGCATGTATTGGGAGCCTTCGCCTGTGTCGAGGTTCAGTCTTAGCTCTGTGCTGATTCCCCAAGCTGTGGGCTCCCAGAGAGGACTTTCCTGCCTGATTTGATGACACTCCCAACCCCCAAAACACTGCAGCTGTGTCAAGGGGGCAGCTGTTGAGAGCAAGTTTTGCCACTCTTCGTCCTCATCGGCTACTCCAAATAAACACGCCCTGAATGAGAAGCAGAGTGTGTGCTGTGACAGTTCAGTGACTGGACAAGCCCTCCTCTTTCTGAGATGTCCCCTCAGAGCCCCTGGGAATGAGACAGCCTACACTGTTAGGGCATTGAGGCCAGGCTGGGGGCCTGGCAGCTGCTAGGCGGTGAAAGGAGTCCTTTCCAGAAACAGGGTTCTCACTCACTGAGCTCTGGCCCCTCTACCAGTCCGGGTGAGAGGTCACGAGGGGGCGATGGGTGTCTCCCCTGCACCTGGACACTGGCTCACGGTAACCTGCTGCTTCTCTGGAGAAGGGACTTGAGTCATGCCTGGTTCCTGCAGCTCTTGACCACCCTTCCTGCCCCCAATTCCTGGGCCAGTGAGCTATGAAATAGAGCAAGGGTGGGGAGGAGTCACTTAACCCCAGCTGGGTGGGGGGGTCCGGCCACCCTGCCTCAGTTTCCCTAGCTGTTAGCACCCTTCTTCAAAGGGGCTCTTCCTGTAGGCTTCCTGTAGGCTTCGATGCCATGGGGGCTCTTAGGTGGGGTGTGATTTTTCCCTCTTCTCCTAAGGGAAAGGGCCCAGACTCTGCCTAAAGCATTGCCAGGTTTGGGGGGCATCCATTCTGGCCTGGGAGGAGGCCTCTTCAGGTAATTTTAGAGTTTTTACTATTAAAAATAGTAGCAGTCAGTCACCGAGGACTTAGTATGGACAGGCCCTGTGCTTAACACTTCATATAGTCCTATCGGCGTCTCTTATTTTACAAATGGGGAAACTGAGGAACAGAGCGGCAAAGTCACTTGCCTAAGATCACCCAGCTGCGATTTGAACTCTGACTACTCCGTGCCCAAACCAGACTGGGCAGGCGATGGCTGAGGGGCCTGCTTTCCCAAGTTTGAGCTGAGTCAGGGGCCGTGGGAGAGGCCACAAGTCTGCAGAGATCAGGGGTCTGGAAGCAGCCACCCCCTCTTGCCACCATTGCCCTCCCTGATAGGAGTCTGATAAGGCCCTCATGCGTCAGAGCCGGGCAGCTGACTAGTGCTGAGCTCGGCTCCCAGGAGGGCCTGGAGGTCAGGCTGGTTCTGCAGGACGGGGCGTGTCTCCCAGCCCTCTGCTAGTGGGATCCCAGCCCATCTGACTCCACATCTGTAGTTGGGGAAACTGAGGAATGGGAGCCTGCATAAAGGAAGCTTAGGGGTGGAGAACCCAGGGAGGGAAACTGAGACACAGGGCATTACCCAGCCACAGGTGTCTGAGGGTGAAGCCCAGATGGGGAAACTGAGGCTTATGGGGTTACCCAGTCCAATGGATTTGGGATGGAGCCAGAAGGGGAAACTGAGGCCTGGGGCACTCCACAGAAGGAGATTCAGAGGTGGGACCCACAGAAGTTCGTGAAGACACTGACCATCACCTGTCTAAAGTGTTCAGGGATAGAAGCCAGGTAGGGAAATGGAGGCATTGGAGCTTCCAGCCAGAGGGGGATAAGGGAAGGAGTCTAGAGAGGGAAACTGAGGCACAGGGAAGGGCTTATCCAGCAAGATAGGTTCAGGTTGGAGCCAAGTCTTAGCGCCAACATCCCTCTTTCCTGAGGCGTTTATGGATCTATACAAACTGGACAGAAAGACGGTGGCAGAGATCAAGGGAGTGGTGCTGGGGCATCGAGGGAGAGGGCCATTTGGAGGGGTAGAGGGGGCATTGGTTTAAGAACGCGAGTGGGAGTCCATAAAACTGGATTCCAGTCCTATCTCCACTGTTACTCCCTGCCTCCAGAGAAAGCACCCATAAACCCAGTCATTCAGAAATAGCTCTGGAGTGCCAATGCGTGCTAGATGTGGGGGCGGGGGTGGGGAAGAGGAGGACACAGACTCCCCAGGAGTTCACAGTTTGGAAGTGGCAGGGAGGTGGGGAGAGAGACACTAAACACATAGAGAAATAGGGGAGGCTGGGCGTGGTGGCTCACTCCTGTAATCCCAGCACTTTGGGAGGCCGAGGCGGGTGGATTACTGGAGGCCAGGAGGTGGAGTCCAGCCTGGCCAGCATGGTGAAACCCTGTCTGGACTAAAAATGCAAAAAATTAGCCAGGCATGGTGGTGCGCACCTGTAATCCCAGCTACTCGGGAGGCTGAGGCAGGAGAATCGCTTGAACTTGGGAGGCAGAGACTTCTGTGAACCAAAATCGCGCCACCGTACTCCAGCCTGGGTGACAGGGTAAGACTCTGTCTCAAAAAAAAAAAAAGAAGAAGAAGAAGAAAAAAGATTATTTTAGGTAGAGGTCATTTTAGACAGGACAGTGGTGGCCAGGGATAGCCTCTCGAGGAGGTGACTTTGGACTGAGACTTGAATGGCAGGAAGGAGCCAGCCATGGTAGTATCAGGGCTAAAGTATCTTAGGCAAAGGGAACAGCAGGTGCAAAGGCCCTGAGGCTGGCCCGGGGCCTGATGAAAGACAAAGGAGGCCTATGTGATGGGATGGAGGAGGAAATGAGGGGCCTGTTAGACAGCTTGGGATTTGCAGGTGACTGTTATTATGAAGGGGGGGATGGAGCTGGCCTGAATTGGCAGATGACTCATAGCTACTTAAGGGGCTGCAGCACATCTTAAGAGATTTTGAGGGTTGATTTTGAGGCCTGGGTTCCCTGGTCTTTGCCTGTAGGGAGGGTGCACTGAGTCTGTCCCTGTAGAGGGCTGAGGAATGGGGAGTCCCCTCCCCAGGGAAGCTCCCAATGAAATGAAAAGCTGGGGACACAGCATTAAAGCCCCTGCAAGGGAGAGCTGGGGGCCAGACCATGATCCAGCCCAGCATTTGAATTCCTCCAGCCCCCTAGGAGGTATGTGTGTGAGCATCACACCTGATTTATAGAGCAGAGAAACTGAGGCCGAGAGGGAAGGGGACTTGCTGGGATGGCACAGCCAGAGGGTGGTGAAGCCAGGCATTCAAGATGCTCCCCCTGACATGCTCTGGGCCTCTGCATTGGGCTTTTCGGGGCCAGGACTCTGAACCTGCTGGCCTCAGGCCTCCCGGTTCTATTTCTATGGGTGGAAGCCCAGAGCGCACAGATGTGGTGGCCTGGGCAGCTGTGACATCTTCTGCTGGTCTCCTGAGGTTCTACTTCTGAGCTGGACTTGCTGTGTGACCCTGGGCAAGTCCCCTTCTCTGTGCGTCCGTCTCCCCTGCCTGTGTCATGACTGGGACCCTCCACCCATGGCTGCCCTGTCAACCTGCTTCCTCCCTGAACCCCCTCCTTCTGCAGGTCTGGGAGCAGCGACCCCTACTGCCTAGTGAAAGTGGACGACGAGGTGGTGGCCAGGTGAGGGGTGGTGACACCAGGCCTGGGGGGAGAGGAGGAAGGCAGGGGTCTCTTTCTAGACCTGGGGAATCTGGGACCAAGAATTCACATTTAAAGGGGTGCTTACCCTGAGGCGGACTTGCAGGCCTGAAGGCGGGTGATTTGTGCACAGCTGGGACTGCCAGCTCCTCTTCCCGACCAGCCCTGCCTTCACCCTCTGGACCTGATGCTGTCCCTGCTGGCTCCCTGGGCCTGACTCAGCGCTGCCAGCCTGTGCCTCCTACAGTGGCCTCCCTGGGGGCGGGCAACTCACGCTTGACTGGACTGGCTGGTTCCGGGCCTGCCGGGTGCTGCGGGCACTGGGGATGTCTGTGTGCATGGGCGCGTGCGTGTGTGTCTGTGTGTGCACCTGCCCAGCTGGGCCTGCTTGTGAGTTGCAAGGGTGGGGGATGTTTCGGGGCTAGTGTGAGCGCCTGTGACCATGTGCATATGTCCTCGTGGGTGTGCAGGGCACAGGCTCATGTGTGTGTACCAGTGTAGTGTATGTGTACATGCACGTGCACATGGCTGCCCTGCACACGCATGTGAACACCAATGCCTGCCGATTTGGTCACACAGGCACTGGTGTGGACACATGTGAGGGTGTGAGGATGTTTGGGGTGTCTGTGAGTCTTGCAGGGGGGGACATCAGGTTGGGTCTTGCTTGGCTCCCACCCCCGCAGGCCGAGGGAGAGCTCTCAGGGGCCTGATGGGGGTGGGTGGGCTGGTGGGTGGCTGAGGCCTTGGTTCCTATGGAGACGGCAGGATTCAGGATGCTCCTATTCAGGTCCAGATGGGCTCAGAGCTGGGGGTGGGGAGCCTGCCTGGGGGAGGGGCCAGCTGCAGCTCCCCACTCCACTGACTTCCCTCCACTGTCCTCCCTGTCCTCATGCCGGCCCCTTGATACAGTCCCTGACACCACCCCAACCCCACAGATTGATTTTCTGTGTGACCCCAGGCTGCTGTCTCTCCCTCTCTGGGCTGTAAGAAGCCTTTCAGCTCAGGAGCTGGGGAATGTTCAGAAGACCTTTGAGTGGGAAAAGGTCAGGTTGGGGGAAAGAGGGTATTTGGGAGGAAGCACTGGGGGTCCATCTGAGGTTGGTGCCACTGGGCTGGAGGAAGAAAGCAGTGTGTGCGCGCGCGCGCGTGCACATATGTGCACTCTTTCTTAGGGCACAGTGGTGAGAGGAGGGAGGAAGGGAGCAACAGGTATGAGAACCAAACTTTGCATCCACAAATGTGGGTGTGTCTTTACTGGGCAAAGCAGAATCTTTGTTCTCTGCTGGGTAAAGGGAAGCACCCCTGCAGGGGTGTCAGGGCAGAGATGCTGTGCGTGTGCACCTGTTTCTGGGCTTGTCTTGGTCCCCCATTCCTCCGGTGCCTCCCTCCTGCTCACTGTGTACTTCAAAGCCCTGAGTGCTCCGTCCCCTGCTCACCTCCTGTCTCCTGGCCCCTCTTCCTCCCCCATTCCCAGCAGTCACCTTCCTATTCTTCAGCTCACCAAACTCATTGCTGCCGCAGGGCCTTTGCCCATGCTGTTCCAGCCTTCTGGAATACTTGTCCTTGTCCTCGTTGTCTCTCCCCACGCTGCCTGACTAGCTCCTACAGGAAGTCTTCCCTGATCCCCTCCGACCCTACCCCCAAGACTCAACCAGGGGCCATCGAGCTAACTCCAATCCCAGGACTTCTCCCACCATGTCCTCATTGCTGGGAGACAGCGCCTGCTTGTGGAAGGGGGATCTGTGGGGTAAACCCTCACACCTCTTCCTCTGATCCCTGGAACTCAGCACAGGCTGGGCCCATAGTCCAAGTGAATGTTTGTGGAGTAATGAATGAACAAATGAAGGAATGGAATCATGTGTGTGTGTGTCAGTGACTGTGTTTGTATGACTCTGTGTGTGTGTGTGTCTATGTGTATCTGCTTTATATCATTGTAAGCGTGTGAGTGTGTGTCTCTGGATCTCCGAGTGTGTCTCTGGGTTCCTGACATATGTCTATTTTCATGACTGTGTCTGTTTTCTGTGTGTCTATCTGCATGTGCCTTGTGTCTGTATTTCCAAACACAAAGGCACATATTTTTAGGACTTTCTGAGGGTGCATATGTGTATCTGCTTATGTGTAAATGTGTCTCTGTCTCTGGCCTCCTTGATGTATCTGTGAGCGACTCTGTCTCAGTGTGAATCGGTGTGTGTATATCTGCACATATGTTTCTGCGGGTCGCTGTGCGTGTCTGTTGGTCTCTGTGTATCTGGGACCTTAGTTGTGTATTGGGGCCCTGTGTGTATGTGTGTGTGTGTGTGTGGGATCATGCGTGTGTTTTGTGTATGTGCCTCTGTGTGTGTGTGTGTTGAGATCTCTGGTGTATGTCTGATACTCTGGGTATGTGAGTGTTGGGGGGTGTGTGTGTGTCTATGCCTGGATTCGTACATGCTCCAGTGTCCCTGGGTGAGTACATATCTAGGATCTTGGAGTGGCTGTCCTTGGGTGTGTGTGCGTGTCTGGGCCCCTAGCCGGGTTCGTGTGGGGGTCTCTGAGTGTGTGTGTTTGTCTGGATTTCCGTGTGTGTGTGTGTGTGTGTGTGTGTGCCTGGGTCTCCAGGTGTCTGCCTCCTGTGTGGCCCAAGGACCCCCAGCCCCCTGCACGTCCTTTCGCAGGACAGCGACTGTCTGGAGGAGCCTGGGCCCCTTCTGGGGGGAGGAGTACACTGTGCACCTGCCTCTGGATTTCCACCAGCTGGCCTTCTACGTGCTGGACGAGGACACCGTCGGGTGTGTGGCTGGGGAAACTGGAATGTGTGGGTTGGGGACCCAAGCCTGGGCACCTGAGGGGAGAGGGGATGTGGGTCCACACCCCTGAGTGTGTGCCCTTCCACCCAGACCTTGACACCTGCCCCCACTTCTCTCTGGGTGGGGCAAAGGGACCTCTGACTCGGACCCTCACGTGCCCACCTTCCTGCAGGCACGACGACATCATCGGCAAGATCTCGCTGAGCAGGGAGGCGATTATAGCTGACCCCAGAGGTGGGCGAGGGGCACGGGCAGAGGGAGGAGGGGGCCATGCCCAGGGTGGGCATTTGCAGGGGCATAGCACGTGGCACAGGGAAGCACAGAGCCTTCAGTGGAAACTTATTTCTCTTGTTGCTTTTGTCTTTACTTTTTGTTTGTTTTTAATTGTTGTTGTTAGAGATAAGGTCTTGCTCTGTCACCCAGGCTGGAGTGCAGTGGTGCTATCATAGCTCACTGCAATCTTTAACCTCTGGGCTCAAGCGATCCACCCATCTCAGCCTCCTGAGTAGCTGGGATTACAGGTGCACACCACCACACCCAGCTAATTTTTTCAGAAATATCTTGTAGACACGGAGTCTTGCTATGTTGCCCAAGTTGGTCTTGAACTCCTGGGTTCAAGCAATCCTCCCACCTTGGCCTCCCAAAGTGTTGGGAGTACAAGTGTGAGCCACTATGTCCAGCCTTGTCTTTAGTTTTTGAGCAGTTAATTTGTTTGCCTAGTTCAATATTCAGATTTTACAATAAGCATCCCAGCTACTCTGTTCCCGTCCTGACATTGTCAGCTTCTTGTGTGTCCTTTTAGAAATACTTTAAATATATATAAGCAAGTAACAGTCGTAATAGCAGGCTGGGCATGGTGTGTCACACCTGTAATCCCAGCACCTTGGGAAACAGAGGCAGAGGCAGGAGGATCGCTTGAGCCCAGGGGTCCGAGAGCATCCTGGACAACATAGGGAGACGCCCTCGCTACTAAATATAATTTAAAAATAGTAATAGCAGCAAACATTTATATACTGTATATATAAATATAAACATACAACATATGTTTATATGTAATAAATACATATGTATAGATATTATTCTTAACACTAAGTTCTTTACATGTATGGACTCAGTGAAGTAGGTTCATCATAACCCCGAGAGGTAGGTGCTCTAATTATTAACGCCCACTTTATAGGTGAATAAACTGAGGCACGGAGGGTTAAATGATTTGCTCAAGATTACATTATTAAGTCAGACAGCCAGGATTTGAACCAAAGTTGTCTAGTTCCAGAGTCTGTGCTTTTTTGTGTGAGACAGTGTCTCATTCTGTCACCCAGGCTGTTGTGAAGTGGTGCAATCTTGGCTCACTGCAGCCTCAACCTCCCGGGCTCAAGTGATTCTCCCACCTCAACCTCCCAAGTAGCTGGGACTACAGGTGTGCACCACTATGTCTGGCTAATTTTTGTATTTTTTGTAGAGGCAGGATTTCACCACGTGAAACCAGGCTGGTCTTGAACTCTTGGCGTCAAGTGATCCGCCTGCCTCGGCCTCCCAAAGTGCTGGGATAACAGGTGTGAGCCACTGCACCCAGCCGAGTCTGTGCTCTTAATACTGCGTTTTTCTGGCTTGGTGCGGTGGCTCACACCTGTAATCCTAGCACTTAGGGAGGCCAAGGCGGGTGGATCACGAGGTCAGGAAATCGAGACCATCCTGGATAACAAGGTGAAACTCTGTCTCTACTAAAAATACAAAAAATTAGCTGGGTGTGGTGGCGGGCGCCTGTAATCCCAGCTACTAGGGAGGCTGAGGCAGGAGAATGGCGTGAACACAGGAGGCAGAGCTTGCAGTGAGCCAAGATCACGCCACTGCAGTCCAGTCTGGGCGACAGAGCAAGACTCCGTCCCCCCCCAAAAAAAAAAAAAAAGCCGCATTTTTCTGTGCTTATACAAATTGCAGCCTTTTACACTCTACTCTGTATCTTGTCTTTAAAATTTTTTAATTAATTAATTAATTAATTAATTAATTAATTTTTGAGATGGAGTCTTGCTCTGTCACCCAGGCTGGAGTGCAATGGCGTGATCTTGGCTCACTATAACCTTCGCCTCCTGGGCTCAAGCAATTCTCCTGTCTGAGTCTCATGAGTAACTGGGATTATAGGGGTCTGCCACCACACCTGGCTAATTTTTGTATTTTTAGTAGAGATGGGGTTTCACCATGTTAGTCAGGCTGGTCTCGAACTCTTGACCTCGAGTGATCCACCCGCCTCAGCCTCTCAAAGTGCTGGGATTACACGAATGAGCCACCCCACCTGGCCTGTACCTTGCCTTTTTACTTCACTAAGTATCTCTGAGATCTTTCTGTAACAGTGCTGTCAGAGTTTCCGCATTCTTCGTTTGGGATGGCATCGTGATGCTCCATTGTGTGGCTTTACCATTATTTATTTGGCTAGTTCCCTATTGATGGCATCTAGGGAGTTTATAGTCTTTCCCTGGTTCAAGCAATGCTACAATAACTAGCCTGTACAAATAAAATTTCACACATATGTAAGTTATATCCATCAGTCAGATAAATTCCTAGAGTTGAATTAAAGAGTACACACATTTGCGTACTTGATAGTTGTTGTTATATCACCCTCCATGGAAGAGGTAACAATTCACTCACCCCACACTCTCGCAAACAGTTATCAAACTTTTTGTGATCAATTAGTTGTAAATACTACCGCACGCAGACCAGCCAGTTATCAAACTTTTTGATCTTGTATCTGATAGGTGAAATATTGCCTCAGCATACGTTCATTTTGCACTTCTCTCTCTCTCTCATTTTTTTTTTTTTTTGAGACGGAGTCTTGCTCTGTCCCCCAGGCTGGAGTGCTGTGGCATGATCTCTGCTCACTGCAAGCTCTGCCTCCTGGGTTCACACCATTCTCCTGCCTCAGCCTCTTGAGTAGCTGGGACTACAGGTGTCCGCCACCACGCCCAGCTAATTTTTTGTATTTTTAGCAGAGACAGGGTTTCACCTTGTTAGCCAGGATGGTCTCGATCTCCTGACCTCATGATTCTGCCATCTCAGCCTCCCAAAGTGCTGGGATTACAGGTGTGAACCACTGAGCCCGGCCTCATTTTGTGCTTGTCCATGAGCCTTTTTTATATGCAGCTTTGAAGAATCACTTTATTTTCTCTTCCATTTATTGTCTACTCATACATGAATTCCCCCCCTCCCACTAGGTTGTTTGCCTTTTCTCATTGATTTGTAGGAGCTCTCTACATATTGGGGGAGTTAATTCTTTTTTTTTTTTTTTTTCTTTGAGATGGAGTCTCGCTCTCTGTCTCCCGGGCTGGAGTGCAGTGGTGGGATCTCAGCTCACTGCAAGCTCCGCCTCCTGGGTTTATGCCATTCTCCTGCCTCAGCCTCTCAAGTAGCTGGAACTATAAGTGCCCACCACCTCGCCCGGCTAGCTTTTTGTATTTTTTAGTAGAGACGGGGTTTCACCATGTTAGCCAGGATGGTCTCCATCTCCTGACCTCATGATCTGCCCATCTTGGCCTCCCAAAGTGCTGGGATTACAGGCTTGAGCCACCACGCCCGGCCAAGGGGGAGTTAATTCTTTGTCATATTAGCTGCAATATTTTTTCTCCCTTTGTCTCTCATGTTTTGACTTTGCCTATAATTTTTTCATGTATAAAATTTCTTTTTCTATATTTAATCTCATATTTACTTTTGGTTCTGAATTTTCTGTTAGAACTAAAAAGAACTTCCCAACTCTAAGATTAAGAGAAACATTTTAAAACATAATTCCTTCTAACATTAATGTATTACACACACATATATATGTGTGTGTGTGTGTGTGTGTGTGTGTGTGTGTGTGTGTGTGTGTGTGTATATATATATATATATATATATATATATATATATATTTTTTTTTTTTTTTGTAGCGACAAGGTCTCACTATGTTGGCCAGGCTGATCTTGAACTCCTGGCCTCAAGCAATCCTCCTGCCTTGGCACCACAAGTGCCGGGATTATAGGTGTGAGCCACCATGTCTGGCCATTTATTGCATTAAACAAAAAACACATTTAAGTCTTTGATCTACTTGGAATTTACCTAGATATAAGGTATAGTAAGGATAAAACTTTATTACTTTTTGTCTACATGACTATTAATTGTCTCAATACCATTTATTGAATATTGCATTATTTCTCTCAGTTGGAATTAGTTGAAAACCTACTATGTGCTGATCATCATTATAATCCTATTTCATGAGGGTTTACTATATGCCAGGCATGGTGCTAAGCACTTTACATTTACTTCTCAATACGCCGGTGAAGTGTCCACCAAAATGATCTCCAATATACAGAGGCATGGAGAGGGGAGGTGACTTCCTCCTAGAAGGTGCAGAAATCGGAGTCCAACCCAGGTTGTGCCTGCCTCCAAAATCTGTGCTCTTAATCGGCCCACTGAGCTGTACCCAGTGTACCTCAAACATCCTCCAGGCACGGTGGCTCACGCCTGTAATCCCAGCACTTTGGGAGGCCGAGCCGGGTGGGTCACAAGGTCAGGAGTTTGAGACCACCCTGGCTAACACGGTGAAACCCCATCTCTACTAAAAATACAAAAAATTAGCTGGGCATGGTGGCAGGCGCCTGCAGTCCCAGCTACTTGGGAGGCTGAGGCAGGAGAATGGTGTGAACCTGGGAGGCGGAGCTTGCAGTGAGCCAAGATCGTGCTACTGCACTCCAGCCTGGGTGACAGAGCGAGACTCCATCTCAAAGACAAACAAACAAACAAACATCCTCTCAGGGGAGTGAAATTATATGAGTGAAGTATGAGGCCTGGCTTCCAGGAACTTGTGGACTTGGATAGGAAAACAGAACACATTTCCACAGAACAGGCAGCAAGAAAAGAAGGAATGTGTCCATGTGTCTGCATGCATATGGGTGTTTTTTATTTATTTAAGCGGGACAGAAATGTGGAGGCAACAGTGGAGATAGAGAGATGTGAGATGGGACTTCTACTTTCAGCAGCTGGAGGGACTCAGTCCTCGAAAGTGCTTTCCTGCTACACAACAGTGAGATCCTGGATTAAATAGGATTCCTAATACATTGTTGGACTTCCGGTAACTTTTTTTTTTTGTTTTTTTTTGTGACAGAGTCTCGCTCTATCACCCATGCTGGAGTACAGTGGCATGATCTCGGATCACTGCAACCTCTGCCTTCCAGGTTCAAGCCATTCTCCTGCCTCAGCTTCCGGAGTGCACCACTACGCCTGGCTAACTTTTTTTGTATTTTCGTAGAGACAGGGTTTTGCCGTGTTGGCCAGGCTGGTCTCAAACTCCTGACGTCAGGTGATCAGCTCGCCTCGGCTTCCCAAAGTTCTGGGATTACAGGTGTGAGCCACCATGCCAGGCCAAACTTCTTTACAGAACGGGAAATCCCTCAGTATTTTTTCCATCTCAAATCATGAAGCTGGGTGGGATGGCTCACGTGTGTAATCCCAGCACTTTGGGAGGCTGAGGCTGGCAGATTGCTTGAGGTCAGGAGTTCGAGACCAGCCTGGCCAACATGGTGAAAACCCTGTCTACTGAAAATACAAAAATTAGACGAGCATGGTGGCAGGTGCCTGTAATCCTTGCTACTCGAGAGGCTGAGATACAAGAATAGCTTGAACCTGGGAGGCAGAGTTTGCAGTGAGCTGAGATCGTGCCATTGCACTCCAGCCTCGGTGACAGAGTGAGACTCCATCTCAAATGAAAACAAAAACAAAAACAAAAACCATTAGCTAAAACCTAACAGGGAATGGTAAACAAAAAGCGAGGAAACCATGAAGGATTTCCCTGAAAGCAAAGGTCAATATCAATTCTACAGTCAACAAAGAGACTAAAACTTGGACTAGGGGCAAGGTGGATGTTACTCAACATAAGAATTCTCCCTTAGGCTGAGACCCTCAAGGGGTCCCAGAATAAGCAACTCCTGCTCCTCTCTAGGGATAAGCGTGTTCCTTAGGTTTCCCAGAGTAAGTTCAAACAAACACGACTTCACAATCAAAGATCAGCAAACACACAAGAAAATGAGACACCTTGGGCAATAGTCAGCAGAAACAATAATCATCTGATTTAGACCCACAAAGACTTTAGAATCTGTAATCGTAATATGCAGGATTTTTAAAAAGAATCAGATTTAAAGAAATAAAAGATGTAATCACAAGAAAGTTTGGCAATAACAGCAATAAATTACAAGTAATTACGCAGGCAGATTTTAAAAAAGAACCAAATAAAACTTTTAGAGGTAAGTGTAATTGTTGAAATAAAAAATGGAGTGGTTGAGTGAAACATCAGATTATTCATAGTTAAAGGGAGATTTAGTGAACTGGAAGAAAGGTCTAGAGAAATTATTCAGAATTTGTTTCAGAGGAAAAGGAGAAAAAGATAAAATAGAAGTTCAGAGACATGGAAAATAACTGTGGAGGTTTAACATTTATTTAATTGGAGTTCAAGAAGGATAGAATTTTAAAAATCAAGACAGGCAAAAATTTTAACAAAAATTGGGAAGAGGAAATAATTTTAAAAAATCAATCATCTAGAATTTTGCAGAACTAAAGGAAGGATATGATTCCATAAATAGAAGATGCACAATCTCTACTAAGCAGGATTTTTAACAATCTGTATCTAGACACATTGTGATGAAACTGCAGTGCATCAGAGACATAGTCCTTAGAATTACAATAGATAGAAAAAGCTGGGCACGGTGGCTCCTGTCTGTAATCCCAGAACTTTGGGAGGCCAAGGCAGGCAGACAGCTTGAGTTCAAGAGTTTGAGACCAGCCTGGGCAACATGCCAAAACCTCGCCTCTACAAAAAACACAAAAAATTAGCTGGCTGTGGTGATATACATCTGTAGTCCAAGTTACTGGGGAGGCTGAGGCAGGAGGATCACTTAAGCCTGGGAGGCTGAGGCTGTGTGCTGAGATTGTACCATGGCACTCCAGCCTGGTGATGGAAAGCTAGAAGTCAGTGGAACAATATCTTCAAAGTGTTGAGAGAAATACAGAGAGGGAGAAATGCCCAAGATTTTTTCAAGGGGAGAGTGTGCTGGGATTACATGATGAAGTTCTTTCTATACCAGGGTGAAGTGTGTGATGGCACATAGCTACGAGCATTAGCCCTAGAACTAACTATACTGCCTGCATTCAAATTCTAGCTCTGCCATTTACTAGCTGTGAGACCATGGACAAAACTCTTCCTCCCTCTGCCTCATTTTCCTCATCTGAAAATGGGGATAATTACAGCACTTATATCAGAAGCCAGGGTCTTAACACATTTTTAATTTTAATTGAGGCAGGGCATAGTGGCTCATGCCTGTAATTCCAGCACTTTGGAAGGCCAAGGTGGGTGGATCGCTCGATCTCAGGAGTTCGAGACCAGCCTGGGCAACATAATGAAACCCCATCTTTAAAAAACAGCACAAAAATTATCCAGGCATGGTGGTGCACACCTGAAGTCCCAGCTGGTTGGGAGGGTGAGGCAGGAGAATCGCTTCAGCCCAGGAGGCGGAGGTTGCAGTGAGCCAAGATCGTGCCACTGCACTCCAGCCTGGGCAACAGAACCAGACCCTGTCTCTAATAATAATAATAATAATAATAATAATAATAATAATAATAATGAAAATAATGTTAATTGAATTTTTAAGTTAACACAATGCCCAGTACATGGTAGGCGCTTCATAAACGTTAGTGCCTGTGCCTTCCAGGGATTGACAGCTGGATTAACTTGAGCCGAGTGGACCCAGATGCAGAAGTGCAGGGTGAGATCTGCCTGTCAGTGCAGATGCTGGAGGATGGGCAGGGCCGCTGCCTTCGCTGCCATGTGCTTCAGGCCAGGTATGCTCAAGGTGGAGGTGGTGTGGAGGGTGGTCTGAGAATGAGCAGGAGTCCCTTGGGTCTCCCCTGCTGCCTGGATTTTGGGGCCTCCTCACTCCTGGCATACTTCTGGGCTGACAGTCAGGTTCCCTGTGTGGACAAACAGTCCAAGCTCACTGGGTTGTAAGTTCCTGGGGGCAAAATCCTGTTGAGTCCCCAGGGACTAGCAGCAACAGACCAGACACTCAGGATGACAGGTGACAGGTGAGTGTGGAGATGTAGTCATTAAATTGTAACCGACAAATACCCAGTTCATACTGGCTTAAGCAAAAGAGCTATGTTATTGGTTTATATGACTGACATGTAGCTTCAGGCATGGCTGGGTTCAGGTGTTCAAACGATGCCATAAGGAATCTGTCTTTAAAAAAAAAAAAAAAAAAAAAGAGTCTGTCTTTTAGCTCTGCTGGTCTCTGAGTTAGCTTCATTCTTAGGCAACCTCTCCCCAGGTGAGAGGTGGCCCTAGCAGCTCCAGTCTGGCGCCCTGCCAGCTTAGCCACTCCAACAGAAAAAAAACTTCTATTTCCTACCATTTCCAACCAGTGTCCTGGGATGAAGTTTTACTGGCTCAGGCTGGGGCGCATGCCTGTCTCTGAACCAATTACATTGAATAATGGGTCAGGCCTGAGTGACAAGCCCATTACTGGAGCGGAGGGAGGGATCGGCCCCCACTAAGTCATGTGAGAGGGAGTAGTAAGAAGGAGATAGGTCCTGTCCCAAAGAAAAGTCAGACGCAAGGTGGACGCAAGACCAGGAAAACCCACAGGTGGCCCTCTAGGTGCACCAGCTCATGGGACACCCATCTTCCCTCTTGCCTACTTGTCATGGCCATCTCCTTCTCCCTTCCTCAGCTCTCTGTCATTTTGCTCCCTCAAATATCTCCACCCTTCCCCCACTCCTCTCTCATCCTGTTTTTCTGCCTTTTTTTTCACCTTCCCAGCTCTCACTTTTAGGCAAATCCCTGCCCAGATCGGAGAGGACCTCCAATTTCTAGCTTGCTGTGTGACCATAAAGCCATTCCTTGCCCTCTCTGACCCTTTCCCACCACCTCCAGATTTTTGCTTCCAGCTTTGGCCCCAGCTGGGGCTCCCTAGAGTCTCGCTGAGGGAGAACCAGGGAGGCAGGTGACAGGCTGAGGGACCCAGCAGTGGGCAGAGGCTCACTTGTGCCCATGGCCCCTTCCCCAGCCACAAGGCTGTGCAGGATCCTTGCAGGCATGAGAGGGGCTGACTGCTGTCGCTTAGCAACCGGGCCAGCTCCTAGGAAACCGAAGAAGGCTTTGGATGCTGAGCAGGGGTGGGAAGGGATCAGGAGGAAGAAGGAAGCAGCCCCTGGTGTGGGGGTGGGGTGGTGGTGTGTTCCTGGGTTTGGGGAACGTCAAGAAGGAGGGATGGAGAAGCTGCCTGGAGTAAGACTTTTGGGTTGTCATGGCAACCAACGGCAAGGAGTCCCTGCCTTCTCTTGGGTCCTAGACAAGGTGTGGGCATGGGTGTTTGTTGAATGAATAAACGAACCTATCATCTACCACCTGCCAGGTGCTATGCTAGTCCCTTTACACACATCATCCCATCTAACTCTTGGCCCTATGAGGTTGGTCTGTTATTACTCCCATTTTCCAGGTGAGGAAATGAAGACTTAGAGAGGGGAAGTGACTTTCCCCAGTGTCTCCTAGCCAATGAGCACAGAGCCAGGCTTTGAACCTTTGCATCAACTTTCCCATCTGGGGCCGCCAGAGAATCTGAGGCTCTCTTCCCCTTCCCCGCTGCACTTCTACTTGCTGGGCTTTATGATGTAGGATATGACCTTTTGGTGCCTCAGTTTCCTCATCTGAAAAATAAGGATATACAAGTGCCTCCTCATAGAGTGGTGACAGGAAGATACTGGGTCTGGACGGGCATGGTTAGGGGTGTCCCCAGCTGGACCGACCCCTACAATGGAACAGTTAATTGCCTTGGAAACCAGCGACATTGGAATGATATACTCTTAACAGCCTTTCCAAGGCCCAACTCGGGTGCCGTGTTCCCTCACTCCTCCCCCATCTGTTCCCAGGGACCTGGCTCCCAGAGACATCTCTGGCACATCTGACCCATTTGCACGTGTGTTTTGGGGCAGCCAGAGCTTGGAGACCTCAGTGAGTGATGGGGAATGAAACCAGGAAGGAGTGGGGCATTTGGTGGTGGGGCAGGGGTCCCCATCAGCTCTCCCACTCACAGACCACTTCCCTCGCCCACAGACCATCAAGAAGACTCGCTTCCCACACTGGGATGAAGTGCTGGAGCTGCGGGAGATGCCAGGTGCCCCATCCCCACTGCGGGTGGAGCTCTGGGACTGGGACATGGTGGGCAAGAATGACTTCTTGGGCATGGTGAGCCTCACTCCCTGCAACACCCTCCATGGCTCCCCAGTGCCTCCATGGGGGAAGGAAGATAAGATGGGCTGAGCCTCCTGGCTCTCAGAAGGGTGGATGTGCAGCTGCCTCATCAAGTTCCCCTGGTTAGGCAGGAGTGATGCAGTTACATTGCTCTGTTTTACAGGTGAGGAAATCGAGGCTGTCAAAGGTAGAGGAACCTACCCAAGATCACAGGGTGGGCCCAGATTCTCATTCTGGGATGAGAGCATGACAGATGACTGTGTGCTGGCCCTGTGCGGAGTGTCCCTCCCACAGAGCCTCATTACTTAACTTTCATGGCCACCCTATGAAGCTGGGACTGTTGCTATCCCCATTTTACAGATGGGGACATTGAGGCTCAGAGAGGCTGAGTGGCCTTTTCAAGGTCATATGGCTAAGAAAGGGCAGAGCAAGGATTTGAGTTCAGATCTTTTTGACTCCAGACCTACGCCCTTAACTCCTACGCCTAGAAGTCCTGGGCTCAGGTTCTTTCTCTTGGTTTCCCTGTCTTTGGAAATAGCCTGGCAGCTCCTCAAATAGTTAAAGATAGAGTTACTCTATGACCTAGCAATTCTACTCTTAGGTACGTACCCCAAATAAATGAAAACTTATGTTCACTAACATTACTGTTCATAGCAGCATTAGTCATAACAGCCCAAAATGGAAAAAACTCAAGTGTCCATTATAGATGAACAAAATGTGGTCTATCGATACAACGGAATATTATTCAGTCATAAAAAGGAATGAAGTATAGTAAGTCCTCATTTAATGTCATCCATAGGTTTTTTTTTTGCTGTAGACAGAGTCTCGCTCTATTGCCCAGGCTGGAGTGCAATGATGTGGTCTCAGCTCACTGCAACCTCCGCCTCCTGGGTTCATGCCATTCTCCTGCCTCAGCCTCCCAAGTAGCTGGGACTATAGGTGCCCGCCACCATGCCCGGCTAATTTTTTGTATTTTTAGTAGAGACGAGGTTTCACCGTATTAGTCAAGATGGTCTCGATCTCCTGACCTCGTGATCCACCCACCTCGGCCTCCCAAAGTGCTGGGATTACAGGGGTGAGCCACCATGCCCCGTCCATAGGTTCTTGGACACTACAGCCTTAAGCAAAATGACATACTGTATGCTGTAGGAATTTAACTCTTATTTATTTACTTACTTACTTACTTACTTACTTACTTACTTACTTATTTATTTATTTAGAAGGAATCTCCCTCTATTGCCCAGGCTGGAGTGCAGTGGCATGAACTCAGCTCACTGCAACCTCCACCTCCTGGGTCCAAGCAATTATTTTGCCTCAGCCTCCCAAGTAGCTGGGATTACAGTTGCACACCACCACATCTGAGTAATTTTTGTATTTTTAATGGAGACGGGGTTTTCCCATGTTTGTCAGGCTGGTCTTGAACTCCTGACCTTAAGTGATCTGCCCACCTCATCCTCCCAAAGTGCTGGGATTACAGGCATGAGCCACTCACCCAGCCTTAATTCTTGTTTATAGTAATTAGCTCATGGTACATTTGATTTCCTTATATGTTATGAGTCAGGACTTACCGTACTGGCACATGGATGAACCATTACACTAAGTGGAAAAAGCCAGCCCCCGCAAAACACATATGATTCCATTTATATGAAATATCTACAATAGGCAAATCTACAGACACAGAAAGTAGATTAGTGGTTGCCAGGGGCTGGGGGGCACGAAGTGACTGGTAATGAGTACGGGCTCTTTAGGGCTCATAAACAATGTTCTGGAATCAGCAGCACAACTAATTGTGGTAACTCTGTAAATATACTAAAAATCATTGAATTGTACACTTTTAAAAGGTGAATTGTTTGGGATGTGAATTATATCACTATAAAGTTATTTAAAAAGAGAGAGAGGGTGGGGTTTGAGTGCCTCCAGGGCTGTCCTTATGCCTTTTGATAGATGAAATTTATGTGCCTAAACAGAGCTGAAAATACACTCAGTCCAGATATGCTATCTCTAGCAGCTGTGTGACCTTGGGCAAATCACTCCATGTCTCTGAGCCTCAGTTTCCTCAACTGTAAATTAAGTGTCCCTAGGAGGCCCTCGGAAGCCCTCAGTGTCCTGGCAGGAGCTGATAATTTGGGACTTGTAGGAGAGAAGGAGGGGGCCCCTGGCAGGCCATTCTGCTTCTCTGTGGGTGGGCAGTCTGTTCTTCCAGGGCTAGGTGAGACCTGAGCCGGGCAGGGCAGGCCATGACCTGGCTGAGGGTCTGTGTGTCTCTCCCAAAAGGTGGAGTTCTCTCCGAAGACCCTCCAGCAGAAGCCACCCAACGGCTGGTTCCGCCTCCTGCCCTTTCCCCGAGCCGAGGAGGATTCTGGGTAAATGTGGGTGCAGAGGGAGGCGGCCAGGCTGGAGCCATGTCGGGCAGCATCCATAGCTTGTGGGCAGAGCACATGCCAGCCCATGCATTATCGCTATGCCACTTCATTCATGCATTCATCCATTTAACAACTGTCTATGGAATGTCTCTCAAGGTGTTTACATGAGTCCACAGGAGTTCACTTTACACCCATTCACCTGTTCATGTGCAAACACGTTGGCTCACACTTGATATATATTCAGAACTTTGGGTCCTTCCACACCTGTCCATACCGTTCATTCTTGAACACACTTATTTATACCATCTCCACTTGCCTGTCCTGTCTATACCCATCAATATCAGTTCACACCTGTTTATACTGGCCTCACCTATTCACACCTGTCCACGCTTGTTCACACTGTTGACACTCATCTTCACTTGTCCACACATCCTTTACATATTTGTGCACACCGGCCGCATCTATCCACTCTGGCCACACCTGTTTACGTTGTTTGTATACATTCCTATTTATGCCTGTTCACGCCTGCCTACCCCTGTTCACACCTGTCCACACTTGTCTATACCTACCTACACCTGTCTTGTTTTGCAAACTCCCGCCCTCCTCCCATATGTTCCCATTGGCCTCTCTTGGCTCTCCACACCTGCCCATGCGCTCTCCCATAAGAGCATCTTTCATTTTCTTATCTTTCTTTCTTTTTTATTTTTTTAGACAGAGTATCGCTCTGTCCTGCAGGCTGGTGGAGTGCAGCGGCACGATCTCAACCACTGCCTGCCAGGTTCAAGCGATTCTCCTGCCTCAGCCTCCTTAGTAGCTGGGACTACAGGTGTGTGTCACCACACCCGGCTAATTTTTGTATTTTTGGTAGAGATAGGGTTTCACCATGTTGGAGAGGCTGGTCACAAACTCCTGACCTCAAGTGATCTGCCCACCTCAGCCTCCCAAAATGTTGGGATTACAGGCGTGAGCCATCGCATTCGGCCAGACCTTTCATTTTCTTATGATCTGATCCTGGACAGGGGAAACCTGGGTGCCCTGCGAGTGAAGGTACGCCTGATCGAGGACCGCGTCCTGCCCTCCCAGTACTACCAGCCTCTCGTGGAGCTGCTCATGGAGTCTGTGCTGGGGCCAGCAGAGGTGGGTGTGTAGCAATGCAATGCTACCAGGGGAGTGCCGGGGGGTCTGGATCCTGGCCTCCCCCTGCCTCACGGAGCCCTATTTAGGCTCATCTGCTTTGGGGTCCCAGGGGCCGAGGTCACTTTTGTCTTCCACCCCGACCCAGGAGGACACTGCTAGCCCCCTGGCCTTGCTGGAAGAGCTGACCTTGGGGGACTGCCGCCAGGACCTTGCCACCAAGCTGGTGAAACTCTTTCTTGGTTGGGGACTGGCTGGACGCTTTCTGGACTATCTTACCCGGCGTGAGGTGGCTCGGACCAGTGAGTTGCCTGCACAACCCCTGACATCACCGCCCTCAATGGTGGGCTTGCAGGAGGGTCCCTGGGGAGAAAAGGGGAGGCATCAGGCAGAGGGAAAGGGCTCCTTTTTCTGTGGGTCCCTGTGCTGTGCACCCTAGACAGTTGGGAGCCCAATTGCGGCTCAGGCCCTGGTTTTGCTACTTGTGAGCTGTGTGACCTCAGGCAGTTCTCTTAACCACTCTGAGCCTCTGTACTGTGAATGGGGTTGATGTTTTGGGTCTTCCTGATTTTGGGGGCTGGAAGAATCATGACCCCCACCTTGGGTGAGTGGGGTGAGCTAGGTCTAGCTCCCTAAATCCCAGCAAACACTTCCTCCTGTCCTCCCAGTGGACCCCAACACCCTCTTCCGTTCTAACTCCCTGGCATCCAAGTCGATGGAACAGTTTATGAAGGTGAGTAGGTGAAGGCCTGGGGGACCGGGCGCAGCTTCCTCGGGAACCTCCTTCCCAGTGCCTACCTGGCTCCCTCACTTGGCTGGCTTCAGAGGCTGAGCAGCTGAGCTGCAGTGCTGGTGGCTGGTGCCCGGCCTCGCCCTGAGTTGCACCCGGGTGTGTCCCCCACCCCAGCCCTGGCCTCTCTCTGAACCTTTTCCTGCATGGTTCCCCCTGCGCCCAGCTCATGGGCACGCCCTGGCCTCGCCCTCAGCCCCACCCCGTGTGGTGCCCCCTGCCCCCAGCTCGTGGGCATGCCCTACCTGCAAGAGGTCCTAAAGCCCGTGATTAGCCGCGTCTTTGAGGAGAAGAAGTACATGGAGCTGGATCCCTGCAAGATGGACCTGGGCCGCACCCGGTGAGCAAAGCCCGAGGACTCTGACCCTCCGACGGCCCCCTTTGGCTACCTGGAGCCTTGTCTGGGGGCTGGGTTCATGCTGACTGCCACTCACCCTGGGGCTACGACTGCTCAGGAGCTCGGTGGCTGAGCTCAAAGCCTTACACACACGACCACAGGTCTTCAGGCTGTGTAGTATAGGGGTTATGGTCAGGACTCTGATGCTAAGCTCCCTAGGTTCAAATGTTAGCTCTGCCACTATTGGTGGACAAAGTTGCCAAAACTTCTGTTCCTTAGTGGTTAAGTTGTTTTCTTTCTTTTTTTTTTTTTTTCAAGACAGGGTTTTACTCTGTCACCCAGGCTGGGGTGCAGTGGTGTGACCACGGCTCACTGCAATGTCGACTTCCCAGGCTCAGGTAATTCTTGCACCTCAGCCTCCAGAGTAGCTGGGACTATAGGCACACACCACCACCCCCAGCTAAGTTTTTGCATTTTTAGCAGAGACAGGGTTTTGCCACATTGCCCAGGCTGGTCTCAAACTCCTGGGCTCAAGCAATCCTCCTGCCTTGGTCTCCCGAAGTGCTGGGATTACAGGCGTGAACCACCGCGCCTGGCATAATCAGATTTTTTTAAGATTAAAAAACCCAAAATATTGATCCTATGTTCTTCTACTTAATGCACACACTACTTCTAAAATGTCCTTTATTCAGCTGGTGAGAATATTGTCACCTGAGAGATGGAGCTCATGACCTCTACTCTGTTAATTGAGTCATGCATGTACTCCACAAGCATTAGTGATCTTTATTACTGTGGTGCTAGGGGTCCCCGACATTAGTGATATTTACTGCTGTACTGCTAGGGATCCCCAACATTTGCGATATTTACTGCTGTGCTGCTGGGGGTCCCCGACATTAGTGATCTTTATTATTGTGGTGTTGGCGGTCCCTGAGTGGGCCTGCCTGCAAGGGAGATCGTGGAGTGCTCAATGAGATTGGGAGGAAGCAGAGCAGTGGCTAGGGGGTCATTCCACCCCTCCATGGGCTCCTCCTCCTTTCTCTCCAGAACCTTCTCCTGTCTAGCCCACAAGCCTGGGGCTGTGGAAAATGGTTGCTGGGATATCCATTGGGGACTGTGGCAGAGACAGGAGAGGATCTTTCCTTGTGCTGTCCACACCTTCTGACTACCTTAGATGCAGGCATCACGACCCCTCTTACTGATGATGCAACTGAGCCTCAGAGAGGGAAGGTCATTTGCCTAAGGTCACACAGCCAAGAAGTTACAAAGTAGGGATTTGATCCCAGGCCCTGAGCAGAAGGGCACAGTCCACCTGTGAGACTCCAAGTCGAGGGCATTTCCTAGCACACTTGATAACGATGGAGGAAACTCAGTGGGCACCCATGGGGACAGGGGTATCTGGGGACCTGGGCAGGGCAGGGTGGCAGGCAGGCTGTGGAGCTGGCAGTCCTGAGTTCTATTCTCAGCTGTACCATCTCCCCAGTAACCTCTCTGAGCTTCAGTTTTCTTGTCTGTTAAGTGGCAACAAGTAGCCTTACTTGTTGCTGTTAGGATTAAAAGAGACTGTGCCAGAGACGAGTCCAGGGCTCAGCACGTTAGGTCCAGGACACAGTGGAGCTGAGAACCCCCAGCTCTCAGTCTGGGTGTAGGCAAGACACACCCTCAATCTGTAAAGAAAGACAGGAACACAATAATTGCAGATGGAAAAATGCTGTTCTATCATCCACAAAACAAAACAGTGATTGAGTGCCAGGCTCTGGGCTGAACACTGAGGATACACTGGGGAACAAACAGTCCCAAGTCCCTATTCTGGGGGGAGACAGATAATGAGCAACTGGAAGAAGAAGGTTTATTTATTTATTTATTTATTTATTTATTTGTTTATTGAGATGGAGTCTCGCTCTGTCACCCAAGCTGGAGTGCTGTGGCACGATCGCGAATCACTGCAACCTCTATTTCCAAGGTTGAAGTGATTCTCCCACCTCAGCCTCCCGGGCAGCTGAGATTATAGGCGTGCACCACCACACTGGGCTAATTTTTGTATTTTTTGGTGGAGATGGAGTTTCACCATGTTGGCCAGGCTGGTCTTGAACTCCTGGTCTCAAGTGACCTGCCTCCTTGGCCTCCCGGAGTGCTGGGATTACAGGCATGAGCCACTGTGCCTGGTCGGAAAAAAGTTATTGAATGGGACCAGGGAATGGAAAAAACGAGGGAGGCGAAAGGCCTGCAATATTCCAGAGGGCGAGGACAGGGGCAGCCTCACAGGGGAGGGGACATCTAAGCAAAGACTTGCAGGCGGTGAGGAAGGGAGTCTTGCGGAGATTTAACATTTAACGGGAGAGTGTTCTGGGGGAGGGAGATGAGCCAGTGCAAAGGCTGCAAGATGGGAATGAGCTCATCGTGTTTAAGCAACAGCAAGAAGCCCGGTGGGAAGGGGCAGGAAGGAGGCTGCGGAGGTCGGGGGAAGATGGGTCCCCTCTGAGCTCAGCGGGGCCGGTGGAGGGTTTGGGGCAGGCAGATGCTGTGTCCGGAGTCTGAGCTGCTCCGCCGGCCCCTCCAGGAGGATCTCCTTCAAAGGTGCGCCCTCGGAGGAGCAGATGCGGGAGACCAGCCTGGGGCTGCTGACGGGCTACCTGGGGTCCATCGTGGACGCCATCGTGGGCTCCGTGGGGCGCTGCCCGCCCGCTATGCGCCTCGCCTTCAAGCAGCTGCACCGGCGAGTGGAGGAACGCTTCCCCCAGCCAGAGCACCAGGTGCGCCGGGATGGGAGGCCCAGCCTGGGGACGGGCTGGAGCTTGTCGGGGTCACTCAGAGGAGTCAGGACAGAGCTGGGACCAGAACCCAGGCTGCCTGGGGATAGCGTTCCTGGCAGGGTCCGGGTCCCAAGAATGATAATAATAATAAAAATTGGCCGGGTGCAGTGGCTCACGCCTGTAATCCCAGCACTTTGGGAGGCTGAGGAGGGTAGATCACTTGAAGTCAGGAGTTTGAGACCAGCCTGGCCAACATGGTGAAACCCTGTCTCTACTAAAAATACAAAAATTAGCTGGGCATGGTGGCTCACACCTGTAATCCTAGCTACTCCGGAGGCTGAGCCAGGAGAATCGCTTGAAGCCAGGAGACAGAGGTTGCAGTGAACGGAGATTGCACCATTATACTCCAGACTGGATGATAGAGATAGATTCTGTCTCAAAATAAATAAATAAATAAAACAAATAATAATAAATATAATAATAGCAGCTAATACTCTATAGCCTGGTAGCCTGACCATGGGCCAGATCTTGTTTTAGGTGATTTATGTATTTATTACCCTATCTAATCATCACATGCAGCATGTGAGGCGGATACCAGGATTATTCCCATTTCACAGAGGAGGAAACTGAGGCCCAGAGAGCTTAAGTCACACAGGTAGAAAGGGGTGATATTGGGACTGGCACTCACCCAGGCAGGTTGGCTCCTGAGTCTGTGCTCATAACCAGCAAATAATAGAGTCTGGCACAAAGTAAGTGCTTCTTAAAATTCCAGATGTAAGACAGAGAGAGGAAGTAAGAGAGAAGAATGCAGATCTGGCATACAGTAAGTGCTCAGAAACACCCAGAATAAAGTCTAAAAATAAATCTCTGCAGGTGTAGTGCTATACTAACATGGATAGAAAAGTTGAAAACTCAGATGCTGTGAGTTTCAGGCAGGTGAGGCACAAGAACAAAGTAGGTGGCGCGTGGGGTGGTAGGGAGTCATACAGACTGTGACCAACTGGAGCCCCTAGAGCTTTTCTAAAGGGGGCAGCTCCAGGGGATCACTGCTGAATAGAAATGGAAACCCAGTACTGCCAGATCTTTAGAGATTCTGGATTTTTTTTTTTTTTTTGAGAAGGAGTCTCGCTCTGTCCCCCTGGCTGGAGGGCAGTGGCGCGATCTCGGTTCACTGCAAGCTCCGCCTCCCAGGTTCCCGCCATTCTCCTGCCTCAGCCTCCCGGGTAGCTGGGACTACAGACGCCCGCCATGGCGCCCGGCTAATTTTTTGTATTTTTAGTAGAGATGGGGTTTCACCGTGGTCTCGATCTCCTGACCTTGTGATCCGCCCGCCTCGGCCTCCCAAAGTGCTGGGATTACAGGCGTGAGCCACTGCACCCAGCCCAGATTCTGGATTTTATGTGAGGTCTGTAATTTATGTATGTATGTATGTATTTCTTACTAACTTTTGAGACAGGGTCTTGCTCTGTTGCCCAGGCTGGAGTGCAGTGGCATGATCATAGCTCACTGCAGCCTCTATCTCCCAGGCTTGAGTGATCTTCCCACCTCAGCCTCCTGAGTTGCTGGGACTAGAGGGATACACAACCACACCCAGCTAATTATTTATTTTTGTAGAGACAGGGTCTCACTGTGTTGCCCAGGAGGATCTCAAACTCCTGGCCTCAACCAATCCCCATGCTTCAGCCTCCCAAAGTGCTGGGACTACAGGCATGAACCACTGTGCCCGGCCTGGAGTCTTATTTTTAAAATGTCAGCATGAATTTACCTGAAAACCAAACACACAAAAGAATTTTGGGTCAAGCATTACAAAACATTTGTGGTTGGACTGGTCAGTTTGCGACCCCCTGGTTGAATGCTCAGCACACCTCCCGAGGTGGCTGTCATTGTCCTCACTTGCAGATAACATCAGCTGAGATGAACTCTTATGTAGTGCTGATGTATCAGACCCAGGGTTCACTTTGCAGAAAGATCTGAGACCTGTTACATGTTGGCAGTGTCGTAACCCACTTCCTAGAGCCTCATTTGAGAGCTTTTGATTTATGCCACATCTCTCTCCACTTACTGTTTACAGATGGGGAAACTGAGGAACAGAGAGGTAAAACACCTTGGCCAAGGGTTTTCTAGACTCCCAGCTGGGGTCTCTCCCCTCGCCCCGGTTGAGGAGTAAGCTCTGGGCTTTGACACTGAGGTGTAGCTTGGCTTATGCCTCACCTTGCTGGGCTCTCACCTGGGCTGCCAGCAGAGGTGTTAAGTGGGGCACAGCTGTGGCAGGGAACAGGGAAGAAAGGGAGGAGGCCAGCTCCCCAGACAGCCTAGATCTTGTGTGGTGAGTCAGTATCAGTGACACCCAAGTGTCCTCTAGTTCTCAGCCTCCAAGGTGGGCCTGGAGTAGGGACTTTCTCAGGCCCGGGGAACCCAGGGAAGCCCCTTTCTCTGCTGCACTGACACCGGTTCTTTGCCCTCAGAAAGGAGGGAACAAATGAGCTGATGGGAAGACTAAAATGACCCTGCACTACAGATGGCGGTGGGGTCGTGGTGGCCTTGGGGACAGTTCAGGGCTCCAGATGGAGGAGAATGTGCTCCCTCTGGGCAGTTCCAGGTACCCAGCTCCTGCAGGGCTCACTGTCAAGGCCAAGATGCCCCAGGAAGGTGGCGCAAGTCCCGGGGAGGGCATTGTTTCCTGTGTGACTACAACCTCTAAATAAACATAGGCGCAGACTCTCAGGCTAAATATAGCCGGGCAAGTGTGAGAGGTGGGTGGGGAGCTGGTCTGGGGGGAGCAAGATGCACCCAGGATGGAGGGGCACCCTTCCCTGAGTCACCTCTGCTGATGCTGGAGAACCAGCCTTAACTTTAGATGGGCCAGGCCCCGGATTCACATGGAGGGGAACCATACTCTAGTTTGTAGAGGGCAGAGGTTGGAGGTGGGGAGGTGCACACAGGATGGACTCTGGAGCCCATTAGACTGGGTTCACTACTGAGCCTCAGTTTCCTCATCTAAAAAAAATGGGATAATAGCACTTATCTACCCACACGGGGTTGAGGACTAAATGTGATAATTCAGGCTTGGTTTCTAATACTTGGTGAGGGCTCCTTGGTAGCTGGTGTTGAATGGTAAGAGAGTGTGGTGAAGAACAGAGAGTTCAAATCCTTGGCTGGATGAGGTGGCTCATGCCTGTAATCCTAGGACTTTGGGAGGCTGAGGTGGGTGGATCACCTGAGGTTAGGAGTTCAAGACCAGCCTGGCCAACATGGTAAAACTCCATCTCTACTAAACAAACAAACAAACAAACAAACAAAACCACAAAAAAACAAAAACTGGCCAGATGCGGTGGCATACGCCTTTAATCCCAGCTACTCAGGAGGCTGAGGCACAAGAATCACTTGAACCTGGGAGGTGGAGGTTGCAGTAAGCAGAGATCGTGCCACTGCACTCCAGTCTGAGCAACAGAGCAAGACTCTGCTTCCAAAAAAAAAAAAAAAAAAAAAAAAAAAAAATTCAAATCCTGCCTGAGTCCAACTCCTGGCTCTGCCACTTATAGCCGTGTAGCCTTAGGTGAGGGACCTTCCCTCTCTGGGCCTCGGTTGCCTCTGCTGTAAAATGGAGATATAATCCTTCCTGGGGTGAGTATTAAATAAGCGAATGTATAGAGAGGTATCTGTCCTGCTGCTGTTATTACCATAAATCACAGATCTGGGTTTGAATCCCGACTTTGTCATTCATTAGCTGTGTGAGCCTGGGCAAATCGCTTGATGTCTCTGAGCTTCTGCTTCCTCATCTGTAAAATGGGAATCATGATGGTGCCTCCCTCTTAGGGCTGTGCTCTTGGCATAGTGCTTGGCACAAAGCCAACTCTGAGGACATCTGGCCAAATCTGTTTTGTAGGATTGGTTTTGTTACTTC
This sequence comes from Piliocolobus tephrosceles, assembly GCF_002776525.5. Taxonomy (NCBI): domain Eukaryota; kingdom Metazoa; phylum Chordata; class Mammalia; order Primates; family Cercopithecidae; genus Piliocolobus; species Piliocolobus tephrosceles. The sequence continues at coordinate 110,744,915 of NC_045443.1, read as the reverse complement.
ATTTTTCAGGTGGGAAAACTGAGGCCCAGAGAGGAAAAACTTTCTCGGTCTGCCATTGTGGCTTCCTGGTCAATTCCCCATCCCACTTCTCTTTGCACCACGAATTTCTAGTCCTTACTGCCTCGGTTTACCCAGCTGGGAAATGGGTTTGGGGGGCTCCTCTTATCTGCTGCTCCTCCCAGCAGGATGTGAAGTACCTCGCCATCAGCGGATTTCTCTTCTTGCGATTCTTCGCGCCCGCCATCCTTACCCCAAAGCTGTTTGACCTGCGGGACCAACATGCGGACCCCCAGACCAGCCGCTCACTGCTGTTGCTTGCCAAGGTGCCAGCCGTGGGGTTCCCCCATCCTGGGTGCTCTTAGCCAGGGAAAAAAGCATGGTAGGAGCAGAGCTGGGAGGCCAGACCCGCAGAAGACCCAAAGAACACCCAAAGAAAGCCAAGTCTGAAACACCACCATTAGCAATCCATCCCAAGGGTGAAGGCAGTCATTATGCACTCCAATTTCCCCTTTGGAAGTGAAAACCCAACCCTTACAGAAAGAAAGTGGAAAGCAGGCTAGCAGTCATTCACACCTTAGTATGAATTAGATCATCCTTTGCAAAGGGCAACAACTTGAGATTCTGCATGAGAGTATGCAAGGTAGAATTGAGCAGTCCTGGCTGGGGGAGGGTCTGGGCTTTGGAGGGAACAGAATAAGGTCACTGGGGGGTGCAGATTCCAAAAAGAGGAAGGGGAAACAGATATCACCCAAGGAAGGCGTTGAGTCTTCTTATTGATTTATTTTTTTCTTTGAGACAAGTCTCACTGTGTCACCCAGGCTGGAGTACAGTGGCACGATCTTGGCTCACTGCAACCTCTGCCTCCTGAGTTCAAGTGATCCTCCCACCTCAGCTTCTGGAGTAGCTGAATTTACAAGTGTGAGCCACCGTGACTGGCTAATTTTTGCATTTTTAGTAGAGACGGGGTATCATCACGTTGGCCAGGCTGGTCTTGAACTCCAGACCTCAAGTGGTCCGCTTACTTTAGCTCCCAAAGTGCTGGGATTACAGGCGTGAGCCACTGTGCCTGACAATAAGAGTCTTCTTTTATTGAGCACTGATTTGGGAGCCAGCAGTCCACAGAGGGCCTTCCCCTCTGCTGTGACCTTGGCCCCAGCATCCCTCGTTTCTTTGCTCCAGGCTGTGCAGAGCATCGGAAACCTGGGCCAGCAGCTGGGCCAGGGCAAGGAACTGTGGATGGCCCCCCTGCACCCCTTCCTGCTGCAGAGCGTCTCACGTGTGAGAGACTTCCTGGACCGGCTGGTGGATGTGGATGGGGATGAAGGTGGATCCTGTGGTCCTGCCACATCTGGCTTCTCAACCCAATTGGGACACCACTCAGGGACTTCCCCTTTCCCCCGCCAGCTCCTTAGCTCTGAGAGTGTGAATCTGTGGGTCAGTCAAGTCAACTAACATTTCCTGACACTTACTGTGCTAGGCCCCAGAGATGAACAGAGCTCAGGTGCTGTCCTCCAGGCCATCCTAGCCAACGTGGGATGTGGCTGTGGGCAGGATCGTGGCATGGTGTGCATGCAATTGACATCTATTAAGCGCTTACTAAATAATAGGCACAGTTCTAGGTGCTGGGGATGCAGCAGTGAACAAGACAGAGAAAATCTGATCTCACAGAGGTTTTATTTTGTTGGGGACCACAGGCCATTAGCAAGATAAATAAGCAAGTTATGTGGTATGTTAGAGAGCTGTAAAAGCTAAGGGGGAAAAATAGAGGAGGAAAGAACAGAGATCTGAAAGGGAACAGGTAGAGAGCCGTGAGAATCCCAGGGAAGAGTGCCAGGCAGGGCACAGCATGTGCAAGGGCCCTGAGGTGGGACAGAGAGTGGCACTGAGGACACCCGTGAAGAAGAGTGAAGTGGGGGCAGTGGGGAGGCAAAGAGGCAAGGCCAGAGAGGTGGGGGGCCAGATCATGTGGGGCCTCATAGGCCTTGGGAAGAATTTTAGCTTTGACTTGGAGTGAAACAGAATCACAGGATGATTTGTAGCAGAAAAGTTGTGGTTGAATCCATACCATAATGTGGGGCTCAGGTCATAACCTAGTTGGATCCCAGTCCCGTTGGAGCAACCTGTCAGAAGGTAGAGCCTGGTTGTAGCATGGTGGGGTCCCTGTGCTGCTGGGGTGGGGTAGCGGGGCTGTGTCCTGGCTCCTTGAGCATGGTTAGATGCAGGACATTGCCTGGGTGGGACCCCATAGGGTGTGGCTACCCCTGCTGGCTGCCTGCACACTGTCTGCAGATTTCTCTGGTTGGAGAGAGGTCTTTAAGGGCTACTTTGCCCGCCCCCTCCTCCTGGCCTCCATGATTGCATTCCCTATTGAGGCAGTGGAGTCTGAAGTCATTGTGCTCATCCTCCCACCTCTAGGGGAACAGAGAACCGTGCCCGTCCACTGAGGTCCTCCCTGGGCATGCTAGTGGAGTAAGGTAAGCCTGGATAGGGAGGGCTCACTGTCTACCACCTCTCTTCTCCCATTTCCCAGAAGCTGGTATCCCAGCCCGGGCCCTGTTCCCGCCCTCAGCCATCGTTCGAGAAGGCTATCTGCTGAAGCGCAAGGAGGAGCCCGCCGGCCTGGCCACGCGTTTTGCCTTCAAGAAGCGCTACGTCTGGCTCAGCGGGGAGACCCTCTCCTTCTCCAAGAGCCCTGAGTGCCAGGTGGGGTTCCCGTCCACAATGGAGGGCTTTCCAGGGGTGGCCTTTTTCAGGATGCTGCCTCTTTGTACACAGGGGGAAACTGAGGCCCACAGTGGGGCAAGGCCCCAAGGTGCCATAACAACTTAACAATGACAAACTCTCAGGACAGGCTCTGCTCACAAGTTCAGGCCAATGTGGGCACAGGACACGGACAGGCACCATCACACATGCTTCAGAATGTGCACATGCGGTGGCGGGGATATGCCTCCCAGACGTGGAGGCACACAGGACAGGGCCGATGCTGAACCGCTCTCCAATGCTGCCACCCGGATCCAGGGCACATGCTAGACAGACTCATAACATTGAATGTGTTCACTAGGAACATGTGCAGATGTTCAGGCACATTCATCCAAGCATTCATTCACTCGTTCACTCATTCAGCAAACATTATTGGGCCTATTATGTGTCAGTGTCCTAAGCACTAGAGATACAGGAGTGAACAAGACAGGTGAAAATCTTGCCCTTGTGGGGCTGGCGTTGGTGACTAGAATGCCCCGAGACACGTGCTGGAGTCTTCCGAATGGGGAGCTGTGTGCACACCAGTAGATGATGACAGCTAATGCTGGGAAGGGAGTCCGCGCTTACTGTTTCTATTTTATCAGGAGAACAGAGATTCTAGTGGTCATTTCTCTGGGTTCCAATTTTGGGTCCAACCGATGAGTGACCTTGGAAGGGTCATCTATCTTCTTGCACCTCAGTTTTCTCATCTGTAGGTTAGAGAGAATAACAGAACCAACCCCAGAAGTTTGTTGTGATAATTAAATCAGTTGATCAATGTAAAGTCCCAAGCACCATAGAAGTGGTAGCTATTATTAACAAGGAAACGGATTCCCAGAGAAGTTGTCACTTAGACAGGTGGCTGGGCACGGTGGCTCACGCCTGTAATCCCAGCACTTTGGGAGGCCGAGGTGGGCGGATCACTTGAGGCCAGGGGTTCAAGACCAGCCTGGCCAACATGGTGAAACCCCATCTCTACTAAAAATACAAAAAAATTAGCCTGGCGTGGTGGTGCACACCTGTAATCCCAGCCACTTGGGAGGCTGAGGCAGGAGAATCGCTTGAATCTGGGAGGCAGAGGTAGCAGTGAGCCCAGATTGTGCCACTGCATTCCAGCCTGAGGGGTAGAGTGAGACTCTGTTTAAAAAAAAAAAAAAAAAAAAAAAGGATAGAGCAGGACTCACCCAACAGCTCACATGGATGGATGGACGAGCACACAGAGCACAGACTTACAGGGTTGAATGTCCCGCCTCTGGGAACTGACTCCACCTGCCGCACACAACCAGACGGAAGCTGTCCCCACCCCAGCCCTAGCCCCCAGCCCATCCTGTAGCAACAATCCTCTTCCCCAGACGCGCCACTCCATCCCCGTGTCGCACATCCGCGCCGTGGAGCGCGTAGACGAGGGCGCCTTCCAACTGCCCCACGTGATGCAGGTGGTGACGCAGGACGGCGCGGGGGCGCTGCACACCACCTACCTCCAGTGCAAGGTGAGACCCCGCCGCGATGGGGAGCGGTGGGGGTGGGGCGTCCCTCGGTTCCCACCCGCCCCCTGATCGCCTCCCACCCGTTGCAGAATGTGAACGAGCTCAACCAGTGGCTCTCGGCCTTGCGCAAGGCCAGCGCCCCCAACCCGGACAAGCTGGCCGCCTGCCACCCCGGTGCCTTCCGCAGCGCGCGCTGGACCTGCTGCCTCCAGGCTGAGCGCTCAGGTGAGGGGGCAGCGCGGACTGCAGGCTCTGCCGGCCTTACCCGTCAATCAGTGGGTGTCCCACTTCCGCCTGGGCTGGCTGTGCAACCTTGGGCAAGTTACTCAACCTCTCTATGCCTCAGTCTCCTCAACTGTGAAATGAGGTTGATAACAGTGCCTTTCTCATGGAGTTGTGATAATTAAATGACTTGATTTACACAAAGAGCATAGGACGCTGCTTGGTGCATGCGACGTGTTATTTCTACTCACTAGGTGCCAGCATCCTGTGGCGCCTAAACATCATGAGCTTGTTCTCAAGGAAGATGAGTGCATAACCCAAATTTTTTTTTCTTTTTTTTTTGAGACAGAGTCTCACTGTGTTGCAAAGGCTGGAGTGCACAATCTCAGCTCACTGCAACCTCTGCCTCCCGGGTTCAAGTGATTCTCCTGCCTCAGCCTCCTGAGTAGCTGGGATTGTAGGTGTGTGCCACTGCACCCAGCTAATTTTGTATTTTTAGTAGGGACGGGGTTTCACCATGTTGGCCAGGCTGGTCTCGATCTCTTGATCTCAGGTGATAAGCCCGCCTCAGCCTCCCAAAGTGTTGGGGTTACAGGTGTGAGCCACCGCGACGGGCCTTTTGTTAATACAATGTTATTAAGTGCCAACATGAGGCTTTTGAGATTCCAGTGGGTGCCTCTGACCCAGCCTCAGGACGGGGACTCAAGGAGGGCTTCCTGGAGGAAGTGTTGCTTAAATGCAACCTGAGTAGAGCAGAAGTTAAGCAGCGACGTTGGAGACAGAGCTGGGAGCTGGGGCTAAGGAAGTGTTGCAGGTGTCATGAGCAAAGGCCTGGAGGTTGGGACAAGGTAGGCTGACGGTTGGAAAAAGGTCTTTGTGACTGGAGCCTAGAATGAGAGAGGAGTACTGGGAGAGGCGAGGCTACTGCTAAAGTCTAGGGAGCAGAAGTGGGGCTGGATGAGAGTGGAGGATGTAAGATTCAAAGGAAGTAGTGGGTTTTTTTATTTTTGTTTTTGAGACAGAACCTCTCTCTGTTGCCCAGGCTGGAGTGCAGTGGTGCAATCATGGCTCCCTGCAGCCTCAAACTCCTGGGTTCAAGCAGTCCTCTCACTTCGGCCTCCCAAGCAGCTGGGACCACAGACATGTGCCACCATGTGAGGCTAATTTTTTTTTTTTTTTTTGAGATGGAGTCTCACCCTTTTGCCCAGGCTGGAATGTAGTGGTGCAATCTTAGCTCACAGCAATCTGTGTCTCCCGGGTTCAAGCGATTCTCCCGCCTCAGCCTCCCAAGTAGCTGAGATTACAGGCATGAACCACCATGCCTGGCTAATTTTTGTAGTTTTAGTAGAGACGGGGTTTCACCATGTTGGCCAGGCTGGTCTGAAACTCTTGACCTCTAGTGATCCACCCACCTTGGCCTCCCAAAGTGCTGAGATTACAGGCGTGAGCCACTGCTCCGGACCCAAGAGTAATTTTTAAATTATTTGTAGAGACGAGGTCTCACTATGTTGCCCAGGCTGGTCTCGAACTCTTGGGGTCAAGTGATCCTCCCATCTCAGCCTCCAAAAGTGCTGAGATTACAGGCATGAGCCACCGCGTGTGGCCTAGAAATAGTAGGTTTGACGAGGGATTTTAGATGAAGGAGCATGGCTTGGCGACAGCCTGGTTGTGGAGGCTTCTGGAAGGGGAGGGGGCGTTACTGATGAATGAAGCTGTGTCCCCTCAGCTGCCGGCTGCAGCCGTACACACTCAGCTGTCACCCTGGGGGACTGGAGTGACCCATTGGATCCCGATGCTGAGGCCCAGATGGTGTATCGGCAGCTGCTCCTGGGGCGGGACCAGCTCAGGTGGGTGCCCCCACCCATCCCACTTCACCTCCTATGACCAGCCGAGCCAGCCCCCCACCGTGGCCTTGCTGTGTTCATTTATTCATTCTTTCCGTGTGCATTGGTGGATCTTCCCTGAGGGCCTGGCCCAGGGTGGGGACTGGGTGTCTACGCAGTCAGGGCTTGGGAAGCATCCTCGGTGGGAGGGGTCCCTCATACAGAACTGGGTCTTGGGATCTTTTAATACCTGGGGCTCCAGAGACCCTGGCACAATTGACATAAAATCCTGGCCCCCTGCGCTTGCTAAATGCCCTTGGATAGATCTCTTCCCCTTCCTGGCATGAGGATCACTATCACTGTTATTTGGTGACAGAGATTTGTCCCAGCTCACTACAGAGTGGGTTCTGAAGCTGACCTGCCTGGGTTCCAATCCTGACCTAGCCACTTACTAGCTGTGTGATCTTTTTTTTTTTTTTTTTTTTTTTTAAATATTTATATATTTATTTAGACAGAGTCTTGCTCTGTTGCCCAGGCTGGAGTACAGTGGCATGATCTTGGCTCACTGCAACCTCTGCCTCCTGGGTTCAAGCAATTCTCCTGCTTCAGCCTCCCATGTAGCCAGGATTACAGGCACCCACCACCATGCCTGACTAGTTTTTGTATTTTTAGTAGAGATGGGGTTTCACCATGTTGGCCAGGCTAGTCTAGAATTCCTGACTTCAAGTGATCCACTTGTCTTGCCTTCGCCCTCCCAAAATGCAGGGATTACAGGCATAAGCCACTGCACCCAACCAGGCTGTGTGATCTTAAAAAAGTTGCTTAACTTCTTTGTACTTCAGTTTCCTCGTCTGGAAAAGGGGAATACTAATGGAATGGTGGTGACCTTGTGGGTTGTCCTGAGGATCAGATGAGCTAATACAGCACTTTGTAGTTGCCCGGCCACATAGTTAGCTTTCAGTAAGTGGTAATGATGATGATGCTGATGCGGTGCGACCTTAGACAAGTTACCTAACCTCTCTGTGTCTCAGTGATCATCTGCATAATGGAGCTAATACTAAATACCTACCTCATATGAGTTTGTCATGACAATTAAATGAGTTAAACATGTAAAAGGTTTCGAATAGTATCTGGCACTCTAGAAATGTTTGCTGTGTAGATGATGATGATGATGATGATGATGATGATGACGATGACAATGGTAGATGGTGATGGTGATGATTCAGGAAAACTAATTTCTCAGAGAATTTCTGGGGTAGGAATCAGGATTGGGAATCAGGGACCAGATTTGTCTTTCTCCCTCTCACCTTCCAGGCTGAAATTACTGGAGGATTCTAATATGGATACAACTCTGGAGGCAGACACAGGTAAGGGCTCTGTACCACAGAAGGTAAAGGCTGGGCGCAGTGGCTCACACCTGTAATCCCAGCACTTTGGGAGGCCAAGGTGGGTGGATCACTTGAGGTCTGGAGTTCGAGACCAGCCTGACCAACATGGTGAAACCCTGTCTCTACTAAAAATTTAAAAATTAGCCGGGTGTGGTGGTGCACACCTGTAATCCCAGCTACTGGGGTGACTGAGACATGGGAATTGCTTGAACCCAGGAGGAGGAGGTTGCAATGAGCTGAGGTCATGCCACTGAACTCCACCCTGGGCAACACAGCAAGACTCCACCCTGCCCCACCAAAAAAAAAAAAAAGTAAGCTAAGGGGTTAAGGAGGTCCTTTTTTCCTCACAGGCGCTTCCCCACTGTCTCCTGTGTTTCCAGTCCATCATCAGGCCACAGGGCTGTGTGTGGGGACTCTTAAGGATTTTAGGGTTCTCAGGGCACAAGGCACATCTGCAGCGTGAGAAACCATCGGGTCTGGGTTACAGCAGCCTGCCTTGGACTGGCTGAGCTCCTGTGGCCTCTTGTCTCCTTCCTAGGGGCCTGTCCTGACGTCCTGGCCCGGCAAAGAGCAGCAGCTGCCCGCCTGCTGGAGGTGCTCGCAGACCTGGATCGTGCCCATGAGGAGTTCCAGCAGCAAGAGCGAGGGAAGGCAGCCCTGGGCCCACTTGGCCCCTAAGGAAATGCCACAGCTAGCCTGGAAGGAGGAGCAAGGAGGTGGGGGGTCCTCTCCTCAGCGCATCCTGCCCCAGGAATCTCCTGTCTCCTTGTACCTCTTTGATTCTGTGGTTTGGAGGCTCCCAGAGACGTACCTAGTCCTGTGTGCCTTGAGTCCAGAACTCAGGGCATGGAAGCCCTTTGGCAGGCGCCAGCTTTGCACTGAGTGAATCTCGCTCTCTGGGTTCAGACTGGAGTGGATAGGATAAGGAATCTGACTTATTTGACTGAGACCGGGGTCTCTGCTTCACCAAACTGGCCTCTATCCATACCAAGGAGGCCAGCCTGGCTCTGAGCTGCTGGATACAGCTGGACCTGAATTCCTGAAGCCCATGTGATGTTGTTGCCCCAGATAGGCACTAAATGGGCTCACTCCTTCCTGTTTTTGTGTCTTCTAATCCCTATAACCTCATTGATTCTTCTGTACCCTGCCCTTGGCCTAGGACCCCAACCACAAGCTTCCAGAATTAGGTACCCTCAGGAAGAACCAAGGCTGGGTGGGGGTCCAGTGTGCCACACTCAGACCCTTGGAGCCTGGGAGACCTTGGGCCAGGCTCTTTGTCTCCCTTTGGGTCTCAGATTACCCTGTATAAAAAGAGGAGGGAAAGTCTAGATGTGTGGTTTTCAAACTGGATTCCAATGAGGTAGTTCAGGAGCCAGGGAGGGGTTTCTCTGACTGTGGGCCAAAGACTACCCACTGGAATGTCTGCTAGAAATGCAGATTTCTAAGGCCCAGCCAGTTACTGACTCAGAATCTGAAGGTATATGAGGGCAAGAATCAGGGTTATTTAACAGATTCCTTAGGTCATTTGGATGAGCATCAGCTTTGAGGACCATAGGCCTGGGGAGTGGGCAATTTTATTTTTTCTTATTTTTAGAGTCCGGGGTCTCACTCTGTTGCCCAGGCTGCAGTACAGTGGCATGATCATAGATCACTGCAGCCTCAAACTTCTGGGCTTCAGCGATCCTCCCACGTCAGCCTCCAGAGCAGCTGCGACTACAGGTGCAAGCCATCACGCCTGGCCAATTTTTAAATTTTTGTAGAGACGAGGGGTCTTGCTATGTTGCCCAGGCTGGTCTCAAGCTCCTGGCGTCAAATGAGCCTCCCGCCTCGGCCTCCTTAGTTGCTGGGATTACAGGCGTGAGTCACAGTGCCTGGCTTGCAATTTTATATGCCAGGGTTTGGGTTGAGGTTTTGTCTGAGAATGAACCACGGAGTACAAATGTTTGGGAACACGTGACTGGCAGAACTGGAAGGGCCTCCAAGGACTCATTTCCGGTGTTGTGTCACTAGGGGGTGGGACAGAAACCAAAGCCTACCTGGCAGGGGATCAAGTAGACCAGGAAAGACACGGCGCTATCCCGAGGCTGGCCAGCAGGGGTTGCCCGAAGCCGCAGCATCCACCAGAGCTGCAGGGGCGTCCTGGCATGTTGCAGAGAGGCTGATTTAAGGCTGGGGTCCATCCCTGTTTTTCCCTAGTTAGAACCTGACCCTCCTCCCCAAGGACAGGGTCCTGACGAGCTCCGAGATCCTGATGAGCTGATCACAGTGTCTCCCAGCTCCTCCGTATTCTCCCCGAGGCTCCCAGTTCTCCGCCCGAGTTCCTTGCTTTTTGTCTCTTGTGATTGTGCCAGGGAGCAGACGTGTGCATTGCCTCGTGCTCTTGTGAAAGAGAAGGGTACTTTCACCTTTGCATTCTTGGAGACTAGGACTAGGAGGGTCTGTCACTGCTCCACCGCCCCCACCCCTTCCGGCCCGAGGCAATGACCCTGAAGTTGCCATTGTCTTGCAAGCCATCACTCCCCAAATGGGGCTGACTGCAGCCCCCAGGAACAGAGCCACCCACCCCTCTCTTGGCAGGAAAAGACCAGGCGAGGAGGAGAAAGACCATTTATTTCTCCACCCACAGTGGGACTGGTAGGTTTTGAAAACAGCAATCGCTGGCATACCTTTAAATCTTGGCTGACTCCCACCGTGGCAGCCAATCAGCAGAGGCAGAGCTGGTGAATTGCCTGGGCAACGGGCCCCTGGTTGGCCGGAGACGATTAGCCACCCCACTGCCCACTCCCAACGAAAGGGAAATTGACTCTCTGCTGTCCACTCTGCTTTAAAATACATGGGCCCAAACTAGGCCTCCTCCTCTCGCTCCTGAAGTCAGAAGCGCCAGCCTTTGGCTCTCAAAATTGGGAGCAATTTGGTGGAGAGGATGGGATAGGGAGGATGGGAGAACAGTGCCTTTATCTGGGACAGACAGAAGGCCTGGAGATGGGAAGGGAGAAGCGGATCAGAGTCCAGAGAGATGAAGAGGGACAAACATAAAAGCAGGACCCTCTAGTCCCCGCTTGCGCTGGCCATTCTTTTGTAGAACTGCCCAGTCATCTGGGGGCTTCCACCCCATGGGCCCACAATTGCCCAACCAGTGGGTGGCAGACATGGGTGAAGACATGGAATGGGTGAGGCATCGGGGGTACACTGAGTTTCCCAAGTCCCTGTTTGTCCCCCGAGCCCTGGCAGGCCCCTAAGGGCTTGCCCTGCATCCTCCAGTTTGCAGACAAGGCTGTACAGATGCAACCGAGACACAGATGGGGATCCACATAGGGGGGATCATGGGGTCTTTCTGTCTCTTCTCTTCCAGCCTGGGGGCAAGTAGAGGCACGTGGGTGTGCGTGCATGAGTTCAACAGGACATGTGTGTTTGTGTGTGAGGGGGCGGGTCTCTGTCTTTTTGGTAGGGAGGTTTCCAGTACTCTCTGCACGGCCCTCTCAGGGAGCTATGATTCGGAGCCAGCCTGACATGCCATCTCTCTTCATCCCAGCTGCCACCAGGCAGGTCCCCTGAATGGCTGCGGCTCCTTCCGCAGGCTCCTCCCCAGCCCTGAACCTGGGCCACCAGGACACACCTGGCGAAGGAGGCATTTGCCGGACCAGGGGCAAAGCAGGAAGGAAGGTGGGCAGCCTTGGGCCTCAGGCCTTGGCTGCAGCCTCGGATACACCCTGGGCTGTGAGCTCGGCCAGCACGTTGTCTAGGTAGCTAGCGTCCGGGTAGCCGTGGCCCGTGAGGTTGGATCCAAACTCGGTCTTGTGATGGATCTCGTTCCACACCACGGTGTCCGACTCGCCCGTGGTGTTGGAGGTGCCGATAGTGAAGATGAGTCTTCTCTCCCAGGCCGTGATGAGCAGCCGCAGCACCTGGGGGGACAGGGACACGGTGGGGCTAGGCGGAGGTCACAGGCAGCCTCCAGCCCACCAGCCTCATCCTCCCTCCCTCCCCTGCCACATCATGGCTACCTTATGGGTTCATCCATTGGCAGCGACTACGTACTGCTGGCTTTGCCATTTCCCTTACATTTGTATTTCCTGAACTGCCAGTAAAAGCTCTTTCCAAGTTATCTGTTTTTTCTTTCCTTTCCTTTCCTTTCTTTTTTTGGCAGGGGGGACAGAATCTTGCTGCGTTGCCCAGGCTGGAGTGCAGTAGTGCCACCAGAGCTCACTGCAGCCTCGAACTCCTGGGCTCCAGCAATCGTCCCACATCAGCCTCCCGAGTAGCTGGGACTACAGGTAGGCACCACCAAGCCCAGCTAAAATTACAAACTTTTTGGAGAGACAGAGTCTCACTATGTTGCCCAGATTGGTCTCAAACTCCTGGCCTCCCACCTCAGCCTCCCCAAGTGCAGGGATTACAGGTGTGCCCCATTGTGCTGGGCCTGCCTGTTTCTTTCTTTCTTTCTTTCTTTTTTTTTTTTTTTTTGTGACGGAGTCTTGCTCTGTCACCCAGGCTGGAGTGCGTTGGGGTGATCTCGGCTCAGTGCAACCTCTGCCTCCTGAGTTCAAGCAATTTTCCTGCCTCAGCCTCCCGGGTAGCTGGGACTACAGGCGCACGTCACCACTCCCGGATAATTTTTGTATTTTTAGTAGAGATGGGGTTTCACCATGTTGGCCAGGCTGGTCTCAAACTCCTGATCTTGTGATCCACCCGCCTCGGTCTCCCAAAGTGCTGGGATTAGAGGCATTAGCCACCGCACCCAGCCCTGCCTGTTTTTTTTCTGGGGTGAAGAAAGTATCTGGCAGCTCTCTGCTCTATTTAGTTTGGACTCCACACTATATTAAAGAGCAACTTGTAAATTAGTTACTAACATTCAAAAGCCTAGAGATTTCCTTGGTGCTCTTGAAAAGCATAAAGTCAAATCAGACAGCCTGTAGGGTGGTGGTGAGAGCTTCGACTGCCTGGGCTCAAATCCGAGCTCTGTCACTTAGTTTCTGTGTGACCACGGTCAAGTGACTTGCCCTCTCTGAAGCCTTGCATCTTTGTCTATAAAATGGGGTCAAGACCTTGACCTCAGCAGCTGGGGAAAGGAGGTAAGATGTGTGAAGCCAGTGGCCATGGTTGCTGCTGTTTGGGTGCTGCTTTGGGGAGGAAAGTGAGAGCAGGGATTGGGGATGATGGGGACCACAGGCCCAGGCCAGTGGTTGCTGGAGCCCCTGGCTGCGCCTATCTCCCGTGCCCTCACGGCTGGGCACCCACCTTCCGGCCTTTCTCATTGTTGGGTAGATAGCAGTGGCGAGGGAATCCTCTTGCGGTGAACTTCTTCCCGGGGTTGGGGTGCTCAGGGCCCTGCAGGAGGGACAGTAGCAGGAATTTAGACCATGAACAGGTGGTGGCAGGGCAGAGGAGCGTCTGGAGGAGTCGGAGGGGAGTGCGGGCTGGGGGCCAGCGAGGCAGAATGGGAGTCCACCTGGATGCCCGTGGGGATGTCGTAGACGATGCGGATGGTCTGGGTGTCAGGGAAGCCGGGCAGCGAGTGGGGGATGAGGTGGAACTCCATCTTCCCAGGCGGCTGCGTACCCGTCTTCTCCCCGTAGATGGCCTTGCAGGTGGGGCACTGCAGACTGCCATCCTGGGCAGGGGAGGCTGGCAGTGAGTTCCCAGTGGCCGCCCAACCCCACTTCGTTCCCTGCCCACTCCCCAGCCACTGTCCCCCCCAACCCACCTTGTTGCCATTGGAGTACATGGCCACGAGGCACAGCAGGTGGTACATGTGGCCGCAGCGGCCCAGGCGGCCCACGAGCTCAGGCCGCACACCCTTGTGTCGAAGCACGCCCTCGTAGCCTGACGCTGTGACCAGCCGCTCCATGCAGATGGTGCAGTCCTGCAGGTGGGCAGCAGGGGAGACTGAGGACTGGGAAGGGCGGGGCACCTACTGGGTCAGCACTGCCCCTCGGCGGGTCACCATGGGCAGCAGACCACACTCTTTCTGGCGCCCATTTGGCAAACGGAGACAGGACACACGCTCTGCCCCATACATTGTTTTCTTTTCTTTTCTTCTTCTTTTTATTTTTATTTTATTTTTATTTTTTATTTTTTATTAAGAGACAGGCTCTGTTGCCCAGGCTGAAGTACAGCAGTGCAATCATAGCTCACTGCAGAGTCGAACTTCTGGGCTCAGGAGATCCTCCTGCCTCAGCCTCCAACATAGCTGGGACTACAGCATGAGCCACTGCGCCCAGCCCCTTCCCATATATTGAATTCTGATATGTCACAGAGGAAGATGGCTCTCTCACCACTCCCCAGGTGAATTAAGGGCTTAACTATCAAAAGCAAAACTTAAAAACATTTAGTGGAAAATATGGGTGAAAATGACACAAAAACTCAATCATCAAAAGATGGATAAATGTGAGTCCATTAAACGTAAGCATTTCTATGCATCAAAAAACCTCATAAAGAAAGTGAAGAAAGGAACAAACTAGAAGAGCTCTGTATCACCCAGAACCCAGGAGGAGGGGTGAGGGTTCCTGCCCCCTCCATGCCAGGGCCCTCCCCCCTGCCCCCCCACCCCCCCACCCCCTCCTCACCTCATCAGGTGGATTTTTCACCTTCTGCATGTATCTTCGAACCACATCCTCGGGATTCTTACCTGCAGGGACACAGCGGGGTGGGTTTGAGGGTACCCAGAGTCTGTCCCTGAAGGCTTGGCCCAGAACTGGGTCAGCGGTCAGAGGGCAGGGGTCAGGGTGGAAAGGGTTGGTCAGGGTCAGAGGTCAGGGGTTGCTGGAGGTTAGCTGTAACAGGAGCCGGTGAAAGATGGGGCCAGGGCAAGGGGAGCTGAGATCAGGCAATGGAGGTGAGGTCGTAAATGCTAAGAATAAGTTGGAGACCAGAGGTCACACAGTTGTGGTCAAGGCTTAGTGGGGTTCATCTCGTGTGAGGCAGGGGGCGGAGGGCGTACTCTTTTTAAGGTGCTTCTTCTTGGTCTTGCGGCACACCCCGGGCACGCCGGGCACGGGCTTCACGTCGCTCTTGCTCACTGGCGGCGGGTGCAGGATGGGCTTGGGGGCCCGCGTCAGGCACACGGGCAGCCCGGCCGCGCACAGCAGTATCCCGGTCATCCCTGCGGGTCGGGGGGCGCGGTTAGCGGGCGGGGCGCCATCCCCGCCCAGACCCCCGACCATTGGCCCTGGGAATCCCGGGGCCTTCCTGTGGGTGGGAGGGTTGCACTCTCGGGCCACACCCACTCAGCCCCTTGAAGGCCCCTGAAGGGCCTTCTGCGGGCCACGCCCACCCCGTGTCCTGGGCCCACTGGAAGGGGCGTTTCCTCCGGGCCACGCCCACCGGCCTATCTCGGGGGCGGGGTCACCAGGTGACAGGCGGGCTGCCTCCTAGTGGGCCCCGCCCTTCTTTCCCTCCCCGGGCCAGACCTCACCTGCCAGGGCCGGATGGACCGGCCCGGTACCATTCAAGTTCTTCACCGGGAGCGCGGGGACCCTGCGGGGAGAAGAGGAGACGCCGCTGCTGGACTCTAGCCCCCGACGCCACGTCAGGGGATCTAGCTTGCCTTCTGTCTGGGCACACACCCTGGCCTCTTTGTACCTCTCTCTGCCAACTGCAGTGACCTCCAGGAAACTCTCTTTCTACTCTGACATCCTATTATGGGGCGGGGGTGGCCAGGACCTCGGCCCAGGTTCCAGAGGGATGCACCCTTAAGACTTTAGTGCAGACCCCTCCTTATCCTACAGTCAGCTCCTCCCTCGAGAGGGCGCTTTGGCTCTGAGGGCTCCTTTCATTGGCCGCTGTGCCTGAAACCCAACTACTAGTGTTGTAACTATTTTAGCATCTCTCAAAGCTTGTTAGATGTAGCATTATTAATCTCCATAAAATGTTCCAGGAAAGAAGGATTCAGGAATCAAGTAAGTTAGGAACACGTCACTGTCTCCCTCTCTGAAATTCACAACATATCTGAGCATATTAAAGGCCCTGACAAGCCCTGCATAAGAACATATTAAGAATGATAAATTCAGGTTTTCAAAAGCATTTGGTGATGATTTTTTTTTTTTTCTCTTCTGGAATATTTACTGATGTCAGTTTCCGTGACAAGGTACTATCCTCTCTTCAAATGAAGAGCCCCTAGGAAAAGGTATCCTGACTCTCCTCTTCTCCTGGCCCTCAAAAGAGCTTTGGCTTTTGGAGTCAGTCAGAGCTGCGTTCATATCTCAGTGCAACCACTAATGAGTTGGGTGACACACAGCACATCAATCTCATCTCTTGTAAGGGGTGGTCTGTTTAAAATGGGGATAATATGGCACCTTTTTTTTTTTTTTTTTTTTTTGACTGCTGTGAGGATTCCGTGAAATTATATGTGTCAAGGGCCAAGCACAGTTCCTGGTACCTAACAGATACTAAAAGCACAGCCATCGGTATCATCACTGTCAGCTGTGCAATCCTGGCCGAGTAATTTCACCTGTCTGCTTCTCAGGCACTAAGTCCTGGTGTAACGTCTCTCCATCTTAGAGAGGAAACCACAAAACTGCTGTAGTGACAACCTTGAACACGTCATTTAACTTCTTGGTCCTCAGTTACCTTATCTGTAACACAGGCATATTAACACCTCACTTATAGAGTTGTTGGGAGGACTGAAGGAGAGCTTGCAGTGATGTGTGCGGTGTGTCTGCCTGAGTCCTCCTGGCTTCAGCACTTGTTTATGCAGGGAAACTGGTGTCTTGCTGTTGATGGGCATGGAACCCTGGCTGGATATGTTCTGATGAAGAGGGGTGTTCTGAAATCCAGGGGGCAACCTGAAGGCCTTGGGGGATGTGCCATGAGAGGGGGCAGGAAGGGCTGGGAGCAGTGACAGCTGGAGAAGGAGCTGCAGCCGCCGCCTTGGCTCTTGACATGCCTGTTCAGGTCACAGCCTGTCCAATGCTGTCTGGTCACCTGTCCTTGGCAGGCACAGTTGGCACCAGAAAGCATCTTCAAGCAAATGGTGCCCTTGGCAGGCTTGGGTACTGTTGCAGTGGGTGCAGACATACAGACATATACACCCAGGGCACACACCATCCACACAGATCCACAGATCCAGATATACACACAGACGTGGAGAAGATCACACAGACTTATCATACCCTCCGGGACACATTACACACACGTTTAAGTACACAGACACACAAACACACACAACCCAGGACGTATACCACAGATACATGCACACACACAGACACACATATCAGGGAGCCTCCCTCCCCATCCGTCTACTTGGGGAACGCACTGCACACACCAGGGAATGCACACCCTGCACACATACATGGACACACACAAGCACACTTCAGGGCACACCCCCCACGAACATACATGGATTCAGATACACACACACTCACATATTCCAGGGAACACCTCCCTGCACCTACAGAGACTCGTGCACACATGGGGACACACAAATACACACAGAAGCACACACAGCTCTCCCCTGGAAGGACACTCCATGGACAAGAGAGGGTGGCTCATGTAGACCAGTACTGCACCTGCCACTGCCGCCCCTCTCCCCAGCTGCACGGAGCTGGGTAAAGTGGGCAGCAAACCCAGAGTTTGGCGCGCTCAGCCCTCACATGCACCCGGCGCGCTGCAGCCTGCAGAACGGCCTGCCATCCACACACAGACACACGATTCCGCACTGCCTGTGGGGAAGTACTCGTGCGTACTGATTCACATCATGCATGGGGGCACGGGAGGACACGCTGACTCACTGCACGCGAGGACACATGCGCACATGCTCTGACCCACACCTCCCGACACTGACACACAGACACTCAGCCTGGGAGGCCCATACTCGTACACACGCAGATGCACAATCACACATGCACACAGGTACAGCGCACACGCCTCCACTCAGTGGCTGCTCAGCTATACTGGCTAGTATCATGTGGCCAGGACTCCCATCCCAGACCCCTCTGAAGGCTGTGGAGAGGTCTGGAGCAGACATCTGGATTGAGCCCCTTGAGGAGGTGTGGCGTGACTGAAGTCAATGAACACAGCTCCCGAGGGAGGCAGGATGGGATGGCAGGTACCCTGGGCCCCCCAGGACCCGGTCAGTGGAGGTGGGAAGAAAGCACTGTGCCTCAGTTTCCCCATCTGTAATGGGGATACAGTCCTGTGAAGGTTAAGTGTGTTGAAACATGTAAAGCTCATCATTTGGCACCAGGAGGAGAGTGAAGGTGTCTTGATTTTCTTGTCGGGCACCCTGTGGCAGGGTGCCCATGAAAAGGGGCACTGAGTATTCATTTGATCCCTTTCAGGGTCTGTCATAATCCTCCAGGACCTTCCTGAGGTGGGCAGCTCTCACCACTCTAACTTCCTCCCTCCCCATACTTTTATAGGAATGCATAGAGGTATTTCCCTCAAGCTTCTCCTCTTCCCTGCCCATTCTTCAAGCACCTCTAGTGCAGACACACCAGTTAAGTCTAGGTCTCTCTCGCACCTCTTTCTTCCTTTCTGTCTCACAAGAAGAAAATATCTCTTTCTTTTCTCCAGAGCTACCTATAAAATGGGTGGAAAGAAAAATATTTAGCATGCATACCACCACTGGTTGGTCTCCTACCTGTGGCAGACATCACTAATCCATCACAGCACTCTCTCAAGCTTAGCAGAGTCCTCAGTACAGCTCTCCAGGCAGCCTCTATAAATCAGTAAAGCCAGTTTGCTACCCCAGGTCTATATAATGCCCAAAGTCTGGCCCAGTGGGTAACCCTGCTCTTGCTGAATGTTTGGCCTAGGAGTTAGACAGAGGGTACTCCAGGAAAGGAAGGACTTAGATCTCAGCTGCCCTAAAATTTCTGGAGCCCCTTAAACACCACATAGCCCTAGATTACAAAAGTCAGTCTTGCTCCTGGGAAGAGCACTGTGTGTGGGGTGTCACGGTGGGGCTGTTATTTATTTACCCATCAGTGAGCTTGGGGGACAGTCCCGAGGTAGTCGCCAGCCTCTCTCTATCTGCAGGCCTCCTGCGAGAACCCAGGGTAGCAGAGTTCCCACGAACCCTGAGCGTGGGAGCCGCCCGGCCCCCTTTTGATGTGGGACATGCTGTTTCCTCCGAGTCAGTGAGAACATCCTCCTGCCTGGACAAGCGACCGCTGCTCCCGGAAGGGGAGCCAGCCTTCACCCCTAGCTCTGCCTTTTTGTGGGCCCAGCCTGGCACAGGACCTGAGGAGTCCCTCAGGCCCTCCCCAAACTCTGCTCTGACCAGAAGGCAGGCCTGGGCCCCACTGCATGCAAGCCTCTATGCCTTTCCCAGCCCCGAATCGGATCCCGTCTGTCCTCTGCTCTCACTCCCCCTGCAGCTCCCACTTTGCTCATGGTAATACCTGGCCTCCTGATCTGGCCCCCATCTACCCTCCGAACCTCATTTCCTGTGTGTTCACCCCTCTCCCACCCCACTCGAGCCACCCTGGTCTCTCTGCTCTTTCTCAAGCATGCCAGGCACATTCCCACCCCAGGGCCTTTGCACTTTCTGACCCTTTCTCGAGGTGCTCTTCCCAGATATCCTCATGGCGCACTTCCTCACTTAGCAGAGGTCTCTGCTCAAATGTCAGCTTATCTGAGACACCTTCCCGACCACTTTATTTAGTTATTTATTTATAGACAAGATCTTGCTCTGTTGCCCTGGCTAGAGTGCAATGGCTTAACCATTGCTTACTGCAGTCTTGAACTCCTGGGCTCAAGTGATCTTCCCACCTCAGCCTCTTGAGTAGCTGGGACTACTGGCACACACCAACACACCCAGCTGAAACAACAACAACAACAACAACAACAACAACAACAAAACTTTTGTGGAGACAGGGCCTCACTATGTTGCCCAGGCTGGTCTGGACTTGAACTCCTGGGTTCAAGTAGTCCTCCCTCCTCGACCTCCCAAAGTGCTGGGTTTACAGGCATAAGTCACTGTGCCTGGCCCCAACCACTTTATTTATTTATTTATTTATTTATTTATTTATTTATTTATTTATTTGAGATGGAGTCTCGCTCTGTCTCTCAGGCTGGAGTGCAGTGGCACGATCTTGGCTCACTGCAAGCTCCGCCTCCCAGGTTCATGCCATTCTCCTGCCTCAGCCTCCCCAGTAGCTGGGACTACAGGCACAGGCACCCGCCACCATGCCCGGCTAATTTTTTTTTGTATTTTTAGTAGAGATGGGGTTTCACAGTGTTAGCCAGGATGGTCTCAATCTCCTGACCTCGTGATCCGCCTGCCTCGGCCTCCCAAAGTGCTGGGATTATAGGTGTGAGCCACCGCGCCCGGCCCAACCACTTTATTTTTAAAAAGCCCATCTTTATCCTTACCTTACTTAGGTTTTTTTTTTTTTTTTTTCATAGCACTACTCACAACCTGACATTATAAAGTCTTTTTTTTTTTTTAAATTTGTTATACTTTATGTTCTAGGGTACATGTTTGTTACATATGTATACATGTGCCATGTTGGTGTGCTGCACCCATTAACTCGTCATTTACGTTAGGTCTATCTCCTAATGCTATCCCTCTTTAAGCATGACCAGGCCCTGTGTGATCTGGTCCACGCCTGCCTCTTCTGCCAGACAAAGTTAGAGCAGGAATGTCAAATATATGAGTGCATAGCACTACTGTCCTCCTAGCACCCACAGCAGGCATTACTAATCAATTCCAGCATGCCTTACCACTAAGCCAAGATGCAACTTCAGAATCCTCCTCAACACAGTGCTTCAGGAAGTCACTGCCACTGGAGCAGAGATGGCACATGTCATGAACTCTATTTGTCATTTATTTTGCAGATGATGGGACTGAAGCCCAGAGAAGGGAAATGACTTCACTAAGGTCACCCAGCTGGTCGGTGGTGCAGCTTGCACCGGGTCCTGGAGTTTCCGAGTCAGGGGCCAGGGATGACCCCACCAGGTTGGTCTGTGGAGCCATCTGGAGTTGAGCCAGCCTTGAGAGCCCTCTGTGCTCTACAGGTGGGCTGAAGTCTTTGACCTGGATCCTGGAACTGGCTCAGGCCTGGGCAGGGTAGATCAGGGCTGTCTAAGTGGATCCATCGGTCTGCTTTGGTCACTTCTCTCTGTCCCAGGACCCCGGAACGCAGGAGACCACACTGACAACTGACCCTCCCTTTATGGCAGCCAAGTCCTCTCCCGCAAAGTCTGGTCTCCTTATCTCTCCCCTCCCACCCCCAGCAGGCCTAGACTTGTTACTTTCTCTGATGATAGTTTCCAGGCCCCCCACTGGCCTTGGCCCCCTTCAGGATACCTCACACTTATCCAGCAGCCCCCAAAGAGCCCCAGGAGGCTCATGACTCAGTCATTTGGGTCCAAGTGGGTGAGGAAGGGGCAGAAGTGAGGATGTTACATTATGGGGAGAAGGGAGTTGAACAGTGCTTTGGGGACCCCCAGCCTCCTCTTTTCTCCTTTCTAGGGGTGTGAACCTGTCACCTTTCCCCACTTTTAGGGCTGTCTCTCTCTTGTAGCTGCTTCTACCCTCCTCCCCCCCCAGTCCTGGGGAACACAGCCTGGGGCCAAGTCCCCGCCGCCACCCCCACTGCAGAGACTTGAAGGACGTCAAGCCAGTACCCATGGAGTCCTCCTCAGCCTCTGTCTGGGGTCCTCACTTCCCCTTTCCTTACCCCAGCACCTTTGTCTTCCTAGACAAACCTCTGAGCTTCTCTGGGCTTCAGTGTCCCCTCTGTGAAATGGGACCCCTTACCTCTGTCCCTATCCATCTTCTAGAGATTAAAGGAAGTAAAATTCCCCTAGGGAGACTTTTTGAGGGGTGAGTGGTATTGGAGGCTCAGATTTATCTAGAAGTATGGGGGCTGTGGGGGTCACGCTTTTCCACCCTCCTGGTCCTCCAGCCTGCCCAGCTTTCTGTGGGGGAAGGAACGTGGAGGAGATGGTTGGGGGCAGGGAGGACGGGTCAGGTAGGGGAGGGGAGGGCAGGACCAGCTGTTCCCACGGCCCCGGGGCAGCCACGTGCAGACAGGAGTGTGTGTGGTTTGGTCTCCCAGGGAGCAGGGCAGGAAGTGCTTCAGGTGGGGGGAGTGTTTGGTTTGACCTTGCGGCAGCGGTGAGGCGGGGTGACAGTCACTGCACACCAGTGGCTAGCGGGGCAGGAAAGTGGGGGAGGGTGGGCAGCCAGGGGCCTGGTGGGGTCCTTGACTTCACAGCGTACCTGTCACTACTTTAACATTTTCAGACCCCTGAAATGTAATACTTATGGAAGATCTGGAGAAAGAAAATGTGGATTCTTTTAAATAAAAGCATAAAATCACTGCAAGAAATTTAAAGAAAAAAGAAAACACAAAAAGGAAGGAAAACCCTAAAGTACACCCACCACAACAAAGTCCCTTTGCCCCTGGGCTCCTGCTTTAGCCCTGCTGCGGTCTATGCTCAACATTCAGAGTGAGCCTGTTAAAACAGTCACACCCGTCTCTCCCAACGCACAGCCCTGCTGGTTCCCTTCTCGTGAAGAGCAAAAGCCGAAGTCCTCACCGCAACCTTCCAGACCCTGTGTGTGACTTGGCGCCTTTTCCTCTCTGACTTCTTTCCCACCGATTGCCCTGAGCCTCTCCAACCACACCGGCCTTCTCAGGCACCCCAGGCCCACTCTGCCTCAGGGTCTTTGCACACACTGTTCTGCTGTCTGGAATGCTGGAATGCTCTTCCCCCAGTTCTTTTGCGTTTTTTTTTTGTTTTGTTTTTTGAGACAGGGTTTTGCTCTGCCTCTCAGGCTGGAGAGCAGTGGCGCGATCTTGGCTCATTGCAACCTTGACCTCCTGGGCTCAAGCGATCCTCCCACCTCAGCCTCCTGTGTAGCTGGGACTACAGGTGAGCACCACCACACCCAGCTAATTTTTCGGCTAATTTTTAAAAAATGTGTAAAGATGGAGTCTCACTATGTTGTCCAGGCTGGTCTCAAATTCTGGGCTCAAGTGATCTTCCCACCTTAGCCTCCCAAAATGCTGGGATTACAGGTGTGAGTCACTGTGCTTGGACCATG
Source organism: Piliocolobus tephrosceles (assembly GCF_002776525.5). Taxonomy (NCBI): domain Eukaryota; kingdom Metazoa; phylum Chordata; class Mammalia; order Primates; family Cercopithecidae; genus Piliocolobus; species Piliocolobus tephrosceles. The sequence continues at coordinate 110,722,258 of NC_045443.1, read as the reverse complement.
CCTTACTTTTTAACTTCCTTCCATCTTTGCTCAAGAAGGTATTATGTTCTCCATGAGGCCTTCTCATCACTCCCTACATCCTTTCTCTCCTATACTTTTCCTCTGTAGCAGATACTACTTTCTACCATATTCTACAATTAATTTATTCTGTTTTGTGTTCGTCTCCCACTAGAATGTGAGCTCCAAGAGAGGAAGGATTGTCTCTTTAGTTCACTGCTGTGTCCCCAGGGCCCCAAACAGTGCCTGGCACACAGAAATTATTCAATAAATATGAATGAATTAATTAAAAAACAGATGAACATATGCTATAAAGAAACAGCAAACTACAGAAAAGATGGGAGACAAAGGGTTAATGCCCTTAATGCAGGAATAACACTTGCAAATTAATAAGGAAGCAATAAACAGCTCCAGAGAAGGATAAGCCAAAGAAATACACAAGTAATTGGCAAAAGAAGGAACCACTCATGGCCAGTAAACAGGAAAAAGTTCTCAGGCTCAACTAAGAACCAAAGATATGGAAACTTAAATGACATCTCTTTAGCAATGATCAGCTTGGCAATGTTGTACAAATCTGATAGAGATGGGAGGGACAAGGGTGGATTTAAATGGGTACAGGCCTGGCTGGGCACTGTGGCTCACGCCTGAAATCCCAGCACTTTGGGAGGCTAAGGTGGGTGGATTGCTTGAGGTCAGGAGTTGGAGACCAACCTGGCAAACATGATGAAACCCCATCTCTACAAAAAATGTAAAAAATTAGCCAGGTTGCTGGCACGCGCCTGTAGTCCCAGATACTCAGGAGGCTGAGGTAGGAGTATTGCTTGAGCCTGGGAGGCAGAGGTTGCAATGAGTGGAGATCTCGCCACCACACTCCAGCCTAGACAACAGAGTGAGACTCCTTAAAAAAAAAAAAAAAAAAAAAAAAAGGGGGTGCGGGCCTGAGAAATCCAAGCCTGACATCTGGCGTCATGATGGACTGTGTGGGCCTGTGTTGCCAGTCCCATTTCACAGGTGCAAAAACTGAAGACCAGAGAGGCAGATGAGCTCAGGCAGGGTCACAGAGGAATCAGGGCGGGGCTTCTGGGACCACGATCCAAAACAGCACAGGCTGGCTGGAGATGAGGCATCCCCAATATGCGAGTCAGCTTGGGTTTCTGAATCTGAGTCCTAATTGTGTTACCTTGTACAAATGTCTTAGTCTTTTGGAGCCTCAGTTTCCTCATTTGAAAAACAGGGATTACAGAACCTGCCACATTGAGTATCTGTGAGAATTAAGAGAGACATGCCTGTAAACGGCCAGGCACAGTGGCTCATGCCAGTAATCTCAGTGCTTTGGGAGGCCAAGGCAAGAAGATCGCTAGAGCCTAGGAATTTGAGACCAGCCTGGGCGACATAGTGAGGTGCCTATCTCTACAAAAATTAAAAATTAGCCAGGCATGGTGGTGCACGCCTTTAGTCTCAGCTCCTTAGGAGGCTGAGGCGGGAGGACTGCTTGAGCCCAGGAGGTCGAGGTTGCAGTGAGCTATAATTGTGTCACTGTACTCCAGCCTGGGTGACAGAGTCAGACCCTGTCTCATACACACAAGAAAAGGCATGAAATTGAGAGCCGGGGACATAGGGAGCGCTCGATAGATGGAAACAGGCCCGCAGCTATCCCTGTCCTCCCACCCACCACGTGGGGTGGAAACTCTGAGTGTGGTTCCTCTGCTCCACAGCTGTGTTCCAACACACTGGACACTGATCCCTCAGGGGACAGGGCGGATCTTCCCCACCCCCGCAGGTCCCCCAGGCCCAGGCTGCCAGCTGGCTCCCCGCCCTGTCTGTTACAGGGGCAAGTGGAAAAAACCCTGGCCAGGTGGATGCTCTGCCCCCACTGGCTATGTGACCCTAGACGAGTCAGTCCCCCTCTCTGGGCCTCTTTCCTTGTTATCCATCCAGGGCTGAGATGAGGATGGAGGTGAGAATGACATCGGAGATCTCTGCGGAATTCACAACTCCCTTGCATGCTGATCCTTGCTGAGTCTGCCTGTGTGAGAGGTGGTGGTTTTAGCTCTGACAGATGGGGAAACTGAGGCTAGAGAAGCCAAGCCTCAAGTGGGTCCAAGGTCACCCAACCTATAAAGGGCTCTGGATCCATCTGGGTCAAGGAGGGAAGAGAAGGAGGGCAGACAGAAGGAAGCCAGGGAAGGGAAGAGACTGACTGAGAGGAAGAGGTGGAAGACAGAGACAGAGAGAGACACAGAGCTACAAAGAGATATGGAAAGACTGAAAGAGACCAAGACACACAGAGATATTGTTTGGTGCAAAAAAAATGGCGGTTTTTGCCATTAAAATTATTGCCAAATTGCAGGAGAATGGCGTGAACCCGAGAGGCGGAGCTTGCAGTGAGCTGAGATCCGGCCACTGCACTCCAGCCTGGGCGACAGAGCGAGACTCCGTCTCAAAAAAAAAAAAAAAAAAAAAAAATTATTGCCAAATTGGCCGGGCGCAGTGGCTCATGCCTGTAATCCCAGCACTTTGGGAGGCCGAGGTGGCTGGATCACTTGACGTCAAGAGTTCGAGACCAGCCTAGCCAACATGGCAAAACTCCGTCTCTACTAAAAATACAAAAATTATCCGGGTGTGGTGGCAGCTGTGTGTAATCTCCACTACCTGGGAGGCTGAGGCAGGAGAATCACTTGAACCTGGGAGGTGGAGGCTGCAGTGAGCTGAGATTGTACCATTGCACTCCAACCTGGGTAACAGAGCAAGACTCTGTCTCGAAAAAAAAAAAAAAAATTGGCAAATTATAAAAGAAGAGACACACAGAGACATTGTTATGGGCTGAACCGTGTCCCACAGAAGTCCTGTGTTGAAACCCTAAGCCTCAGGACCTCAGAATGTGACTGTGTTCAGAGACAGGGTCTTTAAAGGGGTAATTAACTTAAAATGAGGTCACTAGGGTGGGCCCTAATCCAGTAGGACTGGTGTCCTTCTAAGAAGAGAAGATTAAGACACAGCCAGGTACAGAGGGAAGACCACATGAAGACACAGGTAGAAGATGCCATCTACAAGCCCAGGAGAGAGGCCTCAGAAACAACCAACCCTGCTACAACGTGATCTCGGACTTCTAGTCTCAAGAATGTGAAAGAGAATACATTTCTGTGGTTTAAGCTGCTACCTTGTTACTGCTGCCCTAGGAAACTAATACAGACTTAAAATCATAGAGACAGGCCAGGTGCTGTGGCTCACGCCTGTAATTACCAGCACTTTTGGAGGCTGAGGCGGGCGGATGCTTGAGGCCAGGAGTTCGAGACCAGCCTAGGCAACAACATAGTGAGATCCTGTCCCTACAAAAAATTTTTAAAAATTAGCTGGGTGTGATGGTGTGTGCCTGTGGTCCCACCTACGTGGGAGGCTGAGTTGGGAGGATTTCTTGAACCCAGGAGTTTGAGGCTGCAGGGAGCTATGATTGTGCCACTGCACTCTAGCCTGAGCAACAAAGTGAGGCTCTGTCTCTAAAAACAAAAAACAAAGACATAGAAACAAAGAGACCAGGGTGGGGAGGGCTGGGAGGTGGTTTGGGGACGAGGGTGACAGTGTCTGCCTGGCTCCTCAGAGACCCCCCACCTCCATCCCTTTCCCCTCACAGGCTGCACTTGGACCTCAGCTACCTCAGCAATGGAAAGCTTTAGGCAGGAGAAGCCAGGGTCTGCCACCCCCATCTTCCTTCCTCCTACTCCCCTTCCCCAGCAACAGGCTCCACGGGTCTTGAGAGCCAGAGGGATTTTTCCGGGGGGGTTTCTTGGAGATGGAGGGTTGGGGACTTTGAGCCAGGCTTGTCTGGCTGGAGATGGTCAGTTAGTGGGGCTGGAGTGAGGCTGGGCAGAATTTGCGTGGGTGGGGAGGGATGAGGGAGTTCTTGCAACGTTTCCCCCACCCCACATCTCCTGTTTTCCAGGCCAATGTCTAGGCTTAGGGAGGGTCAGAAATAGTCCCCAAAGGGAGGGGCAGGAGAAATGATGTCGGCTGTGGGGGGAGGGGCATGTGGCTGGAGACAACAGAGCTCTGGCAGGTCAGAGGAGGACATGTTTAACGATCTGCACCCCCACAGATAAAACTGTTTTCACTACAGCCCTCTAGAGCTCAAGCACACTCTATAGCTCCCCACTGATGGCAGCACCAAGTGCAGGCTTCCCTGAGGCCACCCAACCTGGCCCTGTACCCCCATTTGGGAAAAAAATCTCAGCCCCCACTGTTCCAGAAGGCAGCCTCTATCCCCCGGTGGTCTCCAGAACCTTCTGGATTCATTCTTACCTCCGCCCCTTTGCACCTGCAATGCCCTGCCTGGGGTGTCCTTCCCCTTCTTGCTGGCGCCTCACACTCCAGTCCTTCCCACACCTCTAGCCCTTCCCTGAACACACCACACCCTTCGAGCCCCCTTGAAGTTGTTCACGCTGTTCCCTCTGCCTGGGTCAGCTGTTCTCTGCATCTGGCCACCTCCTCAGAGGGATTTTCCCTGAACTCCCACACCGCCCTGTCCCACTACCTCCCCAGCACTCCTGTCTCATCCAGAGATGGTCTTCATTTACTCTTTGCTTGCTGTAGGTCTGTCTCCCCATCTGTCTGTGTGCCCTTGGGGGACACAGGCCTTGTCTGTCTTGTTCAGTTCTGTGAATACACACCCACAGCACATATTTGGAGAATTAACACTGGGCCATGAAAACTGAGTAATTTTCAGCCTCCTCTAGAACAGTAGCTTTCAAATCTCTTTTTAAAATTTTTTTTTGAGACGGAGTCTCACTCTGTCACCCAGGCTGGAGTGCAGTGGAGTGATCTCGGCTCATTGCAACCTCCACCTCCTAGGTTCACGCAATCCTCCCACCTCAGGCTCCCGAGTAGCTGGGATTGCAGGCATGCACAACCATGCCTGGCTAATTTTCGTATCTTTAGTAGAGATGGGGTTTCACCATGTTGGCCATGCTGGTCTCAAACTCCTGGCCTCAAGTGATCCACCCACCTTGGCCTCCCAAAGTGAGCCACTACATCCACCTCAAATATTTCATCAGTGACTGAGAAATTCATTTCACCTTGCAACCTATTCAACGTATGCAGAAATGATGCAAAATATTCATGGAGCACTTTTTTTTGAATGGAAACAGCGTCTTGCTTTGTCTCTCATGCTGCAGCGCAGTGGTGTGATCATAGGCCACTGCAGCCTTGACCTACAGGGCTCAAGTGATCCTCTCACCCCAGCCTTCCGAGTAACTGGGACTACAAGCATACCTCCCTGCCTGGCTAATTTTTTGTTACTGTTGTAGAGATGGGGTTTTGCTATGTTGCTCAGGCTGGTCTTGAACTCCTGGACTCAAGTGATCTGCCCACCTCGGTCTCCCAAAGTGCTGGGATTACAGGCATGAGGCACTGTTCCCAGACTACAGGTAACAATTCTTATTTTTACTATGCATTACACATGCCAGTGTATTCTAATTCCATTCCATTCCATTCCATTCTTTCTGTTCCAAGAAAATTCTGGCTACAACCTTCTGATTTCTAGTCTTCTTGCGGGTTACAAGAAATTGACCCAGAGAGAAGGTTCTCAAATTCTTACTGCAGAGGTCCCTGAAATTTTCCTGGTTCTGTCCCCTCCCACATTCTCTCTGGCTTGCCATTCTAGGACCCATTCTTCTTGTCATTTTGGGACCTCCAACCCCTCTTTCTGTAAGGCAGCCAGAGCCCAGCTGCTGTCTTTATAGGGCCATAACTGATACTTCAGCCCCCTGAGATCTCTCTGAGATCTTGGTGAGTCTATCTACAGTTTTGGACAAGGCTTCCCCAAGGGGTCTTCTTTGACCCCCTCAAGTCTCCTCTCTGTTGGCACTGGGCCTGCCCTAGGCTGAGGTCACATGGGACACACCTCTGTGTGTCCCCATGGCACTCTCTTCCAAGAGGAATGACCACGAGGTAAAGGGGAAGGGAAGGGTGAGGCAGGCAGGTGGTAGTGGCTGGCTGTGATGCGTCCCTGGAAAATTACAGCTTCCCCGCCCTCCATGCCAACCCTCCTCCTGGAGAGCAAAAGAAGTCCTAACGGCCATGCCTGAACTACTGCCAGTATAGATGCTGTGTTCAGGTACACAGCGTTTTCACACGGTGGGAAGATCTGCTCCCATTTGACAGATGACGAAACTGAGGCTTAAGGAAGGAGAGGAACTCATCCCAGGTCTCCCAGCTCAGAAGTGGCCAAGAGGGGGACCAGGCGTGGTGGCTCAAGCCTGTAATTCTAGCAATTTGGGAGGCCAAAGTTGGTGGATCACATGAGGTCAGGAGTTCAAGACATGCCTGGGAAACATGGTGAAGCCCCGTCTCCACTAACACACACACACACACACACACAGTAGCCAGGAATGGTGGCGTGCACCTGTAGTCCCCGCTACTCAGAAGACTGAGTCAGGAGAATCGCTTGAACCCTGGAGGCAGAGGTTGCAATGAGCAGAGATTATGCCACTGCACTCCAGCCTGGGCAACAGAGTGAAACTGTATCTCAAAAAAAAAAAGAAGTGGCCAAGAGGGCATTTGAACCCAGGAAGTCAGACTCCCAAAGGGACAAAGGGTGAATAGGGCCACCTAGTTCAGGGTCCTGACCTTTCCTTTTCCCAGGCATTGTTTGCCCATAATAAAAGGGGTGACCTGGATGCGGTGACCCCAAATATCACATCCAGATCTGAGCTTTGGTGATCTCAGGCCATCATTATCAATTCCCCGGGCCATGCCATGGTGACTGAAGCACAGTTAGTTTTGGGTGCCCTCTCTTCCTCTTGTGGCCCACAGTCCACATCCCCCTGGTCTTTCCCAAGTTCAAGGTCTTTGATCTTTCCTCTCATTGCCACCTCTCAAGCCTTGGTTCTTTGCTCAGATGGAATGAATCTGGGGTCCAGGGTGGGCACCCAACAGCAGCTCACTGGGTCCCTATCCTGGGGCCTGGGACACCTTAACCCAATAATTTGCAAACTTGATACAAGCTGGGTGCCCGTCCTTAATAAAATCATGCTGGGAAAGCCAGTTCATAAAAGTGTTTCCAAAAAGGGCTGCTCTCGTTAAAACAAGAGCAGAGAGACAGACTCTTGTTTGCCTGGCTTTCCCCCACCCCCACGATTCCAGGTCACCCCAGGAGTCCCTGGAGCCCAGTGTGCAAACCATAGTATTAACCCAGAGTAATTGTGGTATTTCAGGTGCAGCCTATGGGGAAATACTTTGGACAAGCAGCTGATGCTTGCTCGAGCCACCATGTGAGGTGGGTATGGACGGGGACAAGGACAGATGGACTCTGAAGCCCTCTAAAAATCCTAAGACAACACAACTCAGACTTTGGAATCGGACAGGTCTGGACTCCAAGGACTACCCTTCCCCGGTGACCCTGAGAAGGCAGCATAGCTCTCCCAGCCTCGGCTTCCCCATCTGGAATATGCACATGGTAGACCTTTTGGCGGAATAAACGAGGTGATACATATAACGAATTTAGCAAATAATAAACATGGAACACGCACCATTGCTGATGTTGCTATTATGGCCCCATCACGTGAATTGTCTGATCTTGGGGGAGTTAGTTCCTGTCTGTGAACTGGAGGTGATGACAGGACCTACCTCACAGGGTCCTTATGCACGGAGATAGATGCGTGGGAACATGTAAAGGTGCTTAGTTGATGCTTGGCACAAAATGAACATTTAGTGGATGCTGGATATTACTTACCGTCATTAATATTATTGTAATCTTTGCTCCTGCCCTAGTGGCCAACCACCCCCGGGCTTCGTCCTTGCCTGCGGACGACACAGAGGCCCCCTCCCCCTGGGCCCCGTCTTACCCCGGCGGGATGGAGGCGCGCGCGCTCACGCTGGTGGTGCGCTGGGGCCCGGGCCGGTTGAGGTTGTTCTGCCCCGGGGTGGGCGCGCCGCCGGGGGCGCTCGGGCTCCGTGGGGGCGCCCCGGGAGGCGGCGCGGGCTCGGCGGGGCCGGTGACGGGCGCTGCCCAGAGCGCGGCGCCTGCGAAGGTGGCGCTGGGGCGCACGGCGAGCGCGCCTGGAGGCCCTCCAGGGGGCGGCGGCGGCAGCGGCAGCGGGGGCGCGGGGGGTGCCTTGCGGCGCTGCGAGGCCAAGATGGCGTTGGAGGCGGCGCGCGTGCTGTTGACCAGCAGGCACTGCTGGCAGGAGCAGGGCTGGCCCGAGCTGGCGCCCACGGGCCACGACTGCGACTTGGGGATAGAGCCCACGGTGAGCGGGTAGGCGAGGTCCAGGCGGCGGCGCAGGCGGCGGCGCCGGCGCGTCTGGCGGTTCATCTGCGACATGCTGTTGAAGTAGATGAGGTAGCAGAAGCCCAGCGACGAGAGGTCGAGCCACGGATGCTGCTTCTCGTAGGCGTTCTGGATGGTGATGCAGATGTCCATATCGTAGGCCGTCCATGCACCGCCGTCGTTCTCCCACTCCCACACGATGCCCTTGCCCGGCGCCGACGACGGGTCGTAGAAGTTGCGCCGCACCGGCCGCATGGTGCCTGTACTCGAAATGAGGAGGGGGCGTCAGCACAGCTGGCAGGGGCGGCTCAGCCGGGGGTGGGGACGCCGAGCGCTGGTCTGCGCAGCTGGAAGGGCGGGCCACAGCAAGGCAGGGGTGGGCGGGAGGTTGGAGGGTCAGCAAAGGCCTCCAACGGGTCCATCCAGAGTTGGGGAGAGGGTCAACACATGCACTGAGAGGAAGGAGGTCAAGGCCCAGGCATGAGGTTCAGTACAGGCTGGAGGGTCAGGACAGGCGGGAGCCAGGGTGAGGGGGGCCGGGGCTAAAGGTTCAGCGCATAGTACTGGGGCGAGAGGTGGTCAGGTGCGCGTGGTCAATAGATTGGGACGGGGTGGGAAAGCCACCAAATGGGGTGGGGGTGCCAAGATAGCCTAAGGTAGGAAACCAGCAAGGTGTGGAGGGCTCCCCCACCCTCCATCTCTCCAGGGCCAAGACAGACACTGAAGTGGGGGTTTATCACAGGCCCTGGATGGTGCCAGAGAGGGCAAAAGGGGCTTTGGGGTTCTTCAGACCACAGTAAGATAAGGTGGGGCAGGCATAGACAGAGACCAAGGCTATGCACAGAGGCCCCATGCAGTCCTCTCCTTCCTTACAGTTCGTTCACTCATTCAATGATTCATTCATCAATCTGTTCATGACTTCGTTCATTAATTCAAGCACTAGTTCATTTAGTCATTCAACAATTCTTGCATTAGTTCATTCGTTTATCCATGCCCTAGTTCATATATTCATATATTCCTTTATTCAATGATTCATTCATTCAATGATTCTTTTGTTAGGTCATTCATTCCTGCCTGCAGTCATCCATTATTTTATTTTATTCATTTATTTAGAGACGAGGGTTTCCCTATGTTGCCCAGGCTAAGTCTTGAACTCTTGGGCTCAAGCGATCCACCCGCCTTGGCCTCTCAAAGTGCTGGGATGACAGGTGTAAGCCACCATGCCCGGCCCCACTTTTTTTTTTTTTTTTTTTTTTTCCAGACAGAGTATTGCTCTCTCACCCAGGCTGGAACACAGTGGCACAATCTAGGCTCAATGCAATCTCCGCCTCCCAGGTTCAAGCGATTCTTCTGCCTCAGCCTCCTAAGTAGCTGGGACTACAGACATGCACAACCTTGCTGGGCTAATTTTTGTATTTTTAGTAGAGATGGGGTTTTGCCATGTTGGCCAGGCTAGTCTCGAACTCCTGACCTCAGGTGATCCACCCACCTTGGCCTCGCAAAGTGCTGGGATTACAGGTGTGAGCCACCGCCCCTAGGCCCCTTATGTTTTTTTTTTTTTTTTTTAAATTGATACCTTTTTGTATTCTCCATCTTCAGCCCACTCCCGTATTCAGGCATTCAGACATTCCTTCATTTACCACCATCCTCTTTAAAAATGTGCACCCCCACATACTTTCCCCTCTCTCCTTCCCCACTCCATTTTCTCCATCAGATATACTTCACATTCTACCCATTTATGTTGGTTTCTGTCCATCTCCCCCTTTGTAGCATGTAATAGCCACAAGGTCAGGATTTTGTTTTATTTACTGCTGTATCCCCAGCACCTGCACACAGCAGGTGCTCCAGCGATATTTGTTGAATGAATGAATGAATTCATTAGGTCACAAATGGATCCATTTTTTTAAAAATTCATTCACACTTTGTGCTCATCCCTGCATTGGTCCATTCCTTCATTTGCTTATTTGTTATTTTCATTCATCTGTTTGTTTCATTTGTTACTTCCTTCAACAAACCCCTGCTGACTGCCAGGTGGGCCCCCTTTCATAAAGGAGGGCACTGAGGCTTTACTCTCAACCACAGCTTTGTGTTTGCCAAAGCTCTACGTGCTCCCCTGACAGCAAGGCTCCACAGGAAACTCTGGGCTAACCAGAGATAACCTAAGGTCGAGGCTGCAGGACTTCTCAGAGCCTTTAGCCTGCTCTGTGTCTTGGGGCTGATGAAGTGAGTCTTTTGCTGGGTTCATTTGGCACACCTGCAGAAACACTGCACACTCGACTGCTCCTCAACTGCGGGAAAGTCCCTTAAACCTCCCCATCTCAAAAAGAGGGGTGATCATCCATGACCCACCCCTTCCCTCTCACACAGGGTTTAGGGGAGGAGTGAGTGAGAACAGCCGCAGAGGGTCTGGATGGGACGTCAGGGCTGGGAGGCAGACGGACCTCACTTCAAGTCCTGACTTTCTGACTTTCCAGCTCTGTGACTGTGCGTAGGCAACTCAACATCTTTGGGCCCCAGTTTTCTCATCTTGAAAATGGGCACAAGCAGACATGCAATAAAAGACTGCTGCATTTGCCAGCTATAGCAACAGTTGCTTGTGGGGTTGCTAAGAGGATCAATTGAGATAAATACTGTGTCTACGCTGATGATTCCAAAATCTGCCATCTTCAGCCCCATCTTCTCCCCTGGGAGCCAGGTTCATGACCCTTCCCTGGAGAGGTCTAACAGACACCTTGAACTCAGCTCTGCTCTCCCCTGCCCCAAACCTGCTCCTCCCGAAGTCTTGACATCACAATTCCTGGCAGCTTCCACCCTTCCAGATGCTCTTCCTTGGACCCCCAAACCTTGGTCTCATCCTTGACTTCCTACCTCATATCCCACCTCCAATCTGCCAGTAAATCCAGTCATCTCCACCTTCAAACACATACACATCTGACCACTGCTCCCCACTGCACTCACACCACCCAGTCCACGCCATGTTCTCCCTCCTGCCTGGACCACTGCAGTAGACTCATGACTGGCCTCTGATACTACCCTTACCTCTGTAATCCATTTCCCACACCGCAGCCAGGGGGGTCCTGCTCAATGCAAGTCAGATCACATCCTTCCTCTCCTCAAGATCCTCCCGGGCTTCTGCTCACTTGGAGTCAAAGTCAAAGTCCTTGCTATGACCTACAACGAAACCCCACATTGTGGGGTCCTGTCCTCCTCTGACATTGCCTACTTCCCCCTGTCACTCACTCCATTCCAGCCACCCTGGCCTCCTTGCTGTTTCTCAAATACACCAGGCACTGTCCAGCCTCAGGGCCTTCTCACTGGCTGTTCCCTCTGCCTGGAATATGACCTCACCATTCCCATATGTTCTCATCGTTTCCTCCCTTCTTTCTTACAGGTGCGTGTTCAAACATCTAAAAATGCAGCCCTCCTATTGCTGTCCTCTGAGCTTGCTTTATTTTCCTCCCTGGCACTTGGCATTACCTGAATATATGTATATGGAGGGAGGGAGGGAGGGAGAGAGAGAGAGAGAGAGAGAGAGAGAGACTTTCTCTGTCACCCAGCCTGGAGTGCAGTGGCGTGATCTCGGCTCACTGCAACCTCCACCTCCCAGGTTCAAATGATTCTCCTGCCTCAAACTCCCGAGTAGCTGGGATTACAGGTATGTCTCACCCAGCTAATTATTTTGCATTTTTAGTAGAGATGGGGTTTCACCATGTTGGCCAGGCTGGTCTCGAACTCCTGACCTCAGGTGATCCAGTTGTCTCAGCCTCCCAAAGTGCTGGGATTACAGGTGTGAGCCACTGAGCCAGGCAAGATGTATTCATCTGCATGCATTCTTTACACTGCGTATCCTCACTCTAGGCTGTCAGCCACGAAGTCAGGGATCTTGTCTGCTTTGCTCACTCTTGTACTCCCAGCACCTGGCACAGTGCCTGCACACAGTAGGCCCTCAATACCTAGAAGGCGTTTCCATTGTTAATTGGCATCTTCCTCGGGTGCCTGGCCCAGGGATCTGCAACCGGATGGGGAACTCAGACCGTTCCGCACTGGTATGTCCCTACTCAGGGCTGAAAGAGCTTGTCCTCTCCCTCTCCTCTGTTAGAATCACAAGGGCTACAGACTAGCCGTGTGCCCTGCCAACTGGACAGGCCCCAATAGCTGGAGAAATCGAGGCATGGAGCTATGGCTGCTGATATGAGAGGGGCGGGGTTGAAGAGGTGGAGAGGTTCGACTGGCAGCCCAGCCCCAGGAAATAAGGTCCCTGGGGCCTATCATGTTCCAGCCAATCAGACAAAAACTTCCCCTGCACCTCTGGGGCAGCCTCACTCTGATGCCTGATTTATCATTTTAATTGAGTGTGTGCAGATTGATTTCTTCCCTGGTGATGGGGCTTCCTCCACAGCAGGCCCGGGAGGGGATGAGTTAGAGAGAAAACCCTGGATCCCGCCCCCACCTGCTCTTGTGTGCTGGTCTTCCCCTCTTAGGGTCTCGGTTTCCCCACCTGCAAACTGAGGGGTTGTGATGACTGATCTTCAAGGCTGATGTGCATGAAGTACCACCATTGAGCTCCTGGTGAGGGGAAGGCAGTGTATTACCTGAAACATGTGCAGGATAGGAAGGGAAGCAATGGGAACCCGCCTTATTTAACTTCCCCTGTGTGCCAAGTCCTGAGCTCGGCAGGGGAGGGGCCAGGACAGGAGGTGCAGAGTGAAGTGATTCAAACAACTCAGAAGTCTCTCAGGTCGAGCCAGGTGCGGTGCCTCACTCCTGTAATCCCAACACTTTGGGAAGCTGAGGCAGGTGGGTCATCTGAGGTCAGGAATTCGAGACCAGTCTGGCCCACATGGTGAAACTCCCCATCTCTACTAAAAACTACAAACATTAGCCAGGTGTGGTGGTACATGCCTGTAATCCCAGTTACTCAGAAGGCTGAGGCATGAGAATCGCTTGAACCTGGGAGGCAGAGGTTGCAGTGAGCCAAGATCACACCATCGCACTCCAGCCTGGGCAACAAAGCGAGACTCTGTCTCAAAAAAAAAAAAAGTCTCTCAGGTCTTGGGCAAAAACTGGCTGGAACCACACATAGCCTCAGTGCCCTTATCTATAAAATGGGGGTATTAATATCTACCCCAAAGAATTACTGGGGGAACAAAATTAGATAATGCATAGGCAAAGATGCTTAGCAGAACACTTAGCATTTAGTAAGTACTCAATGAATACAGCTATAATGGCTGATATTACGTACGTTACCCACACTCATCCTCCCCCAGCCCTTGTTCACTTGGCGAACTCCTATTCACCCAACAAAGCCCTCCATGTGCTCATCTCCTCCAACACAGGCTTCTCTGTTCTGTTGCTATAGTTGGCAAACGCAGCAGTCTTTTATTGCATGTCTGTCCTCACACTGTCATTTGTTTTTGTTCTTAGTCATTCTCATTGGTAGATGATTTTTGGGAGGACAAAGACTACTAGGTCAGATACGCAACTATGTTTCGAGCACCAGGCACAAAGCCTGGTGCAAAGAAGGCATCTGCAACCGAGACGGGCAACCTACTTGGCACTTGGAGGAGTGGGAAAGAGGAAAATTTGGGCTTGATGGAGAGGGAGTGGCGACTGGAGAGCAAGCAGCCCCCAGGGTGGAGGCCAAGTGTTGAGGGGTCCCTGGGGAGGACCCTCAGGCCGGGAGGAGGATTCTCAACGTCAACGTTGGCCAGCTCTGCAGCAAAGGACTCTGGGAGCTCATCAGGGCCAGCTAGCCCAGGCCTCCCTCTCTCCAGGGCTCTATTTACCAGGTATCGATTTTCCTGCCTGTTTACTGGTAGTTATTAAAGGCTGTGTCCCTGGAGTCCTTTTGAAACAAGATTGGAACCTGGAGAGCGGGAGTAATTAGGGCAGCTGCTGTCCTCCCCGCTGGGCCCTGCACCCTGCAGCGCCCGCCGCTGCCCGCCTGCCCATCCGTCCGCCTCTCTGGCCCAGGCTGGCTGCGGACCAGGCCGAGGGGGCGGGCAGCTGGTTCCCTGGTGACCTGCCTGGACTTCAATCTCAAGATTTCCAAGGGAGCAGTGGTGGAAATGCTCCGTCTCCTCCGCAGTGGCCGTGGCCTAGATTTTCAGCCAGAACAATGGGTCTAAGAAGGGGCTGGAGTTTCTTCAGCCTGGGAGAGAGGCTGGGCCTCAGGCTGGTGGCCCGGAGCAGAACACACCCCACTCTGGCCTTCAGGGCACCCTGCTGTGCTGGCCACAGGGCCTGGGTCCCCCAGGCAGTTAGGGGCCTATGACAGACACAGGCTCCCGTGCCTCGGCCTGTTTTTGTGTCTCTGCCTTTGTTGTCTTCCCCTTCCCTCTCCTCCCTAGTTGCTTAAAAATGTTTGGCAGAAAAATTCCAGGCTTCTTCCAGCTGAACCAGAGAAAGGGGCTTTGGTCAGTGTCAGCTGGAGCACTGCACAAGCCGGGCCCCCTGAGACCGGGTGTGGGGGCGGCCATAGCCACAGCAGCCAGTGACTGCTTCATGCCTGGGGCAGAGACAGGGTGACAGCGAGATGGAGAGAGACAGAGAGAGACACACTTGATCAAAGAGACTGTCAGAGACAGGCCAAGGCCAACATGGGAAACTGAAGCAGATACAAAGAGAGCAGGAGTCAGAGACAGAACTAGCTTGAGAGATGAAAAGAAAGGGAAGCTGGAAACCTAGAGGCTGAGACCATCACGGAGAATCAGGGAAACTAAGGCTAGCATTTATTGAGCACCTACTGTATGGCATATGCTGCGCTCAGCAATCTCCTTGCACTCACTCATTTCATCCTCACACCATTGCTTCCAGGGAGGGACCAGGACTATTTCCATTTTACAGATGAGGAAACTGAGGCCCGGAGAGGTGAACTCTTGTGAGGGTGAGAGCAGAGGGCTGGGAATAATGCCACACTCGTGGAGTAAAGGCAGGCCCAGGCTGGACTGGTTCCAAGGGGTTCAGCCTCACCAAGTGGTAGCACAGCCTAGGATACCTTCAGCGATGGAGAGCTCACTACTTCAGCCTTACCTTCCGTTGTTTAGCCATGTGAGGTTTTTGCCCTAGAGCATGGTCCCGATCTGACCCCGCTGCCTAGAGGTGGGTATGTGGGTGCCTCAGCCCCCACATCTTAGCCTTAAGAAGCAGCTGACTCTGGAGAAGGGGGAGGGTTCTGAGCCCCTGAGCCTTCCTCCTGCCGGTCCCTCAGACTCTAAACGGTTCCTCTCTGGGCTGGGCCAGCTTCAAGGCCCAGCAGGGAGCCCCTCCCTTTGGGGTTGGCTTCCCGGAGGGAAATGATCTCAGTTTGGGGGCACCCAGACCCTGACGGGAAGGGGGCACGTGGGAGGCAGTCATGGGACATCCTGTCGGGCTGGGGGAGTCCCACCACAGGCTGAGGGCTGTGACCGGGGGTTGGGCAGTGGCTGGGCCCCAGTCAGAGACTTCACTGAATCCTTCACCAACCCAGAAGTCATAATACTAACAGCCATCCACACCGAAAGAGCACGCTTTTCTGCCCCAGGCTGTGTTTAGCTCATTTAAGCTAAAGGGTGTGTTTAGCACCCCTAGGAGGCGGGGGTGTTGTTGGCCCATTTTAGAGGCGAGAAAACAGAGGCACAGAGCAGTTAGGAGTGCACCGGATGCCATCTGTGAGCGGTCCAGCCGAAGCCCACACAAGGCCGCCTCGCTTCATTTGCTGTTCCCTCTGACTTAGTCTCATGAGCCCATGTTCTGGGGGAGGAAACTGAGGCACAGTGGTTGCACGGTAAGTAAGTGACATGGCTGAGGTTCCAACCCCGGATTGCTACTTAACCTTCTGGAATAGTCCCTTAGCTGGCATCTGCGTGGCTACTCATCTCTCTCCCACAACAAGGACAACAGCAGCACCCAGCACCTTACCGAATGCTCCGCAGTGCCAGCAACTGTGCTGGGGGCTCACGCATATCATCTCCCAGTCCTCACAGCAACCCCAGGGGTGTGTGCTAATATTAGCCCCATCGAGCAGATGGGGAGACTGAGGCTCCCTGAGAAGACATGGAAGTCTGGCTGGGGGCACTGGCTGGGCTGGGATTGGAGCTGCAGCCTGTGGATCCAGGTTGCCTCGCCGGCTCCTGCCTCAAGATCGATAACCTCGCAGTGTTCTGTTTCCCTCCAAACTCTCCTCTGGGACTCATCAGGCTAAGCTGTGGCCCATTAGTGGTTTCCTCGTGGTTGAAGCCAGCCCAGGTTCTCCAGGGTCTGCTGGAAGCCAGGCCAGGGCGGTGGGGAGATGAGGGGAGGAGAGGAGGTCTGCAGCACTGCCTAAGGAAGGTGGAGGGGCTGCATGGCACTCGGAGAGGCTACCACCTTGGAAGCTGCTGGCAGGCGGAGGCGGGCACTCATATGCCATGGGCTGTGTGGGGGGCTTTCTGGTCACCCGGTTTCCCACACACCCAGCAGGGGATTCAGATCCCCAGCAAAGCAGGAAGTGGAGGGGGAGGGGACAGAGGGCTGGACAGCCCTCCACCGCCTGAGCCCTCCAAGCTGCTCCTTTCTCATCTGTGAAACGGCATAATTATAATAATAATACCATAATAATAATAATAAACACTCACAGAGGGCCTGCTATATGCCTGCTATGTTCTAAATGCTTCATGTACGTCAACTCTTCAGCCACAAAATGACGGGCAGGTTGTTGTGATAATAATGATAATAAACGTATGATAATAATGATAAGTATTACTATCACTGTCTTGTACAAACACTGAGTGAGGCACAGAGAGGTGAAGCAATTTGCCTGAAGTCCAAAGTCACATAGCTACTGGGCTACTAAGTGAAGACTGAATCTAGCCAGGATTTGAACTTCCCCCACTTCCACTGTCGGCCCTTTGGCCCATGTCACCAGAGTGCTAGCCTGCACTGTTGCAGGGGTCTCCTCTCTCCATGTCCCAGTGTCCACCCTTTGCAATGTGCAGTGCATTCTCACATGGCAGCCAGAGGGATTTTTCACAGCCTCAAGGCTGACTGTGTCACTCCTCTGCTCAACAGCTATCAATAGCTCCCTAGTGCCCTTAGGAATCAGTCTAAGCTCCTTAGTGTAGCCTCTGAAGCCCATCACAAGCTGTCTGCACAGCCTCACTCTCTAGCCACACCAAAATCCCAGCTATTCTTTGAACACACCGTGTGTGTGGTTATGTCTCTGTATTTGCATATGCTGTTCCATCTGTCTAGAGTGTCCTGCCCACCCCACCCCATTGGCCTCCCTGCTGAGTTCTTTCTCAATCTTCTGGCTCAGCACAAGCACTCTGTCTTCTCGGAATCTTCTCTGCCATCCTTAGGGCAAACCACTTGCTCTGTGGGGCCGCCAAAGCACCTTGCACCTGCAATGCTCCCATCAAAGCACATAGCTCACTAGGTGCGGAGGTGTCTGTGTTCCTTCCAGCCTGGCAGTCTCTCCAAAGCTGGGCTGGTTTACAGTCACCTTGGCATCCCTCTGTGGTCAGGAGTGTGGGGAGGTAGGTACTTGCAAAATGTTGGATGAATGAATAACCAAATACATCTGAATGAACCTAACTGAATGCTGCTCATGACTAGGCTCGAGACTGCAAGCTGGGCAGATACGGTTTTGTTCTGGTTCACATGCTATTTACATTTTAAAAATAGTGACCAATATTTATTTAGTATTTATTTATTTATTTATTTGAGACAGGATCTCACTCTGTTGCCCAGGGTGGATTGCAGTGATGCCATCATCGCTCACTGCAGCCTGCACCTCCTGGTCTCAAGCAATCCTCCAGCCTCAGCCTCCTGAGTAGCTGGGATCACAGGTGTGTGCCATCATGTCCAGCTATTTTTTTTTCATTTTTATTTGGTAGAGATGGGGTCTCAGGCTGGTGTTAAACTCCTGTGCTCAAGTGATCCTTCTGCCTCAGCCTCCCAAAGTGCCAGGATTCCAGGCATGAGCCACCTCAATCGGCCTCACATTTAAAAATTGGGGCAGACTCACACCAGTCCAGATTTCAGAAATCCCCAGATATCCAAGGGTGGGGCCACAACAATTGGCCTCCTTGGCAACAGTGAGCAGAAGCTGAGTTATGCTGGCCCCATTCATGCCTTCAAGTATTTACTGAGCACCTGCTGCATACCAGGCACTGGAGAGCAAGACAGTTAAAAAACCTCTGCCTTCCCAGACACTGCACACTTCTATTAGTTGCCCAGGCCCTGTAAGCATCTGAATTTGCAGCCTTTGTGTAGATGGGTAAGCTGAGCTGCAGAGAGAAACTTGGGCAAGATCACCTGGCAAATTAGAGACAGGTCTTGGACCCAGGCTCCCTGACTGTCATTTCCACAGGGCCAGGTGAGTAACACCTTGGAACGAATGAACCTTTGTTCCCTAGAACAGAGGAAGCTGGGGAGGGCAATGCTTACCCCAGCCAGGCGGAGGGCCCTGGGAAGGTGGTATTCCAGGTAAACTCTGCGCTTCCTCTTGCTGTGCTCTGCTTGCAGTTGGAGGGGGAGGGGACAAAGGCCCAGTCGGTCATCGGGACAAGAGGTGGCTGTGCTGCAGCTGCTGGCAGGACTGTCCTGGCAGCCTCCTTTGATTGCCTCGTCCTTTGTTCTGCATCTCAGGGTGCTCAGCTCCAGGGCCCAGTGCCAGACTCCCTCATGCAGCCCGTCACCAGCCTGCCACTGCTGTCTGTGCAGGCAGCAGTAGCAGCCTGGAGCAGCTCCAGAGGGATGATGGAAAGAGCCCAGAGAGGGAGAGGCGCTTGGCCAGGGTGGCTGAGCAAGGACACAACCATGCGGGACCTGGAGGAGACTCAGTTCCTAGCCCGGCAGCTCCTGGGCTCCAAGGTGGGGGGCAATCCTATATGCTGGGATTTCCTTGGCACCTAGCCTCCTGTATCACACCCATCATCACCCCACCCCTTACCCCCAGAACAGAAGCACCTTGAGGGGAGGGATTTGTGTCTGTCCTGTTGATTGTGACATTCCTGGTGCCCGGACTGCCTGGCACACAGTAGGTGCTCATGAAATTCCTGATGAATGAATGAGTAGTGACCACAATCACACGAGTTTGGTACTATCATCAGGTCCATATTACAGGTGAGGAAACAGAGGCTCAGAGGCTCAGGGAGAGAGTGTGGTTTACTTAAGGTCAAAGTCTTTTTTTTTTTGAGACGGAGTCTCACTCGGTCGCCCAGGCTGGAGTACAGTGGCGCAATCTCAGCTCACTGGCTCCCTGCTACCTCCACCCCCCGGGTTCAAGTGGTTCTCCTGCTTCAGCCTCCTGTAGCTGGCATTACAGGTGCCCACCATCATGCCCATCTCTACTAAAAATACAAGATGGGGTTTTACCATGTTGGCCAGGCTGGTCTCGAACTCCTGACCTCAGGTGATCCACCCGCCTTGACCTCCCAAAGTGCTGGAATTATAGACGTGAGCCACCACACCTGGCCTATACACCCCACGATTCTTAGTAAGCAGCTGGTACTGGGACGGGAACCCATAGCCCGGCCCTCACCAGCAGCATTCCCCAAGGCAGCTGGTTCCAGGTTCCAGGCCCCGTGTCCTCAGTTGATGTCAGCCAGAGGCAGCTAGGGGCTGGTGGGGGGTGTCTATGTCAACCCAGAGGCTGGGTGGGCTCATGGGGGTGACTATCTAAGGGTCTGGAGCTGTCCTGGGGACTGGCTACCACTGGTTGTGATTCCAGAGCCAGGTGGAAGGATGGAGGCCCAGGGAGAGAGACAAAGGTGGCGGGCGGAGGCCCGGGAGCATCCCAGGCACCCCCATGCCCCAAGAACATCACACTGGGGAGAGAGTTAGGGATCCCAGCCCCATTGCCTACTGCCTGAATGGGCACTTGGAGCCACTGTGACTGGTCCTGCCCCATCCCGTTGGCCTCCCCATGGCCTCCCCTTCCTGGCCCCTCCTCGTCACTCTCTAATCACGCTCTCCATCATCTCCCCTCCCATCCCCTCGCCCTTCACTCCTTACCGCCTTCTTCACCATCCCCTCCACAGTCCCCCGCTACCTGTCACTTCCGCATCACCTCCCCCACTCCAGCCCCCACACTTCCCATCACAGCTTCCATCTCCTCCTTCCTCTCCAGGTCAGACTCCACAGCTCCTTCGGAAGGATGAGGCGGGGGATGGGAGGAAGCGGGAGAGGAGGAGGGAGGGAAGAAGGAGGAAAAAGGGGTCAGGGGAGGAGAGGGAGAGGGAGAGAGCTGCGAGGGGGGTCTGTCCCGGGCATCGCCACCCCCCAGCGTGGGCGGGTCGCTGATGGTGCTGTCCAAGGTACTCGGTGGCCTGGGCGAGCCTGGGAAGGGCCCTGCCCACCCAGCTGCAGACCTGGATCTGATCTCAGATCCACCTCTTCCCAGTGTGGGCAGGTGGCTCCCCACCCTCTGAGCTTCAGCTTTACTATGTGTAAAAGGGGGTGACGCCTGCTGACTGGGTGAAGGGAACCCAGACAGACTGTAGGAAGTGCCTGAGGCTGCCCCTGCCCCACCTGCTCCAGCTCCAAGGGCCCATGATTAATGAGGCTGGTCCTGCGGTGTGGCTGTAAGTCCCCTGGGGCCTGGCTGCTAAAGGGCAGCAGCTGGCAGCCCAGCCTGCCAGGCCCCAGTGGGCCCCAAGAGACCTCCTCTACCCATCCCCTATCTCCCATCACAGCCTCCCTCTGCCACCCAGGCCTGAGACCCTCCTCCAGGACCCTGCTGAAGGACCCCTGCTATTTCCTCCACCTGGAAGTGTTCCTCCCATCATTCTGTTTACCCAAACCACACACTCTCAAAGGATTTCTCCTCCAGGAAGTCCTCCTCTCAGAGGCTCCAGGCATACACTGTGCACACCCTATGGCTGAACGCACCCTGCATCTCCCTAGTGAGGCATTTAAATCTTTTCCTTCCTTGAGCATGAGTGCTTACTACGTGCAAAGTTGTATCCTCCATGCTTTTACCTACATATCTCATTTAATCCTCATGACAACCCTCGCGCTAGGGACTATTCTTATCCCCATTTTACAGAGGAGGAAACAAACTCAGAGAGGTTAAGGAATTTGCCCATGGTCACACAGCCAGCAAGGGGTCAAGCTGGGTTTTAGTTCTGTATCTCCTGTCCTTATGAGTCAAAGGGTTCAAAGGCTATTCCCATGATATGCATTTGCCTTCACCTTCACTAGACTCTGAAATTGATCTGAAGTGCATAGATTAGACTCTGAAATACATTATGTCCTTCTGTCTGAGTCCCCAAGACCCATCCCAGGACCTGGTACTGAGAAGCCACCAATGACTACCAAATATGAGCGATGAATTTATAGTTTCAAAACAGGCTTCTGGAGTTAGCTGAGCAGCCAGAGACCATGGGTCTGCAATGGCAGAAATACAGACCGTGTGACTGGTGGTTGGGGAGACACCCACATGTGGATTGGCTGGGCCTGCTGCTAGCAGAGACGGACCGCCCTGCCCCTACACATAGTCTTTCTTGCTCCTGGCATCAGAGCCAGCCTTAGTCTCCAGTGAGGAGGCTGCAGAGAGGGTCCCAAAGGGTCCTGTAACCAGGAGCTGAGCCCTGGAGGCCTCCAGGGTAGTGCAGGCTGTCCCTGCCTTGGGCTAGACTCCGACAACAAGCTCCAAGAGCGCTCTCAAGGGAGAAGGGGGAGGGGGTTCTCTCAGCCCTGGCATTAAATGCCACCTTGTTTTCTATCCCTAAGGCCTGTCTGGGAGGCCTGGGCTCTAGCTTAGGACTGGTAGGCTGTGTGACCTTGGGGAAGTCACTCACCCTCTCTGGGCCTCACTGTCCCCAGTTGGTGTCTAAATTCCGGAGGTCCTTTCCCTGGTGATGGGAAAAGCTCCTCCTATCTGGGTGGTAACAGCCTAAGGGGCTCCAGCCTAAGTGTCCTCAGATAGTGCTTACTTTCAGGGCAGGGGCCAGGGCTGAGTGAAGCTCAAGGTTTCCGGGGAAAGAGGCAGGCTGGAAGATCCTGGAACCAGCCACCACCTGCCACTCCAACCTGTCGGCCAGCTTGGGGGCACCAGAAAAGGCCAGGCTTGCAGCCTCGGATATGGCATCCGTGGATGGTCCCCAGCTGGCCTCCCTCAGCCTCAGCTATCCCATCAGCAGAGTAGGCAGGAGGCTGCCATGCACCCCTCCAGGAGCACATGGAGAGCGACATGGGAGATACCAGGCAGATAGGTGCCCCTCCCCAGCTCCAGCTATACGAGGCCAGGGAGTGAGCTGGGAGCTGCTGCGGAAGTGGCTGAGTCGCACCTCTGTCCAACTGTGTGGACTGGGTGGGAAATTTATGGTCTGGGTGAGGCGGCTGTCCCAGTGGCAGGATGTCAATGATCCCCCAGGGAAGTTGTGGCCTCTTCTCTGGGAGCAGAAAGCCAATCTCAAACCTTTCCCCCACTGCTGGTGGCAGCCAACCCCTCACCCCAAGACCCTGACGGCTCCTGGGCCCGGCCCAGCCACCAGCTGAGCACTCCTTGGCCTTAGGCTTCCCATATGTGGCAATCTTTGTCTGTGGGAAGGACGGTTGGAGACAGAGGGAAATGAAGAAAGAAAGCTTTGAGGGAAACCGGGCACTTGGCTCAGTACTGCAAAGCGAGCAAGCCACCCACCCTCGCCCAGCTCTGGCTCTACCTCCAGCCCTCTGCCTGGGACACCACCGTGACTGATCTAACATCATCCAGCTCAGGGTCACAGCATCAGGCCTCCCTGTGGAGGGGCCCCAGTTTCCAGTCCAGACTCTGGGCTCTGGACCTAGAGGGCTTCAAAGGGAACCTCACCCCCTGCAGGGAGCAGTGAAAACAGCCCAGCAGGGGAAAGGTGAGGGGGCACCGGCTGAACAAACAGCAGCCCCTGTGGGGCCAGAGCCTGGCCTCTCCCCTGTGGCCCCAGCCTGACACCTGGGCTTTCTTCCGCTGGCTGCACTGCACGAGAGGCACATACACAGGGCGTGTGTGTGTCAGCATTGTGCGAACAGGCTGGTGCTGTGTGTGTGTACGCACATGCACGTGTACCTTGGTACACACCATGAGGCGTGGAGAAGCCATGCTGGGTGTTCCGTGGCACCAGCACGGTCTTACCCCATGCTCAGGTTAAGAACATGTGAGGGCAGGGGTCAGTGACCTGCAGCACACAGGTCAAATCCACCCACCATCTGCTATCGTGCAGCTCCGAAAGTAAGAATGGCTTTTACATTTTTAAATGGTTGGCAGGGGAAAAAGAAAATTTGATGACCTGTGAAAAAGATATGAAATTCAAATTTCTGTGTCCACAACTAGTTTGATTAGAACACAGCCACACTCGTTCACTTACATATTGTCTATGCTGCTTTTCTGCTCTGATGGAGTTGAATAGTTACAACAGAGACTGTGGGTCCCACAAAGCTTAAAAGATTTATTATCTGACGCGATCAGAAAAAAATCAGCCAGCTTCTGTATTGGGAAACTAGCAAAGCTAGGGCAGTCTCCCCTCAAAATTAAAGTTCAGCTTCAATGAACATATCGAGAATCTTACAATTAGAAAATCTAGACAGAAGCTTGTGTTGATTTCCGCACATACACGTGAGTTTTGGGTTTTACAGCATTATGTTGGAGTGTGTGTGTGTGTGTGTGTGTGTATGAAATATAATATTTTCAAGATTCACGGCCGGGCACGGTGGCTCACACCTGTAATCCCAGCACATTGGGAGGCCGAGGTGGGTGGATCACTTGAGGCCAGGAGTTCAAGACCAGCTTGGCCAACATGGTAAAACCCCGTCTCTACCAAAAATACAAAAATTAGCTGGGTGTGGTATGTAGTAGCTTGCCTGTAATGCCAGCTACTTGGGAGGCTGAGGCACGAGAATCACTTGAACCCGGGAGGCAGAGGTTGCAGTGAGCTGAGTGCTCTACCCTGGGCGACAGAGTGAGATACTGTCTCAAAAAAAGAAAAAAAAAAAAGATTTAAGATCTCTTGCTGGTCTCTCATACACACAGTGGTGAACCCGTGCTATGTGCACAGTAGATAATTCGTTGATGTTTGAAGTCAGCCAGATTCTCCCTGTCAATCTGAGAACGCTGCTGGAGAAGTGATGCTCTCACCCATTTCATGGATGTGGAAACAGATCTGGAGAGGCCTGAGGTCACACCATTGGCACTCAGGTTTGCTCCCTGCCGGTTGAGGCTCTTTCCCAGTCCCTTACCAATGAGGACAAGACGTCCTTTCTTGACATTGTTTTGCTCCTGGGTAAAGCGGGGGAGAAACCCTCACATGTCTGGTGAGGAAGCCTCTTGCCCCACTCTCCAGCAGATTCCCAGGCAGCCGAGGTCTCCTGCCAACCGCAATAGGTTTCCAGGCTTTCCTCCCTCTCTGGTTGGGGTGGAAGGGGGTTCCTGGCAGGCTCCCAGGAGTCCATTTAGGAATGAGTGTTTTTTTTCCCTTTTCCGGCAAACAGGGGGCAGGTGTGGAGTGAACAGCTCTGGGGAGGGGGTGAGGGGAAGTGACCGGAGCTGAACTTCTGGGGGATCCAGTGAGGCTGAACCGTAAAAGGGGAGTA
Source organism: Piliocolobus tephrosceles (assembly GCF_002776525.5). NCBI lineage: Eukaryota > Metazoa > Chordata > Mammalia > Primates > Cercopithecidae > Piliocolobus > Piliocolobus tephrosceles. The sequence goes on along the minus strand of NC_045443.1, from coordinate 110,697,471 downwards.
CTATTGAGAGAATGAGGCCTGATGAAAGGGGAGTGTGCAAGTCTGGGTACTCGGGAACATAAGGGGATGCTAGGAATAGAAATGAGGGTCCCCCCAAAGATAAGAGGATCAAAGGTAGAGTTGCCAACTTGGCAGCCTTGTGGGGAGTCTGTCCCTGCTTCTAAGGACCCCGGCGCCCATCCCCCACCCAGCTAGGTCCTGGAGGATCGCTACACCCAGCATTAGCTCTGAACCTGCAGAACACCAGGCCTCCTAGCAAGGAGTGATGTCCACCCACTTCTGCTCTCACAGCCCTGCCCTCTACCCCTAGGAGAAAAGAGAATGGGGCGGGCAATGTGCAACACTTCCCATTCCTCCATCAGGTCCTTGGTGCCTCTCTGGAAGAATGGGCACATGGAGCTAATGATGACGTCTACTCTCTGGATCAAATTCAAAGTTCTTTGCATGGCTGTCCAGGCCTGTACATCTGGTCCTTGCTTAGTTGCATCTTGCTCCATCTTCCCCTTGGTGGGAGATGCATCCCACACAGAACGGACTTAAATGTCCTCTGCTCCTTCCCACCCCAGGGCCTTTGCACTGGCTGTGCCCTCTGCCAGGGACACTGGCGCCCTCACTCATTCTTCAGATCTCTGTTCAAACATCACTTTCTCAGGCCAGACTTCCCTGAGTACCTCTGGGCCAGGTTTAGTTCATGCTCTCAGATCTGCCACTGATTGTCTCTGTGGTGGTATGTTTGCTTGCTTCCTGACCATACCGGGACCTTCAGTGTAGGTCCTCTAGCAGAAAACCTCGACTGATGACTCTGTCTTGCTCCCTGCTGTACTCCAGTGCTTAGCACAGAAATGGACACACAGCAGAGATCAATAAATAATCATATGATGGAATGCACAAACAATTGGCACCACCAGTGATGGTGGTCAATGCCTGGAGTTACGGAAACATAGATGTACTAATCTGTACCATCAATAAGCCATTTGTTAAGAATTCACCTGTGTTTCTAGACATGGTAAGCACCCTGGGGGTACCAAGCAATGTTCTAGACTCTTGGAACGTCCAATCATTGCAGAAACTTCTATTGGACTGTGCTAGTTAGAAAGGCTGGCCTTCTTTCTAACTAGCACGGTCTAATAGAAGTGTCTGCAATAACGCAATGTTCGGGATCTACGCTGGCCCACAAGGTACCACGAGACTCATGTGGCTCTGAGCACTTGAAGTGTGGCTAGTGAGACTGAGGAACTGGATTTTACATTTTACTTAGTTTTAATTAATGTAAATTTAAGTAGCCACATGTGGTTGGTGGCTACCGTATTGGTTGGCACAGCTCTAGAGAGAAGGAGAGCACCCGACTAGCCTGGGGTTATTATGTGTGGTTCTGACATCCAGGAATTCGTAGGGACTTCCCCAAACCCCTTCGGCTGGTCCTTGGGGGATCAAACGTGCCAAGGATTTCTAGGCTGCTTCTACACGGCAGGATCCCACCACTCCCCACTGCCCACGGAGCTTGTCACAGATAGCACTGGGCAGTGACTCAGGGAGATCTCCCAAACAATGACAAATCTCCAGAACAAAAGAGAGTAGGCCTGAGAATGGGACCTCATCATTTTTATCACCATCATCACCTATCGCATTACCACCAACACAACCATCAACATCGCCATCATTACAACCACAACAGGATCACCAATACCACGAAGTAACATCCACACATAGGGCTACCAGCCACACCACATGGCCACGAAGACTGCCACCAACATCATTTTCTCCATCATCACCACCCCATCACACCACTTCCAGCACCACCACCAACACAACTGTCAGTGTCACCAACACCAATGAATTCCAGGGTTAACGCTAGCACTGACATCATCACACTGCCAAGTCACCATCATCCATCCCTCCATTATCACCAAGACCCCACCACCATCAATACTATCACTGAGTCACCACCAACACAACTGCTAACACTGTCTCTTCCATCATTGCCAGCCCCCCCACCATCAACACCACCAATGCCCCCCATCCCCAATTAATTACCACCAGCATGACTCCACCCCCCAAACCAACACTTGGAGCCAGTACAGGATACCAGTTAAGAGTTTTGGCTCTGGAATTCAACCACCTGGGTTTAAATCCCAGCTCTGAGTTTAAATCATTCAGCTTCTGGGAGACTCAGTTTCTTCATCTTTAAAATGGGACTCATAATAATACAACAATAAACAGACTTACTGCCTGTGATTCTTGGAAAAAATCAAATGAGGAAGCGCATGTGAAGCCCTTATTCTACAATCACGTGCTACTGCTATTCTAGATTCTGTGCTCAGTGAGCACCATTTTATTTGATCCTCACTCAGCTGTGACAGATATTGATTTACCCATTATGCAGATGAGGAAACTGAGGCTCAGAGAGAGGATGCAACTTGCCCAAGGCCCTACAACTTGCTCAGAGGCTGTATTGGAATCCAAGTCTTAAACTGGACAAGGTTAGACTGCCCTGTTTTTCTGGAGGTGAGGCAGGGAGACAGGGAAGGGATTTGGGATCAGGTTTACTGGGATTTTCAGCAGCCCACGCTGCAAGGTAGTGGTGGTTCGGCAGGGCGGGTGGCATGGGGTGGGTGGGGAGTCTGCTCACCTGTGTCCTGGCGAAACTGGTGCATGGACTGCAGGTCAATGATATAGGGCACAAGCTGGGCGTCCACCTGCCCCAGGACCACGGAGCCGCGAGCGTCCTCCTTCAGCACGTTCTCAATGTGGTGGCACACGGTGGCCGTGTAGGGCCGCCAGCGACTGTGCTCATTCAGCCACTCCCACACCACCACCCGGGCCACGTTCTGCGGTGGGAAGCCCAGACCATTCACAGGCATCAGCCCACCGTGGCCTGGCCGTGACATGGCCGCCACTGCTTCAGGGGCCAGGTCCCCACTATTGCAGGCCCAGCTACTCCTGGGCCTGGCAGCAGGCGGCAACTTCCTCTCTCCCCAGGGGGACAGCAAGGACCGTCTGGCCTCCTTTCTAACTCTGGGTTCTCTCTGAGGCCTAGAGGCCTCCGTTAAAGGAATGTGGGGTGGCCATCCAGGCTGCAAAGACCTCTTCCCTGGAGAGCCTTCTCGGATAAAGGGTGCTGCCCTGGAAAGCAAGTGTCTCTCTTATGCCGGAGGAAACAGCTCTAAAGTCCTTGGCCCCCTCGGCTGGCTCAGGTAGGGAGCGAGGCAGACGCCCCCGTTCTAGGTCCAGCCTCTTCAGTGTTGTCTCCGGTCCCTCTTCCCCGCCAGACAGGGCCTGTCACCCAGGAGGCCTGGGCCACAGCCTGCTGCTCCTGCGGCTCTCAGTCAGTGCCCTCCCAACTACGTCCCAGACCCTACGCCTGGCTTCAGTGGGGCTTCTTGCCTCCCTCCAGTCCGGGCCCCCTTCTCCGACGGCTCCTGCTGAAGGGGGCGTCCCTGCCCCCTTGTTCCCTCTCCACGGTGTCCTGGAAGGCCTGGGTGGCTGCAGAACACACGGGGGAGGGGTGCGGCGCGGACCCCCGGGGGGGTGCGCCTGGACTGCGGCTCCGGAGCTGGGCTGGGGGACGAGGGGGACGAGGGGGACGAGGGGGGCGGGGGCCCGTGGGCACGCCCCACCCCACTCGTGCTCGCGACCTGCCAGGAGACAAGAGGGGAGAGGGCCCTTTAAGAGGAGAGCGCAGCACCCCCTCCCCCATTCCCAGGAGGGCGTTCGGCTGAGAACAATGGGGGACCGAAGGGGGACAGCAAGGGGGGCGTACGGGGTCGCCCCGCCCGCTTTCCCTTGGGGCAGGCCTGGAGGGCGGGCTGGGGCCGGGGGCGCGGTTTTCAGAGACTCTCCGCCTGGGGGGTGCCCTCTTTGGCTCCCAGAGCCTTCCCTTCCCCTGGGGCCCTCACCCTGCCGGGGGGATGCCGGGTGCGCGGGGATGCGTCGGGAAGCTAGGGGATGAGCGAAGCTGCAGGCGCGGCCCAGGGCCCCTCGGGGGTCGCGTCGCGGAGGGGGCGAAGCCAGGAGCTGGACCGTCTCTGCCTCCCGCCCTGGGGATAACAACCCCCCTTCCCCAGCTCAGACGTCGCCGAGCCGCTCGCGGGCCCCCAGCTGGAGCCGGGGGTGGGGTCCCTAAGCACCCGCGCTCTCACCGCCTCTCTTCGTCTCCGGCTCCGGCTCCGGCTCGCGCTCCAGCACCGCCGCCTTCTGGGCTCCCCCCGGAGTGGGAGGGAGCCGCGGTCCTGCCTCCGCGCCCGTTCCCTCCCAGGCCCCTCGGCCGCCGCGCCGAGCTTTCCGCGCGTGGACAGACTGCCCGGCCGACGGACGGACGCAGGAGCTGGCTGGCGGCCGCCGGGATCCCGCGGGTGGGAGGCGGCCTCGGCAGTGCTCGGGAAGGGAGAGGGGAGGGGGCGGAGGAGGAGGAAGGGGAGGAGACAGATCGCGGCCCTGAGCGCCACCGGCGCTGACACGCGAGTCTCAGGGCGCCCCAAATCCTCGGCCAGGCCCTCCCGAGAACCCAAGGGGCCTTCTGACCCCAAGCAGGGCTTGAGGCAGGGAGTGGGGTGTTTAGGAGTCGCTGGCTTGAATCTTTGTCATCTTTATTTCCAGTCTCCCATCAAGGGCCTGGCACTGAGTAGGTGCTCAATAAATGCTTGAATGAATGAATAAGATCCAGAGACTGTCTAAAGAAAGATCTTGAAGCATTCAGAGCTAGCCTCCTTTCCTCCTCTAACTATTCCTGGGGGCGGGAGGGTGCTGACAAGGCCTGATTCAGACTCAGATGGAACCGTGGAATCTGAAGAGTACAGATCAGGAGACTGAAGCCAGAGAGAGTAAGACCCAGGCCCAGGATCACAGAAGCTTAGAGCAGTGCCCAGACACCAACCCCGATCTGAATCTCCTGCCAGTACTCAGTTCCCAGCCCTGAGCCCACTTCCCCCAAAGCACCCACCTGCTCCAGGTGAGAGGGGGTGGGACCAGGGGAGGGGACCCTGGCCAGGAGGTGAGATCCTGGAGGAAGAGAAGGGCAGGCCCTCTGCCATGTCATTCACAGCCACCTGCAAACAACTGGTGCTCAATAAATGGTGGGTGAGCATTGGTTGGATGGAAGGGATGACTGGAAATGACAGCGGCTCAAGTGTTAAATGGGATGGCCAGTTCCTCTCTCCTCCAGCAAGCTGGATGCAGCTGAGACACACGTCGGCTGGGAGGGGGGTGGACCACCCGGGGCCTTTGGGTGTTTAGATTGGGGAAGATGAAGGATGCGTCCGGGAACTCTAGCCTGGGTGGCTGACGGAGGTCAGTGACCTGTTTGGGCGCCTGCCCAGAGCAGCCCACGCCTGCCTCCCCAGGGCAGATGGGGATACACTAGGCAGGGGCAGGGGCAGGCTGCTCAGGGGTGCTTTCCCAGAACCCAGCTCTGGCTCTCCGGCCTGCTGGAGGGACCTCCCCTCCCCAGGCCCCTGCTCTGACCAGCAGCCCAGTGTTGGATGGGCTTTTTCATATTGGGTCAATGATTCTGCTTTCTTTCTCCTGCTGCAGACTACAGAGAGAGGCTTTGCATACGGCAGGGCCAAGCCTGCAGTATGACAGTACTGACAATACTCCCACAGGATCACTGAGTTCTGGGATTTTAGCCTAGGGTCCATGGATGGCCTTCTGGGGTCCATGAAGTCCCCTTCTGCCATTATAGGCAAACTTGTGTGTCTAGGCGTTGTGTGCCTTGTGTGTCTGGGAAGAAGGGCACTGGCTGTCAGCAGATTCTTCTCACAGGAGACTATGACTGAACAGGTTCAGAGCAGATGCTCAACCACCTTATGTTATAGAAGGATCTGGGGACCCCACAGTGGAGAAGAGATTGACTCAAGGTCGCGTGGTGATTTAGCAGCAAATTGGAAAAAAGAACACAACTCTCTGAACTTCCTGTCAAATGCTATTTAAGGTCTGATTAAATGTCACCTCCTCCAGGAAGCCTTTCTTGAATTCATCCCATCTTCCTCTGTGTTCCTTTGCCCATAACTTGACATGACACCCTGTATCACAATTAGCCTCTTAAATGAAATCTGTCCCTGCTACAGTGAGATAGCCATCATATTCATCTTGGTGTGGTATAGCTGGTGCCCGTTACATAAGGGTGTCATTTACTGAGTGCCTATTATGTGCCAGGCACTTATATAATACTTACTACTCTTCACAACTGCCCCATAAGGAAGGTTATATTGTCCTCATTTTACACATAGAAACAGAAAACCTCCTGAAGCTCAGAGAGGCTAAGTGGCTTACTCAAGTTCCCACAGGGAGTAAGTGGCAGAGCTAGGATCTGTGTCCCAAATGCTTTTGCACCTCCCATAGCACCATGCTGCCTCTGTGTTTGTTGAGTGACTAATGGATGGCATCCAGCCGAGGATCTGGTGCAGCGTGGCCCTTAATAGCCCCTCTCAACTGGGTTTGGAACATCTGGGAATGCAAAACTGCTCCCAGGGAACTTGGGGAGAAAAGATTTCCAAGGAGAGGGAAGGAATTTGGCCACCAAGGAGCCCACAATTCACTGGAGGGATGGCTCAGATGCCAATGAGGAAGTCAATAGGACAAAAGCAATCAATCATGAACTGCTTTTTTTTTTTTTTTTTTGGTCCATTGAGGCATTTTATTTATATAAATTTATTACATCCCTAGAAAAACAATCCCAGGATTTTCCCCCTTATGTGTTTTTGTCTTGCTTCCTTACGGTCCCTGAGACCAGCTGAGGTTGTCAGGACAATGAAACCAAAGGAGATAGGGGTACCATTTTTCTAGATCTTTGAGTTGCAAATCAAACTGGGGCTTGTCACTGCACACTTGTTTAACCTGCCTGTGAGGTCCACAGTGATTTTTCTAGCTCTGTGATTATTGATGATTTCAAATTCACTGATATAAACTAAGTTTCATTATCACACTTAGAAACTAGATGACGATTTTGGAACACAACCTAAAACTACCTGGTGTTTGCTTCTCTTCTCAGCATGTTGATGCTATTGAGAGCATTGGCCAGGATGTTCACGTGCACCATTATAGCAGCTCAGAAAGATGGCAGAAAGAGACGAACTCATTTTTTTTTTTTTGTTCTGCCATCCACCATCCACTCATCCATCCACCCATCTATCCATTCATCTATCCACCCATCCTCCATCCATCCACCCACCCAACCATCTATCCAGTCATTCATCCATCCACCCACTCATGCATCATCCATTCATCCATACACCCACCCAGCCATCATCCATCCATCCATCCATCCATCCATTTATTCATCCATTCATCTATACATTCATGTATGAAACTTCCCACCTTCCTCCCTTCCCCTCCTCCCTCTCTCCCTCCCTTCCTTTCTTCCTCTTTTTGTTTATTTATTTTTTTAAGATGGAGTCTTGCTCTGTCACCAGGCTGGAGTGCAGTTGTGCAATCTCAGCTCACTGCAACCTCCGACTCCCTGGTTTAAGCGATTCTCCTACCTCAGCCTCCCAAGTAGCTGCAATTAGAGGCACATGCCACCACGCCCAGCTAATTTTTGTATTTTTAGTAGAGACAGGGTTTCATCACGTTGGCCAGGATGGTCTCGATCTCCTGATCTCATGATCCGCCTACCTCGACCTCCTAAAGTGCTGTGATTACAGGCGTGAGTCACCACGCCTGGCCCCTTCCTTCCTCTTATCCATTTATTCATCCATCCATCCATCCATCCAAAAAATACCAGATGCCCTCCTATGTGCCAGGCGCTGGGCTATGTACTGAGATACGGATATAACCCAAGCAGCATGGTCCCTGCCCTCCTGGGTCTCAGAGTCTAGTGAGAAAGTCAGACATGAATCAAAGAATCACACAAAGTGTAATTCCAAACTTTTGCAAAGACCATGAAGGAAAAGTTCAGGATATCATGAGGACATCTAACAGGGGTCCTACCAGGTCTAAGGAGTCAGGGAGGGCTTCTCAGAGGAGCTGATGTTTCAGTTACTCCCTGAAGGATTCATAGGTCTTAATGTGGCTGAGTGGGGTAGGAGGGGGAATGATTAAATCAGAGGAAACAGGGATGTGCAAAGGCCCAGAGGTGGGAAAGAGCTTGGTGTGTTAGAGCAACAGAAAGGAGACCAAGTAACCACTGAGAAAGAAGAGGGGTGAGCCTGGGTCCAGATGAGGCAGGGCTACCATGCAGGGCCTTGGAAGACCCAGTATGGGTTTGCGATTTTATCCTGCGTCATGGGGAGTTACTAAAAATTTGATGTGATGTGATTTGATTTGTGTTGGAAACAGCCTGGAATTAACTAGACTTTATTGAGTACCTACTGTATGTCCAGCCCTGGTCTAGGTACAGGAGAGTCTGGAAGGGGACACAAAACAAAATGAGTGACACTGAAGGCGGTATTAGGGGCATGTGCAATTAGGGTATGAGCCCTGGGAGACACATGCCACCCCCGTCCCCAGCCTGTGGAGCCGAGTGAGTTAGGCTCTTTTGAGCCCTTCTCTCCAGCCCTCTACATCCTTCTGTGCAGACCAGCTGTGACCTCCCCTTCAGCAGCTGAGAAAAAGTTTAAGTGGAAAACAGGAAACAGAGTGAGAAGGACTGTTTAGGTGTCTCTGGGGACTGAAATGGGGCCCCTGGAAGTCAGAGTGCTCCTTGGGCCTGCAGGACACTGGTGGGGTGGGAGTGGTGAAAGGTCTTTTGCTGCCCGCTGAGAATGGGTGGTGGAATTGGGGAAGCCTCAGAAGGGTGATATCCACAGCCGGCCTTGCTCAGCGAGGAGGGTCTGCAGGCCCGAGGTTAGGGTGGGCACTGCTCTCGTGGCCGCGTGTCCAGGTCATGGCTCCTCGGAGCAGTGTCTCCCCATCACCAGCCAGAGGCTGGTTCCAGGTGAGCACAGCTTCATTCCGGGGTCTTGCTGTGAAATTCACGTACAGCCGGAGTTGAAGGCAGCTTGAGCATCTATGGGCGAGATGGTGAGATGAGCGCCCTCCCCACCCCAGAGCGCTGGGCCCCACGCTGGATTCACGTGAGAATCTCCTGCAGAGTGCATACAAATCACCCATATCCAAGCCCCACCCTCAGAAACTGATGTAGTTGGCTGGGGGGTCCAGGTATTTGTAGGCTTTGGCCAATGATTCTTTCCCTGGATTTAAGGGATTAAAACTGAGAGATGGTTGTCAACCTGTCTCTAGGTAGTTGGGCTAATCATATGCGATACTGTGAGCTTTTAGGGCCCATTTAGAACCATCCATTTATTCATCTAATCAGATGCTGTTTACTGAGCACCTACTATGCGCCAGATACCATTCTAGGCACTGAAGATACAGTGACGAATAAAAGACACAAAATGCTTGCTCTCCTAGAGCTGACCTTCTAGGTGGCAGGAGAGAAAAAGTAAATAAATGCATAAATATAGAGTGCATCATGTAATGTAAGTGCCGTGGAGAAAAATTAAGCCCTCTTAGACATTACTGGTGGGGACGTGACTTGGTGTAACCATGTTGGAAAACAGCTCAGCTTTATCTCTGATAGTTAAGCACATATACACCCTGCAGTCCACCCATTCTACTCTGGAGTATGGACCTTGGAGAAATTCTTGCCCATTCACAGCAGGAGTCCTGTAGAAGGATGTTTATAGCAGCTCTGTTCACAGTGGCCAAAGCTGGGAAATAACCCAAATGCCCATCTGTGAGAGAGCAAATGAATAAACTATGGTTTAACTCCCACGATGAAATATTACACGGCACTCAACATGAAGGAACTATGGATGGATCTTTGAAATAAAATATTCAATGAAAAATTTCCTCTTACATAAACATATTCCCTTTTTATAAAGTCAAAGGCAACTAAAATTATAGGCACACGTACGTGATAATAGACTGTATGAAAGGGAAACAGGGGAAGAATAAATACAGGATTTAGAATGAGGATTAAGAGGGGAATGTGGCACTGGGGGTTGGGGGACCATATGGTAAGATGTAAGTCACTGTCAATATCCTAGCTTTTGTCTGGGTAGTGGTTTCACTGGTGTTTATTACATTCTTCTTCTTTTTTAAGAGACAGGGTCTCGCCCTATTGCTCAGGTTTCAGTGCAGTGGTGCGATCACAGCACTCTGCAGCCTCCAGTTCCTGGGCTCAAGCAATTCTCCTGCCTCAGCTGGGGCTACGGACACAGACCAGCATAAAATAATTTTATTTTATTTTTGTAGAGACAGGGTCTCCCTTTGTTGCCCAGGCTGGTCTTGAACTCCTGGGCTCAAGTGATCCTCCTGCCTTGGCCTCCCAAAGTGCTGGGATTACAGGTGTGAGCCATGGTGCCCAGCCCTTCTTAAAATTAACCAATTAATTAAAAGATGATGGAAGTATTATTAACCCCCTTTTTTGTGGACCAAGATTAAAGAAATAAGCGAGTAAGCAGGGAGGGGCTAGATCATCCAGCTCATGCTGGGGGTGGAGATATGATTGCTGTTTTTTCTTTTTTTGAGACAGGGTCTTGCTCTCTTGCCCAGGCTGGAGTGCAGAGGCATAATCACAACTCACTGCAGCCTCAACCTCACTTGTTCAATTGACCCTCCCATCTCAGCCTCCCGAGTAGCTAGGACTACAGGTGTGCACCACCACACCCGGCTAATTTTTGTATATTTTGTAGAGACGGGGTTTGGCCATGTTTTCCAGACTGGGGTTGCAACTTTAATCAGCTGGTCAGGGAAGGTACTACCCAGGTGACATCTGAGCCATTACTTGAAGGAGAGAATAGTGAATAAGGGGAGATCTGAGGAAGAGGGCACGGGGTAGAGGGCACAGCAGGTGGGAGGGTGCTTGACATGCTGTAGGAATGGCAAGCTGGAGGAAGTGAGTGCAGCCATGTGAGAAGCAGGCGTAGGGACGGAGAGAGATGGAGACATGGGAGCGGGGAGAAGAGAGGGAGAATGTTTCCTGCATTCCCCAAGAGGTTCAAATCTCGAATCTGCTCTTTCCAGCGACTGGCTATTCAACTTTTCCTTAGGTTCCATGAGGCACCCCAGTTTCCTTGAGGTGATTTAACTGGGTTTCTATTACTTGTAAGCCAGTGATTCCTACCTGGTGAAATCACTGGCCCTGTGGTCAGAAGATCATGGTGTGAGTTTCTTCAAGAAAGATTTCTTAAGAGAAAGTGCAAACTCAAAGGTGGGTGCTCGCATAACAGAAGCCCCTGGGAGGTGGAAGGGGACCCAGGCCAGCACCAGCTAAGGGGCATGGAATAGTAGTTAGCCCATTCATGGAGTGATTTCTAGGTACAGGGATTTTATTACACTCTTTCTTTTCTTTTCTTTATTTTTGAAACAGGGTCTTGCGCTCTGTCACTCAGGCTGGAGTGCAGGGGCATGAACTCAGCTCACTGCAACTTCCTCTGCCCAGGTTCATGTGATTCTCTTGCCTCAGCCTCCCAAGTAGCTGGGACTACAGGCATGAGCCACCATGCCCGGCTTTGTACATTTAGCCAGGCTGGTCTCAAACTCCTGATCTTAAGTGATCCACCCACCTCGGCCTCCCAAAGTGCTGGGATTGCAGCTGTGAGCCACCTTATTATGCTCTTTTAGTCCTCCCAAAAACCCTGACAGACGTTATTACAGGTTTTACAGGTGGGGAAACTGAGGCAGCAGAGGTTATGGCATACACAGTGAGTAGCTGAGCCTGAAAACCCCAGGTCTGGCTGACGTTGGAGCTCTTGACCTGGGATATGAGGTATCTGATCTATTTCCAGTGTGGTGTCCCTTTGTCCTTGGGGACCACAGTTTCTCTCCTCTATAGTTTGGGTGGATGGGTCCTTGCCTCCTCTCCCCTCTTCACCAGCCCCTGGGCCATCGAGAAGGCCTGTGGGCAGCCAGGTGAGGTGGGAGCACTCAATCTGGGACTCGCTGTGTCTCCAGCATGGAGGGAAGGGACCCAGAGAAAGAACGGGGTTTAGAGTTAGTGTGGCCTGGGGTGTGGTGGAAGTTTGGTGTGGCTAGGGGACTAAGAGAGGGAGTTGGGGGGAGGGGTGTGTGTGTGTGTGTGTGGTGTGTGTGTGTCCAGCAGGGAAGGCCAAGAAATAAAATGGGAGCGTGTGTGTAGAGCGCCCCCTAGTGGTCCATTTTGGTCTCTCATTCTAATGCTGCAGACATTTCCAGGTAATTTATTTTTAATGTTTTTTATTGCAGTAAAAATGCATACCATAAAATTTACCATTTCAATTCTATCTAAGCTAAGTGTTAAGTATATACACATTGTTTTACAACCAATCTTTAGTACTTTTTCATCTTGCAAAACTGGAACTCTACCCTTTAAACAAGAACTTTACCATTTTCCCCTCCCTCCAGCCTGTAGCACTCACCATTCTATTTTCTGTGTCTAAGAACTTGACTAGTCCAGTACCTCCTATAAGTGGAAGCATGCAGTGTTTGCCTTTTTGTGCCTGGCTTATGTCACTGAGCATAATGTCCTCAAGGTTTCCCCATGTTGTAGCTGTGTCAGGATTCTCTTCCTATTTAGGGCGAATCATATTTCACTGTATGTATGTACCACATTTGGTTCTCTATTTGTTATCTGTTCATCCATCAGTGGACCTTTGTATTGCTTCCATCTGTTGGTCGTTGTGAATAGAGCTGTTATGAGTTATGGGTGTACGAATACCTCTTTCAGACGTTGTTGTCACTTCTTTTGGGTGTATCTCCAGAAGCAGGATTGCTGGATCATACGAGCTAGACTGAACTCGCCGCTCCCCAATTCATATGTTGAAGCCCTCACCTGAAATGTGACCGTATTGGGAGATAGGGCTTTTAGGAAGTAATTAAGATCATAAGGGGCCGGGTGCTGTGGCTCATGCCTGTAATCTCAGCACTTTGGGAGGCCTAGGTGGATGGATCACTTGAGGTCAGGAGTTTGAGACCAGGCTGGACCAACATGGTGAAACCTTGCCTATACTAAAAATGCAAAAATTAGCAAGGCACAGTGGCATGGTCTTGTAGTCCCAGCTTCTTGGGAGGCTGAGCCAAGATAATCCCTTGGACCCTGGAGGGCGAGGTTGCAGTGAGCCAAGATGGCGCCACCGCACGCCAGCCTGGGTGACACAGCCATCTCAAAAGAAAAAAAAAAAAAAAAATCAAAAGGGGTCATAAGGATGAAGTTCTAATCTGATGAAATGGGTGGCCTTATAAGAAGGGGAGAAACAGGGATCTCTCTCTCTCTCCTTCCCTGTGCATACAGGCAATGAGGAAAGGCCGTGTGAGGGAGTATCAAGAAGACAGCTGCCTGTAAGCCAGGGGTGGGGGTCTCACAAGAACCAGACCACGCTGGCACTCTGATCCCAAACTTTCAGCCTCCAGAACTGTTGGAAGTAAATTTCCGTTGTTTAAGCCACCTGGTCTATGATATTTTCTTTTTTCTTTTTGAGATGGAGTCTCGCTCTGTAGCCCAGGCTGGAGTGAAGTGGTGTGATCTCGGCTCGCTGCATCCTCCACCCCTGGGGTTCAAGTGATTCTCCTGCCTCAGCGTAGCAGGTAGCTGGGACTACAGGTACAGGCCACCATGCCCACCTAATTTTTTTTGTATTTTTAGTAGAGACGAGATTTCACCATGTTGGCCAAGCTGGTCTTGAGCTCCTGGCCTCAGGTGATCCACCCGCCTCGGCCTCCCACAGTGCGGGGATTACAGGTGTGAGCCACCGCGCCAGGCCCGATATTTTCTTAAGGCAGCCAGAGCAAATACAATAGAGTAATTCTATTTTAATTTTTGAGGAACTGTCATACTGTTCCCAGAGCATTTTACATCCCACTGAGAGTGCGCAGGGATCCAATGTTTCTACATCCTCACCAACACTTGTTATTTCCTGTCTTTCTTTTTATTAAAATAATAGTAGCCATCTGAATGGGTTTTCCAGGTAATTTTTCTCCCAGCCATCAATGAGAGCTCCTGTGTGCCCAGCACCAGGCTGAGTATGTCACATGCCCAGTGGTTGATATCATTCCTATTTTACAGATAAGACACTGTGGTTTGATGGGACAAGTAACTAACTCAGTGTCACCAATGAGTAAGTGCTACATGCATCACTGGCTCCAAGTTGGATTTCTTGACTCTGAAGTCAAGAATCTTAATGGAAATCCTATTAATCTTGGTGATGATGGTGGTGATGATGACAAGCAGCGCTGTCCCCAGCTCTTTACATACATTTTAATGGATTTAATCCATAACTACCCTATGTGATGTCTACTATTATGATCTTCATCTTACAGATGAGGAAACTGAGGTACGGAAAACTCAATTTACTTGTTCAAAGTCATATGGCAACTAAATGGTACAACCAGGATTCTAACTCAATATCCTATTCTGCCTTCATATGGGCACCGATGACTCCAAGAAAATTCCACCTACCAAAATCTAAATTCCCCTAAAGTAAAAATGAGGGAGACAGCCTTTGCTTCAGTGAAAGCATCACCACCATAACTCTCCTGGCTAGAGGGCTTAATCCTCATGCCGTTTTTGTGGAGTATGTTTTAGTCGAGTTTGAGAGAGCCTCAGATTTACCTGGGATGAACTCTGGGACCCTGGGAGCCAGTGTGCAACCCTGGTCTCCTATGGAAAGCCCCAAATCAGGTTTGAACCCTGGCTCCTTTCCTTTTTTTTTTTTTTGTTAAAATTTTTATTTTAAATTAATTTGAGATCTTATAGAGAGATCTTATAATTTTCTGAAATTATATATATCCCTCCTTCATCTTCACAGCCAGCAGCACCCTCCAGTCCCTTTCTCTGCTTCTGCTGTCACGTTTTTCTCCACTCTGACCTTCTGCCTCCTGTTAGAAGGACACTCCCTCTTATAAAGACCCTTTTCATGACACTGGGCTCACTTGGATCATCCAGGATCATCTCCCATCTCAAGACCCTTGCTTAGTCACATCTGCAAGGCCCCTTTGCTGTATGTGCAGGTGTGGGGACGAAGATACGCACATCTTTGGGGGCCCTTATTCAGCCTATCACGGCTACCTGGCTGAAGACTGGCTGAGACCTTCTGAGCCTCTTCATTGCTCCTTTGCTCCCAAACTACTCACCTGCTTCGCCAGGGCTGCAGTCGTTGACCAACTCTGTCTGAGGTTGCATGCCTCAGTGGCAGCATTTTAGTGAATCCTGCACTTGCCTTGTTTTTTTTTTTGAGACTGAGTCTTGCTGTGTCACCAGGCTGGAGTGCAGTGGTGTGATCTCAGCTTACTGCAACCTCCGCCTCATGGATTCAAGCGATTCTCCCACCTCAGCCTCCAGAGTAGCTGGGATTACAGGTACACGCCACCATACCCAGCTAATTTTTGTATTTTTAGTAAGACAGGGTTTCACCATGTTGGCCATGATGGTCTCGATCTCCTGACCTTGTGATCTGCCTGCCTCAGGCTCCCAAAATGCTGGAATTACAGGCGTGAGCCACCATGCCCAGCTGCCATTCTTAGTTAAGAAGTGAGATATGGGCCCCAGAGTCTGGCTGTCTGAGTTGAAATTCTGGCTTCAATGCTTTGTGGCTGTGTGACCTTGGACAAGTTACTATACCTCTCTGTGCCTCTGTTTTCTCATCTGTTAATGGGAGTGAGATAATAGGTACCAGTCCCACAGGTATGGGGTGTGAGGATTAAATGACTTCATGACTGTTGCATTCTTAGAACAATACCTAATTCAGAATGACCTCTGTTAGCTAGCTTAGTTAATAGTTAATGTTAGCTAGCTTAAAAAAAAAATTAAACAAAAACATTATTCACCAGGTGCTGTGGCTCACTCCTGTAATCCCAGCACTTTGGGAGGCCAAGTTGGGTGGATCACTTGAGGTCAGGAGTTCGAGACCAGCCTGAGCAACATAGTGAAACCCAGTCTCTGCTAGAAATAAAAAAATTAGCCAGGCGTGGTGGTGCCAGCCACATGGGAGGCTGAGGCATGAGAATCGCTTGAACCGAGGAGGTGGAGGTTGTAGTGAGCTGAGATCTCGCCACTGCACTCTAGCCAGGTGACAGAGTGAGACAGTCTCAAAAAAAATTATTAAAAGCAGAATATTTCATCATTTACCGTCTACCAGGTTGCTTCACTGTCTTCTAGGCTTGGGCTTTGAGGTCTGAGTGTGCCAGGGTGTTTAATGCCAGCGCCACAACAGACAAACCCTGGGCTCGCAGTGGCGAAACACAATCACGCTTGCTTCTTGTTCTTCTAAGGAGGAGGGCAGCCCTTCCCCAGAGAGAACACGTGGCCTCAGGGTCACTGTGGCAGGGCAGGAAAGCAGTGGGACTGCTCCATTTCGCAACACCAGCTCTCTATTGCCTTAACTCCCAAAGTCACATGTCAGTCTCACTCCAGTTCCAGCCCAGGAACTAGGTCAGTGGAGGCAGGGATGGGGTGGTCAGTGCTGGGTTGGGAGGTGGAGCCTGGGACAGAGAAACCACTAATGCATCCCACGGAGTCACGGAGGCCTCAGCGAGGAGGTGATGAGTAACTCCAAGCTTGAACAGGAACTTGCCTAGGACAATCCTGGATGTGGTCCTGGGATAAACCCTGCAGGAGATGAAGGTTTCAACATTCAGGGTGAGAAACTAAATCTGGATACTTAGAGACAGCTGCACTCCAATGCTCATTCCATCATTATTCACAATAGCCAAGGTATGAAAACAACCCAGGTGTTCAGGGCAGATGATGGATAACGAAACTGTGGAATATATACACAGATTATTCAGCCTTCCAAAAGGGAAACTCTACCATTTACAACAACCTTAATGAACTTGGAGGACATTATACTGAGTGAAATAAGCCAAACACAAAAAGAAAAACACTGCAGGATCTCACTAGTAAGCGAAATCTAAGAGTCGAATTCATAGATGCAGAGAGTAGAAGGGCAGTATCTGGATTATCTTGAGATGGGAGATGATCCTTGAGAAAAAAGGATAGGGGAGAACTGGGTGATTCATTGAGGATTTGGCATACCCAGGAGACATTACCCTGACACATTCCGATCCCAAAGCTCTAGCCTAGAAGACAGCAAAGAACCTCTTGGCTGGGGTTCTCAGCCTGGGGACCACACACTTCTTTGAACTTGGATGGGGAAATTGATTGTCTTTATTCTCATTAACCATGAATTGAAAGACAGCATTTCCTTCTACTATGAACATAGGCAACAAACCACAATGGCTTGAGTAGTGTCTGACTGTGTCATGAATAGAATCCTATAGTTTCCTATTACATTTCACTTGTTGATGCTGTTTCAAAATATATTGCCTTTACTCATCACTGCTTTGAAATCATTACAGTAATTAGACTGGGATCTTCATTTTATTTTTTTGAGATGGAGTCTCACTCTGTTGCTCAGGCTGGAGTGCAGTGGCACCATCTCAGCTCACTGCAATCTCTGCCTCCTGAGTCCAAGCCATTCCCATTCTCCTGCCTCAGCCTCCCCAGTAGCTGGGATTACAGGCGTGCACCATCACACTCGGCTAATTTTTGTATTTTTAATAGAGATGGGGTTTCGCCATATTGGCCAAGCCGGTCTCGAACTCCTGACCTCAGGTGATCTACCAGCCTCAGCCTCCCAAAGTGCTGGGATTACAGGGGTGAGCCACCTAGCCCAGCCTATTTTAACACAGCCTGAGTTAACTGTAGCTCAAGAGGGGTGCCCCCAACAACCTGCAGCTGAGGAGTCTTGATGAGATCCGCCAGGCTTTGGGCAGCACTGCTGCAGCGGACTGAATGTCTATGTCTCCCCAACCCCTAAATTCATACATTGAACTCCTAACCCACAATGTGATGGTGTGAGGAGGTGGTGTGAGAAGGTGATTAAGTCTTGTGGGTGGGGCCTTCATGAATGGGATTAGTGCCCTTATAAAAGGAACCCTGGAAAGTTTCCTTGCCCCTTCAGCCATATGAAGACACAGAGAGAAGACAGCTGCCTATGAACCAGGAGGAAGGCCTTCATCAGACACCAAATCTGTGGATGCCTTGATCTTGTACTTGCCAGCCTCCAGAACTATGAGCAACACATTTCTGTAGTTTCTAAGCCACCCAGTCTATGTATTGTGTTATGGCAGTCCTGAAAATAACCCCCGTGGGTGAGGGTCTTTCTCTGGGTCTTAAATCAGCATGACTACAATGGGAGGAACCCAGTCTGGGTGTGGGGGGCTGCACCCTGGCTTCAGGGCTCAGTGGGAAGACTTTGGGGGCTTCTTATCATTCAAGGGAGAACAGCTTTCTTTCTCTCTCTCTCTTTCTTTCTTTCTCTCTTTCTCTCTCTTTCTTTCTTTCTTTTTCTTTCTTTCTTTCTCTCTCTCTCTTTCCCCTTCCTCCCTTCCTTCCCTCCCTCCTTCCTTCCTTTCTCTCTCTTTCTCTCTCTCTCTTTCTCTTTCTTTCTTTTTCCCTTTCTTTCTTTTTTCCCTTCCTTCCTTCCTTCCTTCCTTCCTTCCTTCCTTTCTTTCTTTCTTTCTTTCTTTCTTTCTTTCTTTCTTTCTTTCTTTCTTTCTTCCTTCCTTCCTTCCTTCCTTCCTTCCTTCCTTCCTTCCTTTTTCTTTCTTTCTTTCTCTCTTTCTTTCCTCTCTTTCTCTCTTTCTTTCTGGTGTGATCTCGGTTCAGTGCAACCTCCACCTCCCAGGTTCAAGTGATTCTCTTGCCTCAGCCTCCTGAATAACTGGGATTACAAATGTGCCCCACCATGCTCAGCTAATTTTTGTATTTTTAGTAGTGACAGGATTTCATCATGTTGGCTAGGTAGGTCTTGAACTCCTGGCCTCAAGTGATCTGCCTGCCTCCGCCTCCTAAAGTACTGGGATTACAGGCGTGAGCCATGGTGCCTCGTCAATACTTTTGTTTTTGATTACCCATGGCCATTATAACCTTATCTCTGTGCAAAGTGACATCTTAGCCAGGGGGTGTCCTACCCAAAACCAGGTTTCTGGGAGCCCATAGAGTTAAAGAATTAAAAGCTGAGCATTTGGAGGTCGAGGGGGCCCAGGGTAGAATTCTGCCAGGCTGCTTGTTTGTGCAGGCTCTTTGGGCAAGGGACTTAACGTCCCTGGGTCTCAGTTTCCCTATATGTAAAATGTGAATAATGGTCTTCAACTTAGAGGGCAGTTTGGAGGCATTCAGGGCTATGAGGCGCTTATCTAAGGTCTTGGCACAAGGGAAGGGAGTGCTCCGTAAATAGCGGCTGCTCTTGTCACCTTTGCCTGGGCCAGATCAGGGCCCGCCGCAGGTTCCTTCTTTTCCCTGGCCATCCCTCTTCACTCAGTCTGCAGTGAGCTGTATTGCTGGCTTCCTGGAGGAGGCCGTCTCAGTCTTCTAAATCAAGCTGGACTGTGGGACATGCATTGCCCATCAGTAGGGACATCGGGACTCAGAGCAGCTTTGAAATAGCAGGGCCCGACAGTGCCCCTGAAATGTAGTTTGCTAATGAAGTTTCTGCCTTGGCTCTGGGCCTTTCTGGACTGTTTACTGCAGGAGACTTGGAGGACGTGGGGATGGGAGGAGGGAGAAGAAGGACTGTGAGCCTTTTGTCACCTGCAGCAGGAGGCAGGTAGAAGATAGTGAGGCTCTCCAGCGTCCAGCTGAGTTGAAGTTCCAAATCTTGCACAATGAGGATTCCAGGGTGTGAGTGTGGGAATACTTCCTGATCAAGACCTGGGCAGTGACCTTGGGTGGGAGAGTTGCTCTGAGCCTCAGTTTCCCCCTTGGTCAGATGGAGATGAAAATATCTACCTCATAGGCAAGGATCCAATGAGGATGGATGAAAACTTTGAGCTGAGCACACAGAACACTGTAAGAGTGAGCTGCTTTTGTTCTCTCTGCGTTGGATAGGATGCCCAGGGCTGAGCCTAGCTTGGCCTTGGATGAGTGAAGAGTAAGATGGGGATGCAACCCAGTGTATTTAGTCCAACAGGATTTCCCAAGAGCCCTTAAGAAGAGTTATGGGCCAGGTGTGGTGGCTCACATCTGTAATGCCAGCACTTTGGGAGGCTGAGGTGGATAGATCACCTGAGGTCAGGAGTTCGAGACCAGCCTGGCCAACATGGCAAAACCCCATCTCTACTAAAAATACAAAAAATTAGCCAGACGTAATGGTGGGTGCCTGTAATCCCAGCTACTGGGGAGGATGAGGCAGGAGAATTGCTTGAACCCAGAAGGCAGAGGTTGCAGTGAGCTGAGATTGCACCATTGCAATTGCACTCCAGCCTGGGTGACAGAGCAAGACTCTGTCTCAAAAATAAAAAAATAAAAAGAAGAAAGAAAGAGTTATGAGCTAGCATTTAGCTGGAGCTTGACCCGGGCTTGGTAAGTTTGGTTGGGTGGGGGTGCAGGCTGGGGAGAAGTGTGGAGTGTGTGCCCCATAGGAAGACGGTGGTGTTAGGGGTGGGGATAGGTGGGTTTGGTGGCAGGAGGAGACAGACCTGGAGGTGGGCGGGTGCTAGCTTTGTATGGGCTGCTTACCGTGTGATGGAGGACATACGCAGGTGCTTCTGCACTGCCACACTTAGCGTGTGGGGTCGCATGCACATCACCTTGTCCCTGTTAGATGGTTGTTACAGCCACAGACTTGATATTGCATTCAAGGGCAAGTAAGGGGAACCCAGATGGTGGTGGCTGAGCTGTTCCTTTCATCAGGAAAGTAAAAACTCTCTGAAGTCCCCTAGCAGATTTCCCCATCAGTCCCATCCGTCAGCATCGGGATCCAGCAGAAGGCTCCCTTTAGCTGTGAAAGACTCTGAAAAGAGACAGGTTTTCAGCCCCTGCAGTGAGAAGCAGCAGGCGAGAAGGCGTGGGGATGGCTGTTGGGCCCGTCAGTTGATTGTGTCCTCCTCAGTTATGTGAACCCCACTGGTACCTGGGGGCCACTCAGGTACCTCTTCTTTCTCTGAACTTCTACCTGAACACTCTAGGTTCTTAGCTACAGCCAGGGACAGCTTCCTAGGTGTGTCACACAGAGCCCTTCACTCAGAAGTGCCCGTGGTTAAACACTCTGGTGGTATAGCCTTAACCCTTTTTGTTTGTTTGTTTGTTTCGAGACAGAGTCTTGCTCTATCACCTAGGCTAGAGTGCAGCAGTACAGTCATGGCTCACTGCAGCCTCGATCTGGGCTCAAGCAAGCCTCCCTCCCTGACCTCCTAAATAGCTGGGGCTACAGACTCATGTCACCACAGCCACCTAAATTGTTAAACTTTTTGTAGAGATGGGGTCTCACTATATTGGCCAGGCTGATCTCCAACTCTTGTCCTCAAGTGATCCTCCCACCTTGGCCTCCCAAAGTGCTGGGAGTACAAGCGTAAGTCACCGCGTCCAGCCAGTCTTGAAACTCTTAAGACCTTTTCCACAAGGGGTCCTGCATTTTCACCTTGCACTGGGCCTCACAGGTCATGGAGTTGGCCTTGCCTACTGCTCACGGTGCTATAGCCACTTTTCCTATGAGGCCAGAGGTTTCTTGGTTTCCCATATATTTATGACCTTAGGGAAACAAAAGACTTCAAGATGCAAAATCATTCGCCAGGGAGCAGCCCATCATAGAATTAGACTGCACTCAAACATCCCTCCTGCCCCACAGTAGAGGTACGTGTGTGCTCAGCTTGGGTGTCTTTAAGGGAAGGATATTATTTTTTGGGGGGAGAAAAAAATGAAGACTTAATTTTTGTCTCTGTTTTTTTTTTTTTTTTTTTTTGGTTATATAGATGAGAGGTTTCTATGTTGCCTAAGCTGGCCTCGAACACCTAGCGTCTCCTCCTTATGCGCCAGGACAATACGCCTGAGTCACCGTGGCTCCTCATTTTGTCTCTGTTTTGAGTTACTAATTAATTGAAACACAATGTAAAATATGCTGATTGAAACATAATGTAAAATATGTTAAATATCATAGAAATAAGCTTCTTTTCCTTTCTGTTTTTTGAGAAAGTTCTCACTCTGTCACCCAGGCTGGAGTACAGTGACATGACCACGGCTCACTGCAGCCTTGACCTCCTGGGCTCAAGCAATGCTTTCACCTGAGCCTCTTGAGTAGTTGCGACTACAGGCGTAACCCTAGCTAATTTTTGTAGGCTTTTGTTTTTGTTTGTAGAGATGGGGTTTCTCCATGTTGCCCAGGCTGGTCTCGAACTCTAGGCTCAAGCAATCCTCCTGCCTTAGCGTCTCAAAGTGCTGGGATTACAGGCATGAGGCACCATGCCCAGCCTGTTATTTTTCAAGATAGCTCCACAATCAAGCCTGTTCTCCTACTCCCATTTATTATGACATTTTCATTCTTGTGGGTTTAGTTAAGTGGTCTTTCCCACTTCTATTTTTTTTTATTGTTTTTATGGTGGTAAAGTATATGTAACATAAGATTTGTAATTTTAATTGTTTTGTAATGCATAATTCAGTGGAATTAATCACATTCACAATGCCATGTAATCATTGCCTCCACCTATTTAGAAAACTGTTTCATTATCTCAAACATAAACTTCATACCCATTATGCAGTAACGCCTCATTATTCCTTGCCCCAGGCCCTGGTAACCACTTTTTGTCTGTATGATTTCTGAATTTGAAATTATGCAGTATTTTTTTTTGTGTCTGGCTTCTTTCAATCAGCACTTTTTGTGTGTGTGTGACAGAGTCTCACTTTGCTGCCCAGGCTGGAGTGCAGTGGCACGATCACGGCTCACTCTAGCCTTGACTTTCTGAGCTCAACCCCATCCTCCTGCATCAGCCTCCTGAGTAGCTGGGACTACAGGTGCTTGCCACCATATCTGGTTACTTTTTTTTTTTCTATTTTTGGAGAGACAGGGTCTCGCCATGTTGCTGAGGCTGGTCTTGACCTCCTGGGCTCAAGCAATCCTCTTGGATAGCCTTGGCCTCCCAAAGTGCTGGGATTACAGGTGTGCGCCACCATGCTCATTCTTAGCACAGTGTCTTAGCACTGAGGTCCATCCATGTTGTAGTCTGTATCAGAATGTCATTGTTTTTACAACTAAATTATAGTCCATAGTGTTATGTGCCACATTTTGTTTAGCCACTCATCTGTGAATGGACACTCAGGTTGTTTCCAGCTTCAGGCTGTTGTGAACAGCACACTATCAACATTTGTGTACAAATATCTGTTTAAGTCGTTGTTTGTAACTTTTTGGGGTCTATATCTAGGCATGAATTTGCTGAATCACATGGAAATTCTATGTTTAACTTTTTGAGGAATGGCCAGTCTGTGTCTACAGTGGCTGCACCATTTCCACTTCCCACCAACAATGTGTAGTAGTTCCAATTTCTTCTCATCTTCTCCAACAACTGTTATTTTTTCATTAAAAAATTTATAGCCGGCTCATGCCTGTAATACCAGCACTTTGGGAGGCTGAGGCAGGCAGATCACCTGAGGTCAGTAGTTCAAGACCTGCCTGGCCAACACAGTGAAACCCTGTCTCTACTAAAAATACAAAAATTAGCCAGGCGTGGGGACATGCGCCTGTAATCCCAGCTACTCAGGAAGCTGAGGCAGGAGAATCGCTTGAACCTGGGAGACAGAGGTTGCAGTGAGCTGAGATCACACCACTGAACTCCAGCCTGAGTGACAGAGTGAGACTCCATCTCAAAAAAAAAAAAAAGTCATCCTAATGGGTATGAAGTGGTATCTCATTATGGTTTTGATCTGGATTTCTCTAATGACTAATGACATTGGGTATCTTGTCATAAACCCATTAGTCATTTGCGTATTTTCATTGGAGAAACGTCTATCCAAGTCTTTTGATCATTTCTGAATTGCAGTTTTGTGTTTTTGTTGTTGAGTTACACTTCTTTATATATTCTGAATATTAAATCCTTATCAAATATATGATTTGCAAATATTTTAATTCCATTTTGTGAGCTGTCTTTTCAATGCTCTTAATAGTGATACAGGAAAGGCAAGCCCCAAAACTGGGGCTTAGCCCTAGAGGGTTCTTGGCTTTGCCCAGTGTATTTGTTGCTGATAAAGACATACCCAAGACTGGGCAATTTACAAAGGAAAGAGGTTTAATGGAGCATTCACAGTTCCACATGGCTGGGGAAGCCTCACAATCATGATAGAAGGCAAGGAAGAGCAAGTCACATCTTAGGTGGATGGTGGCAGGCAAAGACACAAAGCTTGTGCAGGGGGGGGTTCCTCTTTTTTTTTTTTTTTTTTGAGATGGAGTCTCGCTCTGTTGCCCAGGCAGCAGTGCGGTGGCGCGATCTCAGCTCATTGCAAGCTTCGCCTCCTGGGTTCACACCATTCTCCTGCCTCAGCCTCCCCAGTAGCTGGGACTACAGGCAGCCCCACCACGCCCGGCTAATTTTTGTATTTTTAGTAGAGACGGGGTTTCACCATGTTAGCGGGGATGGTCTCGATCTCCTGACTTCGTGATCTGCCCGCCTCTGCCTCCCAAAGTGTTGGGATTACAGGCGTGAGCCACCATGCCTGGGCTGGGAGCTCCTCTTTTTAAAACCATCAGATCTCATGAGACTTGTTCACTACTATGAGAACAGCACAAGAAAGACCTGGCCCCATGATTCAGTTACCTCTCACTGGGTTCCTCCCATGACATGTGAGAATTGTGGGAGTTACAATTCAAGAAGAGATTTGGGTGGGGACACAGCCAAACCATATCACCCAGGAAAGAATTCAAGGACGAGCTGGTGATGTTAAACAGCAACTGTTACTGAAGCAGTGATGTATAGTAGCAGCAGGGTACTGCTCCTTGCAGAGCAGGGCTACCCCCTAGGCAGCGTGCCCAGAGTAGCAGCTCAGAGGTAGTTCTTCAGTTAAACTTTTACCGACTTCTAACTATATGAAAATTAAGAGGCGGTTTATGGAGCCATTTCTAGGATGAGGGTGGTAACTTCTGGGTTGTTGGGTCATCGCCATGGGAAGGGTCAGTAACATTGGAGTGTTGCCTTGGTAATGGTAAACTGAAATGGCACACTAGTGGGTGTGTCTTATGGAAAGCTGCTCTGCTTCTGCCCCAGATCTGTTTTAGCTAGTCCTCAATTTGGTCCAGTGTCTGAGCCCTGCTTCTGGAGTCAAGCCCCATCTCCTACCTCGCTAGTATCCTTTAATGTACAAAAGTTTGTAATCTTAATAAATTCTATTTTGTTATTGTTGCCTGGGCTTTTAATGTCGTATTAAGAAATACAAGGTCATGTAGATTTTCCTCTATGTTTTCTTCTAAGAATTTCATAGTTTTAGCTTTTAAAATTTAGGTCTTTGATTCATTTTGAGTTAATTTTTGTATATGGTGTATGGTAAGGATCCAAATGCGTTCTTTGGTGTGTGAATATTCAGTTTTCCCAGCATCATTCATTGAAGAGATCATTCTTTTCCATTGAATGGTTTTGGCACCCTTATTGAAAATCAACTGACTATAGATCTGAAAGCTTATTTCTGGATTCTCATTTCTG
Organism: Piliocolobus tephrosceles; assembly: GCF_002776525.5. NCBI lineage: Eukaryota > Metazoa > Chordata > Mammalia > Primates > Cercopithecidae > Piliocolobus > Piliocolobus tephrosceles. The sequence continues at coordinate 110,672,097 of NC_045443.1, read as the reverse complement.
TTCTATTCTATTGATATACATGCACACACATATATATTTTTGTGTGAGTACCACATTGCTTTGATTACTGTACTGTAGCTCTGTATCAAATCTTGATATGGAATTTCAAGGAATCAGAGCAGTCAACTTTTTTTTTTTTTTTTAAGATTGTTTTGGCTATTCTGATTCCTTGAAATTCTGTATTTTAGGATGAGTTTTTCCATTTTGGCAAAAAATCCAATTGGGATTTTGATAGGGATTGCACTGACTCTGTGTGTTGCTTTGGGTAGTATTGCCATCTTAACAACATCAAGTCTTCCAATCTGTGAACAACATTGTTCCATTTATTTTTAAGGACCTTATTAACACCTTAGGAGGTAATTCTTAAAAATGGGACTGCCTTCAGAACTCCAAGACGTGAATCCATCCATAATGGTCAAATTTGAGGTCGATAGGGAAGACCTGTGTTTCGAATACATAGCACAGAATGATCTCAAAAATACCACAGTGGGTTAATTTGGTAGAGCCCATCCAGTGTCCCTCAATTTGTAGGAAGCCAAATTAGAAGAACAAAGGTTGTTTCTGAGCCTTTGGCCAGCTCATCCTTCTGTACTCCTAGTGAGTAGCGAATGCACAGTACATGGAAACACTCAAGTGCTTAAAGATGCCCTGGTTACGTGGATCAAGATTCAGAACGGACCTCCCTTCCCTAATCACATTACAGTGGCTTTCACTGTACTTAACCATCTTCTAGGACTTTTCTACTTCCTGCTCAGGCCAATTTAATTCTCTCTAATACCACAAGATGGCAGCAAGAGCACAGCCACCCTGAGCCAAGAGTGCAGGAGTAGAAGAAAAAGTCAGGCACAAAGAGAAAAGGAGGGAGATGGGGGGAGGAGATGGAGAGAGAGAGGAGGATGAGGCGTGAGCAGGACAGACGCCACCCTGTGGACTTGCATGCTTGGCGGGCCCAGGTTACTGACCACGGGTGTGCAACCACACTGTGCAGGTGGGTTATCATGCTTGAAGTAAGATAACACACGAAACTGTTTGAAGCCAGGATTTTCCTTTAATAGTGAGCATGGAGGAAGCAGGGGAAATTAGGGACAGCAAAGAACTTCTCCGTCTTCCTCCCTATGTCCACTGATGGAAAGCTATTTTACATGACAACATGCTCAACAATTGCAATCTCCTGTCAAAGAAACGCCCCCTGCCTTAGAAATGTTAGAATCTTAGAAACGTTCCCTATGAAATGGACAAAAGTGTTCCATAGAGAGAGCTCTAGTGCACAGCAAGTATGTAACAATGAACCAGCAAAACCCACTGGATCACTGAGATAAGTGGCTATGGAGACAGAGTAGAAGCCAAAAGAGAATTGAATTCAAGGGTAGAGTGCGAGACCTAGGTTCAAGTCCTAGCCCAGCCACCGACTTGCTGACCTTGGCAAGTGGCTCCAAGTCTCTAGACATCAGTTTGCTTTACTGTAAAATGAGGATTGGATCAGCCAGGTGCAGTTGCTCATGCCTGTAATCCCAACACTTTGGGAGGCCTAGGTGGGTGGATCACTTGAGTTCAGGAGTTTGAGACTGGCCTGGCCAACACAGTAAAACCCTGTCTCTACTAAAAATACAAAAAACGAGCCAGGTGTGGTGGCTGCATACCTGTAGCCCCAGCTACCTGGGAGGCTGAGGCATGAGAATTGCTTGAACCTGGGAGGTGGAGGCTGCAGTGAGCTGAGATCACACCACTGCACTCGAGCTAAAAAAAAAAGGCTGGGTTCAGTGGCCCATGCTGGTAATCCTAGCACTTTGGGAGGCCAAGGTGGGTAGATTACCTGAGCTCAGGAGTTTGAGACCAGCCTGGCCAACATGGCAAAACCCCGTTTCTACTAAATGTATAAAAATTAGCTGGATGTGGTAGCAAGCACCTGTAATCCCAGAGACTTGGGAGGCTGAGGCATGAGAATTTCTTGAACCTGGGAGTTGGAGGCTGTAGTGAACTGAGACCATGCCACTGCACTCTAGCCTGGGCAACAGAGCGAGACTGTCTCAAAAAAAAAAAAAAAAAAAAGAAGATTGGATTGAAAGGTCTATCCTTCTTCAATCCCTCTAGAAGATCCAGATTTAAGGACGAAGATATTAAAAGTGAGGAGTTTTAGCAAGTCCCACCAGCCACCAAGTAGGAAAGAACAGAAGGGGCCCCCTGTAGAATGGCATGAGAATGTCTCACAGCCCACAGACTCAGGTCTGCTAGACGTAACACGTGTCTTTGCTTTCTTTGAATCAGCCTAGTTTTGTTTCTAGGCTCCCATCCATGTAGAGTGGAAAATTCCACCTTGGTGGTTTTTGGGGCTTTCTTCCCTGGTGAAGGGATCTCCTGCAGTGCAAAGGAGGGGCTGAGTCCCTGGCCACTGGCTATCTCTGAACTTGGGCTCCACTGAAATGTCCACTGTTCCAATCATATGGCACCTGGGTGGTCCTCAACTGTTTCTTTTTACTGCCTGGGGAATGGGCCTCTTTGTTCAGGCTGGAATTCCTTGTTTAGGGGCACATCTCTATGGCGGTGCCATGCTGTTAATCCTTCCCAGGGCACCGCCTCAGAGCACTGGTCCTTGTATCTCAGGACCCCCAAACTCTGCCCATCCCCCTACCTATCTCAAGTCACTCTTGATACCCAGACAAGTTTTGCCAACTACTCAGTGTTAAACATTACTAGGTGGAAAGATCTTTTATAATTTTTTTTTGAGACAGGGTTTTGCTCTGTCATCTGAGCTAGAGTATAGTGGTGTGATCATAGCTCATGGCAGCCTTGACTTCCCAGGCTCGAACAATTCTCCCACCTCAGCCTCCCAAGTATCTGGGACTACAGCAGTGCACAACCATGCTCAGCTAATTTTTCAATTTTTTGTAGAGATGGGATCTTGCTCAGTTGCCCAGGCTGATCTTGAACTCCTGGCCTCAAGTGATCCTCCTATCTTGGCCTCCCAAAGTGCTGGCACTACAGGTGTGAGCCACTGTATTTTTTTTTTTAATCCATGGTAGCACTGAAGTTCTCATAGTTTTACAGAAGTCGGTTTTGGGAGGCAAGGAGGGTGAGTGGTTTGCCCAAGTGGTTCAAAGCTCAGAAAGTTTAAGCCCTTGACCCTGGGGCTCCTCTCAGCTCTCTGAGCCCCTGCGTGATGATGGATGGAGGCACCGCTGTCTTCTCATTGTGATCAGAGAGAGCGCCTTTCCCCTTCACCCCTTCTCACTGCGTTTGCTCATCCTGCCCACCAAGCCCAGAGCAGTTAACAATTTTATTACATTCAGTGTTGTCTTCTTTTTGATTAGGCTATTACAATGAAAGATAAGATTGCACTCATTTTCCTATTGCATCATTACTGTATAAAGGGAAATTTTAATAGTGGTTTAAAATACTTTTAGGGATTACTATAGAATTCTCTTCTTCTGTACTTAACATTTTAGCACTGGGAGGGAACTTAGTTATCCTGCTAATGTAACACCCTCATTTTAGAAACTAGAACGTGGAGGCCAAGAAGGTATAAGTTCAAGAGAACTATTGTACAACATGTTGACCGTAGTTAATAACAATGTATTGTATATTTGAAAATTGCTCAGAGAGTAGATTTTAAGTGTTCTCACCACACACACACAAAATATGTGCGTTAGTCTGTTCTTACACTGCTATAAAGGACTACTTGAGACTGGGTAATTTATGAAGGAAAGAGGTTTAATTGTCTCACAGTTCTGCAGGCTGTATAGGAAGCATGGCTGGGAGGCCTTAGGAAACTTACAATCATGGCAGAAGGCGAAGGGGAAGCAAGCACGTCTTTCCATGGTGGAGCAGGGGACAGATAGTGAAGGGGGATGTGCTACACACTTTCAAACAACCAGATCTCATGAGAACTCATTCACTGTCATGAGAACTCATTCACTGTCACGAGAACAGCAAGGGGAAATCCTCCTCCATGACCCAATCCCCTTCTACCAGGTCCCTCCCCAAACATTAGGAATTATAACTGGACATGAGATTTGGGTGGGGATACAGAGCCAAACTATATCAGTGTGTATGGTAATGCTTATGTTAAATAGTTTGATTTAGGTTTCCACAATGTATACATATTTGAAAACATCATGGTGTACATCATAAATATATACAATTTGTCTTTGCCAGTTAAAAAAATGGAGGCCAAGTTTCTTCATGGCAGAGTGGGGACAGAATTCCTGTCTGCACCCAATCACTTTCTTGATTATTGAGGCTCATCAGATGAAAAGTTCTTCAGCTCCGATGACCATATTGGCTGTTCTGCTGAATTGTGTTAGTCTAAAGCTTGATTTCCTGGGAGGTACTAATGTTCTCCCCCTCGGAGAGGAGAGGCTATGCAGCATTTGAGGGCAGGCTCCTTACTTCCTTCTCAGCAATGGCCTTATGTGGTGGCAAGAAGTAGTCTGGTTTGGGCTGGGTGCAGTGGCTCCCACCTGTAATCCCAGCACTTTGGGAGGCGAGGTGGGTGGATCACTTGAGGTGAGGAGTTAGAGACCAGCCTGGCCAACATGGTGAAACCCTGTCTCTACTAAAAATACAACAATTAGTCAGGCATGGTGGTGCGTGCCTGTAATTCCAGCTACTCGGGAGGCTGAGGTGGGAGGATCGCTTGAATCTGGGAGGTGGAAGTTGTGATGAGCCAAGATCACACCACTGCACTCCAAATCTGAGCGACAGAGTAAGAATCCATTTCCAAAACATTAATTAATTAATTAAAAAAATAAAAAAGAAGTAATCTGGTTTTGGCAGATGCCTTATTTCTCTTGGTAGTATTTCTGTGTATGAGTGGCCCAAACAGTGTGTTAAGGTTAACTGAGGATAAGAAGTCTTTGGGGGCCCCTGGCCAGAAATCAGCCCCAGCTTTGGCAGTGGAATTGGTTATGTGGTGGACTCGCGCATTCCTGACAGAAATAAGCATGGTTGTGTCTAACTTGACTGACCAAGATGAGACAGCCAGAGGTTTGGACACTCTCTGGAGTCAGTAGAAAGGTAGGAGGCGGGACTGGTTGCTGGAGGCAGGCTCCAACTCTGGACCAGATTGAAGGCTAGCTGAAACAGGGAAGAGGCAAAAGCACCTTTCCGTAAGACATGCCCACCTGTGCCATTGCAGTCTACAGTTGCCACGGCAACACTTGGAAGTTACCATCCCTTTCTAAGGCAATGACCCCAAAACCCAGAAGTTACCCCTCCTTTTCTAAAAATTTCTGCATAACCTGCCCCTTCATTTGCATATAATTAAAAATGGGCATAAACATGACTGCAGAACTGCCCCTGAGTTGCTACTCTGGGCATAGCACCTGTGAGGTAGCCTTACTCTGCAAGGAGCAGGACCTCTGCTGCTGCTGTGCCCTTCTGCTTCAATAAAAGTTGCTAACACCACTAGCTAGCCCTCGAATTCTTTCCTGTGTGAAGCCAAGAACCCTCCTGGGCTAAGCCCCAATTTCGGGGCTCACCTGTCCTGCATCAATAGGACATTAGTCTCATCTTTGGGAATGCCAAGGAACCAGATGTTTAAGCCAGTGAACATTTCCGTTCCTGTCTTCTGGTGTTCCTTAAGAGACTTCCATGATAGGACACTTAGGTTTTTTCTTTCTTTCTTTTTTTTTTTTTTTTGGGGCAAAAGTCTGGCTCTGTCGCCCAGGCTGGAGTGCAGTGGCGTGATCTCGGCTCACTGCAACCTCGACCTCCCGGGTTCACACCATTCTCCTGCCTCAGCCTCCCGAGTAGCTGGGACTACAGGCGCCCACCACCACACCTGGCTAATTTTTTGTATTTTTAGTAGAAATGGGATTTCACCGTGTTTGCCAGGATGGTCTTGATCTTGTGATCTGCCCGCCTTGGCCTCCCAAAGTGCTGGGATTACAGGCGTGAGCCACCGCACCCGGCCAGGACATTTAGTTTTTTATCTGGGCCCAGAATAATACCTGGAATCCGTGTGCCAAGATTCCTTACTGGGAAGAGACAGACTTGGAAGGTAGCAGTGGGTTTGTGTTCTTCCCACTGCGTGCCATCTATCTGCACCAAATAGGGATTGGGGTCTCCTATTCCAGGTGGGGAAGAAGGAAGGAAGGTAGCAGAGCAGAACAGTGTCCCTTGGTATCAGATAGAACCGAGTTTGAGACTTAGTTCTCCTATTTTCTGGCTCTGTGGCCTTGGAAAGTTCCTTCTGCTCTGAGCTCAGCCTGCTCATCAGTAATGATAATAACATTAGTGACTATTAGTGAACACTTACTAGGTGCTGGGCACTATGCCATGTGCTTTGCATATCTGTTAATTAACTTTCACGACAATCCCTGGAAGTCAGTTCTTATACTTTTTTTTTTTTTTTTTAAAGATAGAATCTTGCTCTGTCATCCAGGCTGGAGTGCAATAGCACAATCACAGCTCACCACAGCCTTGAAGTCCTGGGCTCAAGCAATCCTCCTGCCTCAGCCTCCTGAGTAGCTGGAACTACAGATGCGTGCCACCACATCTGGCTAATTTTTTTGTAGAGACAAGGGAGTCTCATCTCACTATATTGCTCAGGTTGGTCTCGAACTCCTGACCTCAAGCAATCCTCTGACGTCAGTTTGCCAAAGTTCTGGGATTACAGGTGCAAACCAAAATGACTGGCCAATTCTTATAATTCTTATCTTACTGTATTAGTTTCCTGGGGCTGCCATAACAAAATATCACAGACTGGGTGGTTTAAAGAGTGGAAATTTATTTTCTCAAAGTTCTGGAAGCTGGAAGTCCAAGGTCAAGGTGCCAGCAGGATTGGTTTTTCCTGAGGCCTCTCTCCTTGGCTTGCAGATGGCCACCTTACACTTCCTGTGTTCTGTGTACATGTACCGCTGGCATTGCATCCTTTTCTTATAAGGACATTGGTCTTATTGTATTGATGTCATGACTTCCCCTTTCTCATGACCTCCTTTACCATCACTACTTAATGAATCACGTGAACCTGGGAGGTTGCAGTGAACTGAGATCATGCCACTGCATTCCAACCTGGGCAACAGAGCAAGACTCTGTCTTAAAAAAAAAAAAAAAAAGAAGTACTGGGGATTTGGGCTTTTACATATGATTTTGGTGGGGGGTGGGGGGGGCGGACACAATTCAGTTCATAACATTTAACAGAAAGGAAAGCCAGGCTAGTGAGGTACAGTACCTTGCCCAAGCCCACTCAGTAAGTGGCAGCGCTGGGATTTAGATTTGGAGGCCATTTAAGTTTAAACTAATTAAAATTAAATACAATTTAAAATTCATTTTCTCAGGCATACATCTCATGTGCTCAGTAGCCAATGTGGCTGTTGGGTACAGAGTTGGACATTGTAGATCTGGAACATTCTCATCACTGCAGAAAGTCCTGTTGGACAGCCCTGCTTGAGTCTATGCCCGTGGCCTCTATGAGCTCTGCTCTGGGGGTATGAAACTCAGGGAGCTGTTGTGAGGACTAAAGGAGCTAATGTCTTCTAGGTGTCCAGCACATACAGAGAGCTTGGGAAATGGTAACTGCTTGTGGTATTATTTTTAAGCGTCAAACAGAGAGGGACTTCTGGAATGCTGGGAACAGTGGGGATTACAGACACCATTAAATTTCACCTAGTAAGACTCAACTTGGTCATTGTACTCAAAGAAGCACATCACAACTAGGTGTGTTTTGGATGAATGAACCTAGTTAAATATGTGGCTTTTTTTTTTTTTCAGTTAGCATTTTAAGACAGGAGGCAAATAACATTATTATAGTTTACTGGATATTCCAAGTTCCTTCTGCTAATCAATCTCCTTGGACGTCAGTGACTAAATACATGAATACAAGATCGTTCTGCAGTGGGCAGGTCTATGTAAACCTACCCCCAAAAGTTGGAAGAAGCTGAGAGGCCAAAGAAAGAGGCTGGTAAGTCAAGTTTCTTAGGAAAAAATACTTAATAGTGTCTTACAAACCGAAGCCATGTCTGTGTCTTGGGCAGTGGGAAGACCAGATGGTGGATCCCCACGCTATTATGACTGCCCAGTGGGTTCTCCTGCCCACTGCCTAGATAGAGTCGATTTATCAAGACAGGGGAATTGCAATAAGGAGTTTAATACTCATAGAGACATTTAAACGGGAAACTGGAGTTTTATTATTACTCAAATCAGCTTCCCTGAAAATTCAGAGGCTGAGGGTTTAAGCCGGGCATGGTGGCTCACGACTGTAATCCCAGCACTTTGGGAGGCTGAGGTGGATGGATCATGAGGTCAGGAGTTCGAGAGCAGCCTGACCAACATGGTGAAACCCCGTCTCTACTAAAAACAATAAAATAAAAAAAATTAGCTGAGTATGGTTGTACATGCCTGTAATCCCAGCTGCTTAGGAGGCTGAGGCAGGAGAATCGCTTGAACCCAGGAGGTGGAGGTTGCAGTGAGCCAAGATTGTGCCACTGCACTCCAGCCTGGGCAACAGAGTAAGACTCTGTCTCAAAAAAAAAAAAAAAAAAAAAAAAAAAGATGGTTTGGCAGACTGAGGATAGGAAATGAGGAATGTTGATTGGTGGGTTCGGGGCTGAAATCACAGGGAGTTGAAACTGTCTTCTTGTACCACGTCAGTTTCTGGGTGGGGGCCATAAGGCCAGATAAGGCAGTTTACTGGTCTGGGTGGGACCAACTAATCCATCAGAATTCAGTGGCTGAAAAATATCTCAAACACCAGTCTGAGGTCTTACAATAGTAACATTATCCTTAGGTGCAACCGGGGAAGTTAGGAATCTTGTGGCCTCTGGCTGCACGACTCCTGAGCAACAATTTCTAATCTTGTGGTTAATGTGTTGGTTTTACAAAGGTGGTTTGAGTTCTAAGCAAGGAGGGAGTTTCTTTTGGGAAGGAAGTCTTATCACCTTTGTTTTAAAGCTAAACTCTAAACTAAATTCCTCCCCAAAGTTAGTTCAGCCTACACCCAGGAGTGAACAAGGAAGCTTGGAGGTTAAAGGCAAGATGGAGTCGGTTGGGTCAGATCTCTTCACTGTCATAATTTTCTCACTGTTAGAATTTTTGCAAAGGCAGTTTCACCATTACTCCCAGACCCAGGGCTTATATACCATAGGGAAAGGGTGATTCAGAGGGGATGCTTAGGGCAATTGACATAGAAAACATCAAGGTGGTTTGACCTGAGAGCAAGATTTATAGCAAGTACCGGTCCTTCCACAAGGAACAATAGATAAACTGGAAATTTTAGGGGCCCTCTTGAACTGGGGTTAACCAGAAGCCCATATGGTGGATTAGTGTCTGAGATGGAGCTGCTTTGGCCTCCACAAAGATGTATTTCATTTCTACTTTCAAGAAACTTACAATCTAGAGCAAATGCACCATGGCATATGAGATACTTTGGATGTGTGTCCCCACCCAAATCTCATATTGAAATGTAATCTCCAGTGTTGGAGGTGGGGCCTGGTGGGCAGTGATTGGATCATGGAGGTGGATTTCTCATGAATGGTTTGGCACCACTCCCCTTGGTACTGCCCTCACAATAGTGCATGAGTTCTCATGCAATCTGGTTGTTTAAAAGTATGTAGCACCTCCTGCCCTCACTCTCTTGCTCCTACTTTCGCCATGTGATATGTCTGTTCACCCTTTGCCTTCCGCCATGATTGGAAGCTTCCTGAGGCCTCCCCAGAAGCAGATGTTGCCATGCTTCCTGTACAGCTTGCAGAACTGTGAGCCAATTAAGCATCTTTTCCTTATAAATTACCCAGTCTCAAGTATTTATTTATAGCAATGTGAGAATGGACCAAAACACCATATCATGCAACACTTTAATACTTTAGCAACCAGCAAAGTTATACAACTGTCAGTTCTTGTTCTCATTCTAGCTCTATCTCAGCATGGGTTACCTGCAGACTGATGAACTTCCCTTCGATAACCATTGAGATGTCAGTTGATTTATTGGTAGATCCAAAATTCTCTTCCTACAGAACAACATAGTCTTTGGAAATAATCATGGCAATAGTCTTTGGAAACATGTCCAAAGTCAAGATGCTAGATTTCCCTAGAGTGCACATCACTCAGAAGATTAAGAAAGACTTAAAGAAGGTGGTATTTGCCATGATGCTTGAAATATGGGAATGTGTCTGCTAAGATACGGGGTAAAGATATCCCAGGTAAAGAGGAAGCATGAGTCAGTCCCTGTGTGTGTGTATGAATGACACATTCCATAGCAGGATAACAGTTCAATTGGCTGGAGTTTTCTTCCATGAAGACCCTGGTGCAGGAATGGGTGGTGGATGTATGAGTGACACAAAAGAAGGTTCAGAGCCATGCGCGGTGGCCCACACCTGTAATTCCAGCATTTTGGGAGGCCGAGGCAGGTGGATCACCTGAGGTCAGGAGTTCGAGACCAGCCTGGCCAACATGATGAAACCCTGTCTCTACTAAAAATACAAAAGTTAGCTGGGGGTGGTGGCAAGCACCTGTAATCCCAGCTACTCAGGAGGTTGAGACAGGAGAATTGCTTGAACCCAGGAGGCAGAGGTTGCAGTAAGCCAAGATTGCACCACTGCACTCTGGTGTGGGTGACAGAACGAGACTCTGTTGAAAAAAAAAAGAAAAAATAGAAGGTTCAAAACCATGCCCAATACAAAAGGAAATAGATGTATGATAAAGCTAGCACCACTTACCTGTGAGAAAGTGGTAAGATGTTAAGGTAACTGGTCTTAGCAATAAAATAAAGCCAAATTTCCCTGTGATTTCTTACACTAAAATATTCTGGACAAAGCCATGAAAATCTCAGATAAAAAATGAAAATGTAAAAACTAAAACAAATGAAGTTCCAGAAGTGGAGAGCTTTCTAACAATGACATAAAACTCAAAGGAAAAAAATCACACAATTTAATGACTGGAATGTATAAACAAAGCACCAGAGGAAAATGCCTGCAGCACTAGTTAAAAAGGCTGGATTATTTAATATGGAAAGAGCTTGCACAAATCTAGGTAAAAGGAGACCAACCTAGGGAGGTGGACAAAGGACACGGGCAGGTGGTATTAGAAAGATAAATGCAAATAGGCAGTGACTCTCTGAAAAGCATGCTAGACACAGATCTTAGAGGTAATGAAGAAAATGTAAAATTTTAACTTTCCTTGTGTGAAATATGGCAAACATACATAAAAGTACAGAAACACAAATGGACAGATTAGCAAATGCTAAAAATGTGCTTAAAAGAACCACCTTACCCCACCTGCTCCGCGACCACTGTCCAGTAATCACCATCTGATTTCTATCACCAGAAAGTAGTTTGCTTGTTCTTGAACTTCATGTGAATGGAATTGTGCTGCCTGTACTCATTTGTGTCTGGCTTCCTGTACTCAGTGTTAAGCCTGCAAAACTCATTCATGTTGTTCCATGTTATTGGTATTTGTTCCTCCTCTTTTGCTAGGTAGTATTCCATTGCATGTCTCTGCCACAATTTATTTCTCTGCTCCTCTGTTGTTGAAACATTTGGGTCGTTTCTAGTTTTTGGTCATTATGAATAGAGTTCCTACGAACATGTGAATGCAAATTTTTAAAAAATATTGTATTAATTACCCAGTCTCAGGTATTCTTATATACTCTTGTATTGCTCTAAAGGAATACCCGAGACTGGGTAATTAATAAAGAAAAAAGGTTTAATTGGCTCATGGTTCTGCAGGCTTTACAGGAAACATAGTAGCTTTTGCTTCTGGGGAGACCTCAGAAAGCTTCCAATCATGGTGGGAGGCAAAGGGGAGTGAGATGTCTCACATGGTGGGAGCAGGAGCAAGACAGGGGAGGTGCTAAACACTCTTAAACAACCAGATCTCTCAAGAACTCACTCACTATCTCAAGAAGAGCACCAAGGGGATGGTGCTAATCATTCATGAGAAACACCTGCGTGATCTAATCACCTCCCACCAGGCCCTACCTCCGACACTGGGATTACAATTCGACATGAGATTTGGGTGGGGACACAGAGCCGAGCCATATCAGATATATATTTTCATTGGGTATATACATTAGGAATGGGTCCTTATAAGAGGGAAGCAGTGGGGCTGGGAGGGAGGGTGGCCAGAGTCAGAGGTATAAGGAGAAAGTAATGAGACCACGGAGGCAGAGATTGTAGCAATTGCAGCTGTAAGCTGAGGAATGCAGGTGGCCTCTAGAAGGTGGAAGAGGCAAAGAATGGATCTCCCTTAGAGCCTCTAGAAGGAAGCAGCTCTATTGATACCTTGGTTTCACTGCAAATAGGCAGTGGATCTCTGAAAAGCATGCTAGACACAAATCTTAGAGGTACTGAAGGCTGAGGAGGCCCATTTCAGACTTCTGAACTCCAGAACTGTAATAGAATATATATATTTGTGTTGTTTTAAGCTACTAAGTTTCTGGTAATTTGTTACAGCTGCCATAGGAAAGAATCAAATTCCAGCTTGGATCAAATTCCAGACTCTTATAAGCTCTGCAGCCTTGAATCAGTTCTGCAACTGCCAAGTCCCTTTCCCCCTCTGTAAAATGTGAATCTATCAAGAGTATGTCAGAAGCATCAAATGTCAGTGTTCAGAAGTTGGCATTTAATCAGTAGTGTTGAATGATGTAGTTCTGTCTCTTTTTTTCTGACATGAGCATTGTGTTTGCAGGAAAAAAACTGCTCAGTGAAGGAAGAGGCAGGGCATGGAGGAACAAGAATGGGATTAATTTTATCTTACTCATTTCCTGGAGGAATTTTGACAAAGCAGAGATGAAGGCGAGTCCTCATTCCTAATTCACCAGGAGGCTGTTAGCCCAGCAATTGGGCGTGACTATTCCTGCCCAGTGTGCTGTGGGTGGCAGCTGTGTCCCTGGAGACCCACATCCCCAGAGCTCCAGGTATATTGTGGCTGCATTTATATTTTTCTTTTTTTGTAAATTTTTTCTTTTTTCTTTTCTTTCTTTTTTTTTTTTTTTTTTTGAGACGGAGTCTTGCTCTGTCGTCCAGGC